>NC_086283.1:62639269-62976985 GCF_021018805.1 Prinia subflava
GAAAGAAGAAAGAAAGAAAGCAAAGAAAAGAAAGAAAGAAAGAAAGAAAAGAAAGAAAGAAAGAAAGAAAAGAAGAAAGAAAGAAAGAGAAAAAGAAAGAAAGAAAGAAAGAAAGAAAGAAAGAAAGAAAGAAAGAGAAAGAGAGAGAGAGAGAGAGAAAGAGAGAGAAAGAGAGAGGGAAGGAAGGAAGGAAAGGAAGGAAGGAAGGAAGGAAGGAAAAGAAAATGAGAAAATCCTGCATCTTCTTTTTATAGGAAAGAAACAGTCTCTTTCTATCTGTAATCACATAGGGAGCCATAGTAGGGTATGTGTATTTTAGGGAAGGTAAATTGTCTATTTGCCCCACATGAACAGGAGGAAGAGACAACACTTTTGGGTTCCAGTTCTTCTGGCCATCCCTAGAGGATGGCTAGGGACTAGAAATAAAGCTAGAAATGAATGTGTGGAAGAAACACATTTGTTTTTGCAGCAGATGCATGCCATATTGTGGTGGTACCAGCTCCGAAGAGAGCAGTTCTTTTTCCACTGTACTTCAGGCACTCCCTCAGCAACATCAGAATCATCCTGCCTTCAGCACACATCAGCAGTGCAGCCACTGTTATGAACGAAAGAAAAAAAAAAAAAAAAACAAAAAAAACCAAAACAACAAAACAACCACCCCACAACTGACCCTCTCCTGGCTAGAGTAACACCCCCCACACCCCAGACAATCTGAGCAGGGAGAGCTGCCCTGAAGGAAAGTTGCCTGGCAACTTTTCCCTACCTAATTGAAATGTGAAAAGAAGCTGCCCACACCTAGATAGCCCTATTGTCCTTTGTAACTACCTCATTTAGCAAGAGTAACTTCGGCTAGGACCAGGACAAATGCATATGCATTTGGATATGCAGATAGGGCAGGGCCGCCCCCATGGATCCTGGGAGGTTTTTTGGGGGATACTGCACCCCGGGACAGGAAGCTGGATTCGTCAGAAGAGAATTGGATAGTGCCCTGGCTGAGCGGGGAGTGGATGCACCTCCTGGCCTGGTTTGAAGATTGGCCATGACCTGTGAGGAGCCTGAATGGAATGGGAACTGGCCAGCTGAGCTGACTGATGCAGAGAATGGGAAACTCTTGAAACTTTTCCCTGAGGGCAAAGAGCTGATTGCCAGTGCTCTGCCTTCTGATGGTTGACCAGAGAGAACTGCCAGCTGTTTCTATGGGAACAAGGACTCAGCATCCAATGGGACAGCACCTGCTCCTTCAGATGGCTACAGTAGTGTGGAAAACTCCGATTGGACTTTGCAATCCTGCTGATGATTTTAATAATGAGCTGATCACTTTAATAAAGAGCTGAATATTAATAAAGGCATATGCCCTGTTCTTTTCAATTGGGGACTCGTCCGGGATAGCCACGGCCACAAAGGACCACCCCCGAAGAAGACGATCATCTGCTTCGAGGGATCCTCGGGAATCGCTGGCTACCCCCGGACCTTGGCAGCAGCGTGGGACCAAGCAGCACAGAAGAACGCAGGATCGGCCCTGGGATCAGCGCTGGATCGGCCCTGGGATCATCGTGAGACCAAGCAAAGCAGAAGAACGCCAGATGGGTGAGATAAATCCGTGGCGGAAATGGGAGGCGAGTGAATGAGTGCTTGAGTGAGATGGGGGCCGGCAGCTCGGACCCCCAGAGCGAGAGTGGACCCCCTAGTATCGCGTTTCCGGTCTCCCGAGAGGGTGCCGGCCGAGAACGGGTGGGAAGCGAATGGCATAGAAGAGTGACTGAGGCGCCTCCTTGGGGGAGGGCCCCATCGAGCATGCAAAGGCTCTTGAGGTGTGAGGTAAGATCCTCGGCAGGGCAGGTGAGAGGTTCCTGGCAGGGCTGCCCCAGAAGGCAGATGAGAGGAGATCCCCAACAGGGAAGGTAATGTCCCTGGCAGGGCTGCCCCAGAAGGCAGATGAGAGATCCCCAACAGGGAAGGTAATGTCCCTGGCAGGGCTGCCCCAGAAGGCAGGTGAGAGGAGACCCCAGCAGGGCAGGTGAGAGGTCTCTGGCAGGGCTGCTCCAGAAGGCAAGTGAAAGAAGATCCCTGGCACAGCAGGATGCCCCATCAGGCAGGCGAGGGATGATCCCCGGCAGAGCAGGTGCAAGGTAATGTCCCTGGCATAACAAGACAAGATGCTCCAGTAGGCAGGCGAGAGAAGATCCCCAGCAGGGCAAGTGAGAGGCCCCTGGCAGGGTTACTCCAGAAGGCAGATGAGAGAAGATCCTCAGCAGGGCAGGTGAGAGGTCCCTGGCAGGGCTGCTCCAGAAGGGAATTGAAAGAGGATCCCTGGCACGGCAAGATGCCCCATCAGGCAGACGAGGAAAGATCCCCGGCAGAACAGGTGCAAGGTAATGTCCCTGGCATGGCAAAACAAGATGCCCCAGTAGGCAGGTGAGAAAAAGTCCCTGGCAGGGCAGGTAGAAAGTCTCGGGCAGGGCAGGATGCCCTGACAGGCAGGCAAGGAAGATCCCTAATAGGGCAAGTGGGAAGCCCCTGGCAGGATAGGGCATGATGTCCCAGGAGGCAGGTGGGCTGTCCCCAAGAGAGTTAAAGCATATCTGGGCAAGCAAGATATCATTAGCAAGCAGGAAAGCAGGCATAAAGGTGAGGAAACAGACAAGAAAGCAGACAGGCAAGCAAGAAGGCAAGCAAGATTTATGAGCAAAAAAAGGCAAACAAAAAGAGTAGCCAGATAAACAAAAAGGGAGGCGAAGGGGACTCGGCCGGAGTTCGGGTGTGAGGCTCGGCAGGACGTTCGACCTCACCCCGGCAGGGAGTTCGAGTCTCCTAAGCCTAGGGGGCAAGGGGGGCTTGGCCGGAGTTCAGGTGTGAGGCTCGGCAGGACGTTCGACCTCAGCCTGGCAGGGAGTTCAAGCCTCCTAAGCCTTGTGAAGTTAGAGAGTTCAAACAAGACTCAGCAGGGGTCCAAGCCTAGAAAGCCTAGAAAGAAGTTCAGACTTAAGTCGAAAAGTTAAGAGAGATACCCTTAGCAGAAAACAATGGGTGTGATTCATAGTAGTAAGTGTCATAGCCAAGAGAGAATTTTAAAAAGAGACAGACCAAAAAGTGTCAAAAGTAGGTTGCCAAGAAATTATATTCTGACCCTTTAAAGTTCAGCAAAGAGATTCAGAATGTTTAGTTGTGAGAGATCAGACAACCTTTAGTTATCTTAAAGTTTAGATTGCCAATCAGAATATTCCAGTTTAGATTGAAGCATTGTTAAAGTACTTCGTTTTTCCTTTTATTTTAAGGCCTAAAAACTGAGATGATGTTATAGTAAACAAGCAGACCCTTCCAAAAGGACAGTAAAGAAGATTCTCCCTAACATCCCCCTAGAACAATTGTCAGACCAATAATATCCTTAAAAGACCACAAAGAGTCCAGATAAAGTTAAGATGACATATTATAGTAAAAGAATATAGCTGAGATTAAAATTACAAAGAGAGTAGTCATAGTGTAAGACCTGAATTCAGTAAATGTGTAACCACTTAAACCAACATCTCTTAGCCCAAGAAGACCCTGATGTAAAACCACTATCTTATGCAGCCTGCTGGCTAGAAAACTATAAGTAATGAAAATGTGAAAATATGCAAACTCTCCCTCCTACCCCAGCTGTACCTCCAGTCTCTTCCTTAACCTCTCCAACAGTTTCCCTTCACCAATTGTGATACCCTCACTTCCCCACTTGGGAGTGGGAACCACCCCTGCCCAGTGTTTCTCTTGGCCTGTCTCCACTACTGCTCCCTCTACCTGGTGTTTTAGAGGAAGAGACAGATTACAACACCCAATCCAAAGCACCAAGAACAGAGGAGGTCTTTCCCCTTAGAAAAGTTCCTATAGATTAATTAAAAAGATTAAAATTTATAAATGCACCTTTGACAGCCCCTGAAGCCCAAGACTCTAAGAAAGAGAGAGGGTTTAGTAGAAGACCCCATTGGAATGTCTAACCAGCTAGACCAGCTTCTGAGGCCAAATAGTTATTTCTAGAGAGAGTTAAACTCTATTCTAATAGTTCTGTTCACTCCAGAAGAAGCCCGGATAGTCCAGATAGCAAAAATAAAAAAAAAATAGACTGTGACACCCAAGAGACCATAAGATGCCCTTAATAGACACCAGCTAAAATTCAGACCAAGAAAAAAAAAAAAAAAAAAAAAAAGCAAAGCATGAG
This sequence comes from Prinia subflava, assembly GCF_021018805.1. Classification (NCBI taxonomy): domain Eukaryota; kingdom Metazoa; phylum Chordata; class Aves; order Passeriformes; family Cisticolidae; genus Prinia; species Prinia subflava. Next base: position 62,643,462 of record NC_086283.1, read on the forward strand.
ACTATAGATCCCTGATAGTGAGAATCAAAGTCTACGGTCTACCTCTCAAAACTACTAGACCCAGTAGTTAAGAGATAACCAACTTGCCTGCAAACAGTTGCAGTAACAGCTACCCTAATAAAAGAAGTCTAAAAGGTTGATCCTGCAAAAGAAAAATTGCTAAGCCAGAAGACTTAACACTAGTTGACTGACTCTAAAATAATGAACACAAGTGACTTAGAATTAATCACTCTATGCAGTTTCTCGCTAGAGAACCCCTAGCCAATCTAGAACATGATTCAAAGTAAGAAGAAAATTAGTAATTGCAGACAAAGAGAAAGCAGAAGTGCTTTATGCTTTGTTTTGCTGCTGTCTTTAGTGAGAAGACAGCTTGTCTTCAAGACAGTGGTCATACTAAGTCAGTAGATATTTTTAAAGAACAGAATAGTCCTCCTGTTATCAAAAACAAAGTAGTCAGAGAAGTAGTAATTTGCTTGAATGCCCACTCACATGAAATCCATCCCAAAGAGATAAGAGAGCTAACTGATAAGTTTGCAAAGCCACTCTATCATCTACCAACAGTCTCAACTCACTAGTGAAGTTCTAGATGACTGAGAGCTAGCCAATGTAATTCCCATTCATAAAGAGTAGAGAAGAGCCTAGTAATTATATGCCAGTTAGCCTGACCAAAGTACCGAGTAAGATGATAAAGCAGTTTATACTGAGAGCTATTGTGCAGCACTGATGAGATAAACAGAGTATCAGACCCAGCCAGCATGAGCTTAAGAGAAGTAAGTAGTGTTCGACCCCACTAGCCTCCTTCTCTGACCAGGTGACCTGCCTGGTGGATACATGAAAAGTTGTTTATGTTGTCTATTTAGACTTCAGCAAAGTCTTTGACACTGTTTCCCACAGCTTATACAAGAACACTCTTTGCTAAGTTAAGAACTGGCTAGATACCCAAGCCCAGAGGGTAGTAACGAATAGTGCTGCATCCAGCAGGCAACCAGCCACCAGTGGTGTCCCTCAAAAGTCTGTGCTGAAGCCAGTTCTATTTATTATATTTATTAATAACACAGATGAAAGTATTGAGTCCTTCATTAGTAAATTTACAGATGACACTAAGCTGAGAGCACGTGTCCATCTGTTAGAGAGTAAGAAGACTCTGTAGAGAAACCTAAAATGATTAGATAGATAAGCAAAATCCAAGAAGATAACGTTTAATAAGTCCAAATCCCAGGTGTTGCATTTTAGCCACAATAACCCCCTGCAACCTTACAAGTTGAAGGTAGTGTAGCTAGACAGTACCCAAGCAGAAAAAGACCTGAAAGTGCTAGGTGATAACCAACTAAATATGAGCCAGCAGTATGCCCTGATGGCCAAAGCTAACAATATTGTAGGCTGTATTGAGAATAATGTGGCCAGCAGAAGCAGAAAGGTCATCCTTTCCTTACACATAGCATTGGTGAGGCCACTTAGCATTGGTGAGGCCACTCCTTGAGTACTGTGCCCAGTTCTGAGCCCCTCAGTTTAAAAAAGACATTAAGATGCTTGAGCGTGTCAAAAGAAAGCAACAAAGCTAGTGAGAAGCTTAGAACACTAGCCCTATAAATACTAGCTGGAAGAGCTGAAGTTGTTTAGCCTAGAGAAAAAGAGATTCAGAAGTAACATTATCACTACAACTCCCTGAAAGGTAGTTATAGTAAAGTGAGAGTGAGTCTTGTTCTTCAAGCAGCAACTGATAGAACAAGAAGACACAGTCTTCAGCGGTGCCAAAAAAAAAAAAAAAAAAAAAAAAAAAAAAAAAAAAAAAAAAAAAAAATCTGCCTTGAGAAGTAGTAAAGTCACCATTCCTAGATGTGTGTAAGAAGAGAGTAGATGTAGCACTTAGTGACATCGTGTAATTAGAGTTAGACTTAATCCTAGAAGACTCTTCCAGCCTAGTGATTCTGTAATTCTGTAACTAAAAAGAGGAAAATTATGAAAGTCTCTTCCAGGTGCTGCTCACCACACATACCGCAGTGCGAACTCCAGAGAGAAGTCAGACCCACGTTACCGGAGTCACAGGACCAGTACCGCCCCTGATGCCGAACCAGACCCAACAGGACCACCTGCCACCTCTTCTACGTAGATAACAATTGAGAGACCAAGAGACCTATCCCTAGTTAAATTGTTATCCAGTGTGTCTTAATTCCTGATAAAAAACCCAAGTTTAAAGGCACCCCTCCCACATCTGCTCAGTCTCCCGCTGGGCAATTCCCCTAGAGAACTCCTAAATTTCTTTGAGCAGTGTCTACTGAGAGGATACACAGTAGGAAGCTGCAAGTTGATGCGGGCTACAGCCCGATCAAAGAAATAGAGGAAGGATTTGTTATGAACGAAAGAAAGAAAAAAAAAAAAAAAAACCAAAAAAAACCAAAACAACAAAACAACCACCCCACAACTGACCCTCTCCTGGCTAGAGTAACACCCCCCACACCCCAGACAATCTGAGCAGGGAGAGCTGCCCTGAAGGAAAGTTGCCTGGCAACTTTTCCCTACCTAATTGAAATGTGAAAAGAAGCTGCCCACACCTAGATAGCCCTATTGTCCTTTGTAACTACCTCATTCAGCAGGAGTAACTTCGGCTAGGACCAGGACAAATGCATATGCATTTGGATATGCAGATAGGGCAGGGCCGCCCCCGTGGATCCTGGGAGGTTTTTTGGGGGATACTGCACCCCGGGACAGGAAGCTGGATTCGTCAGAAGAGAATTGGATAGTGCCCTGGCTGAGCGGGGAGTGGATGCACCTCCTGGCCTGGTTTGAAGATTGGCCATGACCTGTGAGGAGCCTGAATGGAATGGGAACTGGCCAGCTGAGCTGACTGATGCAGAGAATGGGAAACTCTTGAAACTTTTCCCTGAGGGCAAAGAGCTGATTGCCAGTGCTCTGCCTTCTGATGGTTGACCAGAGAGAACTGCCAGCTGTTTCTATGGGAACAAGGACTCAACATCCACTGGGACAGCACCTGCTCCTTCAGATGGCTGCAGTAGTGTGGAAAACTCCGATTGGACTTTGCAATCCTGCTGATGATTTTAATAATGAGCTGATCACTTTAATAAAGAGCTGAATATTAATAAAGGCATATGCCCTGTTCTTTTCAGCCACAACTGTCCATAGCCCATCTGACTGCCTGTTGTGGCCTTGCCTGGGCTGGTCAACACTCTGCATATTTCCAGAACCATCTAAGAAGCAAATGTGTTAGATCTGTGCCATACACAGGAATTTTAAGGATATGGTATGCCGTGAATAATCTGGTGTAGTGTGAAACAGCACTCTTGTGTTGAATGTGTCTTTGTGACCGCAGGCCTTCACTGTGTAGAAAGGTGGAGTTAAGTCAAAACTTAACGCCATGTACAGCATGGTCATGCTGTGAACAGTGAAGAGCTGTTAGAAACGCGAGTCAACCATGATGGATACTGATGTGAAGTACCCTCTGGGTTGCCAGCTGAAAGAGTGTAGGAAGATAAAATCCTACAGAAAATATATTTAGATTTGCATACATTGAAGCTATTCAGAATTTCATTAATTGTCTGCATGTGTTGAATTTTTTGTCTGCTTTCGTTTTTTCATGTTTATCATTTTCCTATAAATAACGCAGGGAAGCTAAGTCATGCTGGTGATGAAAAAGGAAAACTCTCCTAAAGATGGACAAAGATCTCTACAGATACAAAGGGTACCCAAAGGACTGAGGTAGTAAAAGCCTTCTAGCCATTGCTCTGAGTTTTGTGCTTGTGTATCTGTCCCTGCTTGAGTCTAGGCGAGCATTGCAACACGCAGAGTCCAGTCTGCTGCCAGCACCTGGAACTGAACAGCTGATTCGGGGCTTTCACATAAAATGAAACCAGTAAGTTTGATGTAGAATGGAGTAAAAATTCTGTACTTTGAAGTTTGCAGTAAAAATTATCTTTAAGTTTAAACTGAGTTGAATGAAGCCACAGCAATTTCTTGTAGACTCAAATCAAAACCATAAGCTAGCCACTTGAAAAAGGAAGGAGGATGAAGCAGGGTCTAATTTTATCCCGCTTTCCCAAGAAAACAGAGTTTATGAAAGCATCTTTGTTACATACATGTTTGTATTCTTCTCACTGTCCCCAGTTCCACTTTGATTTTGCTAGCCCTTTTTGTAAAAGCAGTTAAGGGACAAAAATATAAAAAATGTATGTTCCAGCAAATCCTGTGCATAGTTATGCCAGGGTAGAAAAACAGATGTACACAAACTTTGTCATCTACCAAGGAGACAATGTGAATTTTGTCCTATCAGGCACAAGACTCCAAAACAGTACAAAAAACAGGCAAAGAAGAGCCACAGGAAAATAACCCTTGCAACCTCCACTTACAAAACTTTGATTCTTTCAGAGCATCCAAGCACACCTAGCACTAAACAGCATCATCAAAACATGTTGGTCCTGTAAGTTCAGTTTGTGTGTATCAATGTGATTTGTCCAATTTGTGTAATTCTCTGTCCTGTATTCACAACAGTGGCAGAGACTAAGCAGTTCTCAATCATTTGATGCTGAATTAAATTGCATTTCAGTTTGCTTGTACTGACAACAATTAATCTGAAGAGCTGCTTTTTTTTTTTTTTCTTGAACTGTGTATTTTGTGTGGTAGCAAGAGGAAAGATCCTTTCATATCTTCCCTGCATGAGCTTAGAATAATACAGCATAGATTAATTAATTGATTCCTGGTTAAATTCAGCTGAAGTAAATTGATTGGGTTCACAGCCCTAGTTTCTGGCTTCTCTCCCAGCAGCGAAGGAGCAACTTCCATCAAGCATGCTGGTGAATGTAGCCATGGCAATGATCCATAGTGCAACATGACTACAGCAAATGGAGAGGCAGGCATCTTTCTGTTCAGAGAGTCAGCTATCCTTGATGGCATGTAAGCACTCTAGTGATTTCTGATGGTTAGAAAATAAAGGGGTTGTGGATTGAAGTTCAGGAAAAGAACTATGTCTATAGTTTGTCCTTTCTGGGCTCTTCTTTTGTCACCAAAAACAGGGTCTTCCCAAGCAAAGCTGGCAGGTTCTTCATATGCTTTAATAATTACAAATGACAGAAAAGAAAATGCTGTCCTCAAAGCACTGTCTGTTCTTATTTGAGTGTACATAACCAAATGGATCTTGTCAATTACACCTGCTGCATTTTTTTTGAAACATCATTCTACAGAGCATTTAGAGGCATGAAAACTTTTAACTTTTGGGCACAATGGGAAGACAGTAATTTGTTTTCGTTGTCCAGTTGTTTTAACAGGGAGCTTGCCTGAAAATTATTTTATTATGTCACCATTTTTTGACCTGGTATTGTCCTAGTATTATGTTTAGGTCTTTCCAAATACCTTAGGAAATTTTGGTTTTGACAGTTTCTCTTTTTTAACCTACTCCTTCTTAGGGCTGTGATCCCACAAACTCTCTGTATGCATGTTTTATTGTCTTTAATTTTGTACAGAGATATGGAACACAGTAATGTCAGTGTCAAACCTGGCTGCAGGGCAGAAAAAACAACTGATTCACTGTCTGAAAGCAGGGAAATGGTAATTATATAAAAAAAGCAGTTCTACCAGAGACTTACACCAGCTTAAATATTTCTCCTATCACAAAAAAAACACATTATTTCTACTGCTATTTGTTCAGAGGTCTTTGTGAGAAACAGCTCCCTCATAAAAACAAGAAAATTGTTTCAAAAAGGGTTACTTTTCAGGCTTTTCTTACAGAGTTTGTGAAGGTGCAAGGGTTACTTCTATTATCTTTATTTACAGGTGTTTGGAAATAGAAGTTAATCAGTCACAATAGAGTATTTCCTTCCAAGCAAACCAATCTCCTGCTCAGTCACAACATGCTGGCAGCTTCTTAGGTACCCATCCCCCTTTTCTTCTCTGGTTTGGCAGCCAGTAATTCCTAATCTAAGCTCTTATTTACGAGGCCACAGATTTGGTCCTTTGCTCAGGCCAGCTGAGGTTCTGCTTTGACTTCCTTTGACATGGAAGCTGCTATCTCACTTCATCTCCAATTTGAAGAGAGACAGAAGTCAGGCCCTTCTGTGACAGTACAGTTGGGATCCATAGCAGGGCATGAGGCCCCCTCCTTTGCCTTTCACAGTGAGAAAGGTGGCACAGTAGTCTTCAACAAAGATGGTTGATCTTCTGCTATTTCCTGTGAACCATAAAGTGGGCAGATCTTGGTCAATGTTGGCCATACTACTCTTGTTCGCAGAACAACTTCAATTTTGCATGATTATTTGTCTTGTATCTTTGTCAGGCTGTACCCTTGTGGGTCTCTGCTGTTTAAAAAGAGGGGAATTTGGGTTTTATTCACTCAGTGAAATCAGGATTTCCCAAACCCACTAATATTGCTGTTGGGTTTGTATTTTTTCCACTTAAGAACAGAGAGTTTGGCGTATAACCACCTTACTTTTAGTTGGGTGTCACTGAAATGGGTCTCTGATGTTATTCTCTCTCTTCCCTCCTACCTCCCGTCTCTTTTTTGTCTGTGGAAAAGATGGGTCAGATGGTAAGGTGTAAGAAATCTTTGTAGGCATGAAAAAGAAAGAACTTTTTTTCCCAGGCTGTGTGTATATATATATGTAGTCAGCTGGGAGAATGTCTGTTATTGTTAGGTTTTTTCCCTACTGAGACAATTAGTCCAATGGAACCGTGAAGGTGGTTATTGCTGTACACATGGCTGTGTATCAACCTACTCCAATAAATGCCATGGATCAGATAAACCAAAAATCTTATTAGCTGATAAAACAGTAACATGGATACTGTTATTTATTCTATCTGGCAACCCTGAGATAAGGCACTGTGATCCATGGTCTATGCTGATGACTCACATCAGGGCTCAAAGCAGGGAAACTGCTATGGAGGGCAAACTCCTCCAGAGCATTGTGTCTGTGAGGAGCTCTGTGAAAGAGGGTCATGGTGTCAAGGTTTTTCCTCCTACTGCTACAGGTTCCATGAGTGGTCAGAGTTTCACATTTGTTGCCTAAACTGAAGTTAAGATTTCCCCCAACACTGCACCAGTATGGAATAGGATTAGGCCACTTCCCAGAAGCTGTGGGAAGTAATTGTCCTGCTCTCCTCTGCACTAAGGCAGCTTCACCTTGAGCAGTGTGCAATTCTGGGTGTCATAATAGAAGGTATAAAGCCATTAGAGAAGGTGTAAAGATGGTGAAGGACCTTCAGGGGAAACCGTGTGGGGAGTGGCTGAGATCATTTGGTCTGTTCAGCCTGAAAAAAAAGAGACTGAGGGGAGACCTCACTGCAGTTACAGCTTCCTTGTGAGGGGCAGAGGAGGGGCAGGCACTGATATCTCCTCTTTGGTGACAGTGATAGGACCAGAGGGAGTGGCCTGAACTTCTATCAGGGGAGGTTTAGGCTGGCTGTCAGAAAAAGGTTCTTCACCCAGAGGGTGGCTAGGCACCGGAAAAGAGTCCCCAGGGAAGTGGTCACAGCACCAAGCCTGAAAGAAGCATTTGGACAAAGCTCTCAGATATATGTTGTGACTCTTGGGGACATCCTGTGCAGGACCAGGAGCTGGACTTGATGATCCAGATGGGTTCCTCCCAGCTCAGGATGCGCTGTGATTCCATGGGACGACAGCTCACCCTCGGACACTGCCATATGTGTTGGGGCCAGGCAGTGTGTCCATGGGCAGTCTGTCCCGAGGCAGTGTGTCCATGGGCAGTCTGTCCCGAGGCAGTCTGTCCATGGGCAGTCTGTCCCGAGGCAGTCTGTCCCGAGGCAGTGTGTCCATGGGCAGTCTGTCCATGGGCAGTGTGTCCCGAGGCAGTCTGTCCCGAGGCAGTCTGTCCTGAGGCAGTGTGTCCATGGGCAGTCTGTCCCGAGGCAGTCTGTCCCGAGGCAGTGTGTCCATGGGCAGTCTGTCCCGAGGCAGTGTGTCCATGGGCAGTCTGTCCCGAGGCAGTCTGTCCCGAGGCAGTCTGTCCCGAGGCAGTCTGTCCATGGGCAGTGTGTCCATGGGCAGTGTGTCCATGGGCAGTCTGTCCCGAGGCAGTCTGTCCCGAGGCAGTCTGTCCATGGGCAGTGTGTCCATGGGCAGTGTGTCCAGAGGCAGTGTGTCCAGAGGCAGTCTGTCCAGAGGCAGTCTGTCCAGAGGTCGCGCGGGGCACTGGGCCCGTTACACCCCGCGCACGGGCAGGGGCGCAGCGCCCGCCAGGGGGCGCCCTCCGCGGAGCGCTTTGCCCGGGGCCGCCGGGGGTGTGCCCGGGGAGGGCGGTCCGGGCTCCGAGACGGGCTCCGAGCCGAGCCGAGCCGAGCCGAGCATATGCGGGAGAGCCTGGCCAGGCTGTCGCGTTCTTTTCCCTGCCCTCAGGCGAGGAAGGCACTTGGAGGGGCGGCGACGGCGCCTAGAGCAGTGGGAGGTAAGGCGGGGGCAGTTTCGATGGGTCAGGGCGGTGCGTGCGAAGATGGGGTCTTTCCCGCCGCCCACAAACTTCCTGCCGTGAGCGGGACGTGTGTGCGGCGCGGCAGCCGCCCGCCCTCTCCCCGCTGCGCTCGGACCCAGCGGAGGTGACAGCCGTGCCCAGCGGCTCCGACCCCGCGGGGATTGCCGTGCCCGAGGGCTCGGCCGGTGCCCGCCCCGCGGGGACTGGCTCCTGCTCCCCGCGGGCGCAGTGCCCTGCCGCCCCCGGGCCTCCTCCTTCGGCAGGCGCGGGCGGGGACAGAGCCTGCCCCTTGTCCTGGCCGGAGCGGCAGGTGCTGGGCGCTGCCTGGGTGCACGGCACGGTGCTGGTGAGCGCGCTTCGCTCCGAGCAGCCGCGGCTGGGCTGCAGCCCGCACGAAGGTGCGCTTTCTCAAGTGCTCCTCTTTCATTTTTCCCCCCCTTCTTTTCTTTTTTTTTTTTTTTTTTGGGGGGGGGGGGTGGGGTGGGGAGAGGGAGGTGGGGTGGGTGGGTGTTGTTTATTTGTTCGTTTCCCTTTTCCCTATCCCTTCTGTCAGAGGTAGGTCGCTGCCAGCTTCCTCCAGAGCTTCAGGAGCCGGTTGGGTGCTGCCCGGGAGCCGCGGGCTCTCTGGACCTGTTGCCCTCGGCGAGTGCCCGAGCGCGGGAGGGACGAGCAGGGCCGGGCTGGGCGGAAACTCCCGCAGCCTCTCTGCGCTGTGCTCTGGCGCAAGGGGGCGAGGGCCGGAGCCCTACCTGCTGGTCCTGCTGTAACCGTGTTGAGCAAAGGGATGGGAGACTCAGCTGGGAGCTTGTCGTCTTACGTGGCAAACGCTGAGACACAGCCTCTTTAAAAGCCTATTTTGCTGCACTTTCTTTAATGATGTGGGCGGAGTTCCTGTGTCAAGAAACGTGCTGTGCAGCTGATCTGCTGGGTCTGTTGTGGAGACACAGGCTCGGGGTGCTGGATTTTGCTTTTAGTTTGCAAGGTGGCTCAAGGAAAAATGGTTTGTGTTAAACTCCTTGTTCCCTAGTGGAACACGGTATCTGAAATCCCTGCAAAGTCTTTGCAGTCACAGTGTGACAGCCTGACAGCTGGCCTCTCAGAGGCTGACCCAGGGCTTATTACAGAGAAATGAGTAATTGACAGTGCAAGAACTCGAACGCTCTAGAGGTACCCGCTGTTGGCTTAAAAGAGAACTGCAGTGCAAGTGCAGGCAGAGGCTCCTGGAGAGTCCTGCACGAAGCTGTTTAACCCTGCAGAACATCTGCCAGCTGGCATTTGAAGATGTAGAAGCTTTCTTGTTTCCATTTGATGGTCAAATCAGCCTGTTCTGGGACTGATTGTGGACAGCTGTCATAAATAAAATATTCTGATTGAATAGCTCTATGATTGTCAAAAGGATAAAGGTATTTATCCCTTCCCACCTCTGCTTAAATTTCAGCAATTTCTTAAATAAGTATCAAGATGGCTGCTGTTCTCCAAGTTTTTTAGTTGTATTTTACACACAGATATTGTTTGTATTTAATGGGGGATACTTGTGAGACAATGTTCTGGACATACCTAACTGAAGAATTTATAGGCTGGTTACACTGCAGTATGTAGAGGTGAGCCTGTTTCCCTCTTTTCCACAGCAAATCATGGTATTCAAGATTTGCAAACTTCTCTGAGTGGGCTGATAATTGTGATAGTTAGGCTTCCGTGCTCCATGGGGCACAGAAAAGATCATTCCTGGAACACAAAGCACCAAAAACCAAAAAACTCCAAACATAACAAAAAAACCCCAAAAAAACCCAAAACAAAACCAAAAAAAACCCAAACAACACCTTAAAAACCAAAAAACACCAACCAAACAAACAACTCTTCCAAAACAACAACCAAACAAATCCACAAAAAAACCCCAAAAAAACAGAAAACACCAGAAGGAGGAAACATGGTATTTTTAACCGACAGTATGCACATCTGAAAGCAGGATGTAGGGTAGAAAGAAAAGGAGCACAAGGTAGGGTACTGTCAAGCATTACCACATTCCAGAAAGTGCTAAAGAGGAAAGGAGTGGGTGCAGAATGGCATGATGTTGCTTGGCATCAAGCCTCTTGCAATGATGATTTTATGCAGTTTGCTGGTGTGTTGGTGTAGTAGCTGATGCTGCTTAGAATGCATTAGTGAGTGATGTGAGACTTGGGACTGGACCAGATCACTTCAGTTTATTTGCTGGTGTTTCTTTCCTGAAAAATGTTCTTTATTAACTACCATCACAGTGCCTGGCATCCTTAGGCCCCTGGGGAAGGTACTTGTGTTTTGGAACAGAAACTGAAAGAAACAGAGAAGTCCAAGTGCCCTGGGAACAAGGACCACAGCACTTTGAGTCATTTGGAATAGCAGTTGCTTAAAGATGTTACAGGACAAACATGATACTCATCTTTGTTTAATGCTTAGTCTTTATCACTAGTTAGGTAAACTGAGATTTCAGATGGATTTTTTTTAGACAAAACATGTTATTTTCATTCTTCTGTTTTAGGGTATTATCTCAGGATTAGATGCTTCAGTACCTTTGACAGATAGATGAATGTCTTGTGAGCCTCTTCTGAGCCAGAGACTTAGGCAGGAACTGCCCAGATAAGATGGAGAGAGAAATCTAAAATGAGTAAGATATAATTGGAATTTTAAGCTAAGTTCTGTAGAAGTAAAATTATTTCCAGAGAAACTACACTGTACTATTCCACTACAGTGATGGGTAGGTAGCATATTAATATATTAAAGGGGAAATACTTACAAAGGAACTGCAGGTATGGCTGAAGATCAGTTATACACAGAGTAACTGAGAGGTTCTTTTAAAGGGATTTGGACCAGACAAGAAAAGCACAGGAGGTTTTGCTCACTGTTCTTGTTACCCGGTCTTGCTGCCACACTTCCCTTTCTCCTTTGAGCTGGTTCTCATATGCAGCGGGTATTCTCTGATTTTAAATCCTTACCTGTGAACAAAAGTATGGATTTTATTTGCTTGGGTATTTTGGATAGTTTTCTGTTGGTCTGATGGGCCCAGGAAAAAGTTCTAGAGCTATTAAAGCAGGATGAAGATGTGAGGTTGGAAAGAGGGAAAGGGAGGAAGAAAGGATGTAAAACTGGGTCAGACTGTCTTCTGAACCATCAATGTTGTTTGATTTACCCTGGAAAGATAAAAGGGGACTTAGCCTAATCAAGTAGCTAATGGGAACACACTTTCAAAGAGCAGGGGACTCTTTGCCCAAGAGTTTGTAAGAAATGTTTGGTCTAGGAAATCTGTTGTCAGTTTTAATTTAAGGTATGTGCTGCTTCTGCTGTTAAGGACATTTGCTTACCACACCAGTACAATAATTTTTTTTTAAGAGTTTTTTTTTTTTTCATTTTGAAGATCCAGCATACCCTTATGCTGACAAAGGTGTAGGTTTTTAATCTAGAAAGACTTCAGTAAATTCTGTGGATAGTAGTGTGTAGTATATCCAGGTGGTTGGTGGTAGATGACCACTTCTGTCTTAAAAATAACTTACTTTCCATTGTAGTGAACATTAGCTTTGGATTTCGGATTTTTCTTTTTGTGATTTTGCACTTGCTACCATTCAGGAGAAAAAAAAAAAAAAAAAAAACAACAAACAAACCAACCCCAAAAAACCCAAAAACCAAAAAAACCCCACCCCCCCAAAAAAACCCCAAAAAACCAAAAAACAACAACAACAAAAAAACCCCAAACAACAACAACAACAAAACCACCAAAAAACAAACAAAAAAACCCCAAAAAACCAAAAACAAAAGAAAAACAAACAAACAAACAAACAAACCCCCCCAAAAAACTCCCAAACAAACCACCATTATGCCTCTCTACAGTTTTAAAGCAAATTCTAACAGATAGAAGAGTGCAGTCTCTGAATCAGTAACTGGAGAGTGTGCTGAACAGGTGTTTAAAGCAGATTCATGAGCCTTGACACCAGGCCTTGACTTGGGTGGTACTTCCAGTGTGTTGAAACTGGAAAAGTGTGACTGGGGGCTGATTTCTTGCCCTTTGGTTATTCAGTCCTTACTTCAGCTCTTCATCTTGGCAGAATTCCTATTTATCTTTTCCAGCTCACAACTGTCTGTATTTCAAAGTAATCATTCATCAGTACAAATGCTAGCAGTGATCACTTCAGATGATGTTTCCCTGCAGAATATGAACTTTCACTTTTTTTCTTTTAACAAGGAAAAAAATATCAAAAGGAATTTGAAATGTAGTTTTTTCTTCCTTAAAACAAATTTTAAGTGGCTTTGAAATTGTTACTCATTCTAAGAATCATAGAATACTATTTTCACTTTCCCATTTTAGTGTCTCCCTTCTTGCCCCCCGTGCCATTGGTCTTGTTCCCACTGGCATGGTATTAGAGTGCTTGATTAAGATAGACATTGGTGTCCCTTCACAGATACATCAAAGCCAATACACCAAAAATTACAAAAAGTTTAATTGTAAGAGTTCTATGTAACAGCAGTAGTTTAGAATTTTTCATAGGAACATTCAGTACTAATTTTTAAGTACTCATGTAAAGAAAAAAGTCAAGACTTAGGTATTTGACTTCAAATAGTAGAAGACCATATTCAGTTTCAGAAAAGGCAACTCTTTCCTCAGGAGTAGAAAGTTGCATATTGTTTCCTCAAGGAGAGTTAAGACTGAATTCCAGGTGAGAAATGTGAATATAGTAGTGGTTACTGTTACTTCTCTTTTTCTTCTATAAGATACACCTACATTTAACTTGTAAACACATGGATTTTTAACAGAGAGCTAGCATAGGCAGTTCTTAATAGCTGTGTTCCCTATAATAAATGCTTAGCTGGTATCAGTTAGGTAAGCTTACATGGATACCCCAGATTATCATCTAATGAGGTCTCTATTTCCCCCTTTCAGAAAAACCCAACCAACCCGCATGTTGGAAGTGTGAGTCACAATTGACAATAAGGAATGCATGACTTAATAGGAATATCTGCTTTATATTCATGGAAGTACCTCCTCAGAAGAGCAGATGAAGGAAGTGAATGTTTCCACACTGTCCAGCGATAGGCTGGACATTTAGTCATACCAAAGCAAAATGTGCTGTGATCCCGTGAAGAACTGATAGAATCCAGTTAGAATCCAGTAGGTTGTGCAAGGTTGGTACCAGTTGTACCTGATGAAGCCTGTGCTGACTCTTGGCTTTTCAGAGACTGGAATCCAAGTGCAGAACAGAGCAAAGAAAATGCAATATAAATATAGATACATTGATACAACCTTACAACATCTTGTCTGATACATTATGCACAAGGAAACCTCAAGGTCGTGGCCTTCAGTACATCAGCTTCATTGAGCTTGGTATGCAAAGTCGGTTTATGTTAATTCCCCATGGTAACCACACATTAAAAGCAAAAAATTAAAAACAAAAATGGAAATAAGTGTACTTGAACATATTTTGCAGACATCAAACACACTTCTGTGTCAATGTAGTTGCAAAGTGTTTAAATTAATAAAACAGAGACTGACTAATGAAGTTGGGAATGTTATATTACCTATGTGCCAAACTGCTCTTATGTTCCTTATACAACCTGTTAAGAAGTGAGCTCTCCTGTTGGTTGAAAGCAGAATTATATTCAGGAGTCTGAAACACGTTTTTGCTTCCTGTCTGTGTAAAGCAGGAGCATGTGAGAGGGGAGTGGGTGGGTCTGATCTCCCTGTATTTGGCTATCTCTCTGTAATTTGGATGCCTAAAATTAGGCAGTTGTAAATATCCTGTTGTTGCATTCCTGGAATAAGGAATTATACCCACCCATTACAATAGCTGCATACAGAATCAGGTGTTTGGTGGGGTGTTTGTTTGTTTGTTTGTGTTTTGTTTTGGTTTTTGTTTGTTTGTTTTTTCCAGTGTGGTAAGGGATTTTTAGATATATGTTTCATTTGAATTAAGGAAAGGAAGGCAACCTGAGTTACAGTCCAGCTCTCAAACTTCTTAGCAAAATGTTGAGATTCTGTCCTCAAGTAATGATAACAGTGCATTAGCGCTTTTTTTTTTTTTTTTTTTTTTTTTTTTTTTTTTTTTTTTTTTTTGTCAAATTAATCCCTTTTTCTTCCCCAGTTCCAGAAGTCATGGATGTATTTTAACTTTTGTCTTCTTACATTCAAATTCGACACATTCCATTTACGATAAAAAATATATGAGAAATGAGATATACTTGAAGAGATATGAAATCTGAGGTGGAAAAAAATCCATGTCAGAAGTCATCCAGTTTTCTAATGTATAGGGAGTGATACAGAGACCGCAGGGTATTCAAGGTGTCTTGAGTAACAGTAAACTGATGAAGATGATAACTTGAAGTACTGCTTGGTTCTGCCTGAATGAAGGAAAGAAAGAAGGGAGAGGAATGAAAGAAATTTGTTAATATCTGTGCTCATACAGTAGTTCTTTTCAGATTAATTTTGTCTGCTTATGAACCTGAAGCACATTGAATGCATATTACACATTTTACATAGTAGTGTGAATCAATATGTCCTGAAACTCTATGCTGTAGGTATTCAATATGCTGTATAGAAAGCTATTTATAAATCTGTGTATATATATCATATATATGAATATATATTTCACATATAGATATTTCACATATATATAATATATAAAATATATATTTCATATATATAAGCATATCTCCATAGATTATGGAGACAATTAAACTTGCAAAATAAAGATCAAAACTGGTAATTTACTTTTCTTATTAGGACTACCTATCATTGTTTTTTGAGTTTAAAGATGTCTTGGTCGTATTAAATTCTCATCTGTTTTGTAATTTAAGATTTTCATAGTCTATAAGACTGCAGGAAGGTCTGTCTTTCTTATGCATTTCTGCATCTTGTACTTTTGTCCTGAGTTAGTGAAGTAATGCAAAAATAAAATCTATGCAGTAATGTATGTAAATTTTTTAGGTTGTAAAACAACAGTTATTTTATGTCAAAAGACCACAAAACCTTTTTTTTTTTTTTTTTTAATAGTGCAAAGAGACAATACAGGAGCAATATCCACTTGTATTTTTAGAGACCTTCTACAGAAGCAATGATACCAAGTGCCCTTTCATTTGAGTACTCTACATGTTCAACTTAGAGCACTGAATGTTTTTGGAAACAAGCCCCAACTGTCAATTTGAAAATTATTACAATGTGGAAATGATAAACCTATCAAGAAGGGGGAAATTATTGTATTATTAAAAAGAAACAAAACATAGAAGATTTTACCTCTTTATGTAGGTTTTTTTTTCAAGAGACTGTCCAAAATTATATGACATGTTCTCAGTTCCATTTGAACTGTTTCCCAGGAGCAATGGCTGTATTTCTTATCTTCTAGGAAATTGGTGATTCTTTGAAAGTACTTTTTTATGCTGTTTGTAGAGCTTTTTAGGATCCATGTTTGAAAACTGTTTTTTGCTTTTGATTGTTCTTCTGACAAACATATCTCCAGTTCTTCAATTTGATGATGAATTCCATTTTGGAAGTTCTCAATCTTACTGGTATTCCAAGCATCAACAGGAAGATTTTTGCTAAATAGTTGGAAGATCTGTTGAAGGAACTCATAGATGATCCTTATGATGTTCTTCTGTGTGACCTTGGTAATCTCCATGGGGAATCTGAAATCAGCTGTTTCACTGAGACACTGCTGAGGAAAATAATCACCCATTTTCCACAGAAAGTTCATGATATGGTAGTTCACTTTGTTTCCTTGGAAAATGCAAACTGAGCGTGAGATTTTGATGTGCAATGCCAGTATAATGCAAATTTGCAGTAAAGTTCTCTGAACCATAATGGTCATGCTAATGAAACAGTCAGCACTATTTTCCTTTCCGTTTTGCAGATCCCTAACCTTGCAGTTTCTTGATTGTCTTGTCGTGTTCACATGCTTCTCTTTCACATCTCTGAATTTATTTCATCTGTATGACATGCTGGGTATTACTCACTGTGTGGGAGTTGCTCTTTCTAACAACTATGGTCCTGCCAAGGTTTACTGTTTATTTCGGTTTCACACAGTTGCAAAGGTTTTGCTCATTTCTGCTTTGACTGTATTTAATTGAAAAATGAGTAAATCAGTCAGTCTAGTGATTCAGAGGATATTGGCAGGTTAGATGTGGTAAGAGCATTTCATCTTCTTACATTCTTACTAGAAAAGACAGTCCTGCTTGAAAAATTTTACTTTTATGCTTAAGTTGGCAAGGACTGTAAAAAATAATCACATCCCTGGCTAACAGATATGCAATCAAAGCAAGATGTAATTTTATTGATTTAAGAGCAAATCTCTTTTTACTAGGATAAATTGTTTTGTTTGGGCAATGGCTTAAATTTTATTAGCAAAATAACCTTGTTGTTGACACAAGCATTGACTCACTAGGGGCATATGTTGCTATGACTATGTTGGCAAAAAAAGAAGTATATACAACTCTTAAGACACATCTCTTTTTCTCCAAGATCTCTGATAGTTCACTGTTCAGAGAAGTTTTGTTTTACTCTATTACTTGATGAATCAGCCTCAATTTTTAGATCCATTCAGGAAAGCATGCTTTTACCTTAAAAAAGAGGAATTCCTTACATGTCAGAGTAAGAAAATTCTCGTTCTGAAGCCTCCTGCTGTGTTTCAAAGTGAGTTCTTTTACCTGGTGTGAGAGAGAGTCTGGCTCTGCTTGTCCACTGAAATGCAAATGAAAGCATCTTTTAAATTCAAACCAGTCAAATAAGTATTTGTCCACAGATATTTGGTTTATTGCTCTTAAATCCTGTTCCTTCTGACTGTTTTACTCCTCTGAGGTCTGGGTCATTAGTAAACAGATTTGAGCCTTCTATGGCATTTCTTGTGAGAAATATAGAATCTGACTCAAGCATTTAACTTGCATAATAAACCTCATCCTACAAAGGACAGCAACATTCTGGCATACAGAAGCTCATGAGTTGGTTTAATGTCACCAACTGGCCACTTTGTGAGTTGCAGGAATGGCCATAAAGCTGCCCAAAAAATCAGTGCTGTAACTTTATTTAGCCTACAGATAGTTTTTACTGAATATGTGGCTCTGCTATTTATCAAAAATTCATTGTTTTGCTGGTTTTACTGGAACTAGAGGGTCTCCTGGGAATTCCTTGATATTTTCCCCTGGTCACTTAATTCATTGTAAAAAATTCTCCAGCATCATAATGTTTCAATCTTTTCAATGACCCTTACTACCTACAAATATCATATTGATTCAGGCTAAAAGTGTGTGTGTGTGTTTGTGCAGGGGAAGTAGGGGCCTTTCAGGCCTCAAGCCCCCTGCTTATCATTTTTCTTTAACCTTTGTAATGCCAGTCTCTTTTCTTTCCACAGTAACATTGTAATCAATCGAGCCTAAGTATGCCCACAGTTAGGGTAACCTAACTGTTAGGTTAACAGTTTCCAAAAGTTGATACAGTCCTTCAAGATTCTCTCAGTACAAACCAAGAGATCACTTCCAATTCAACAAATATGAATATAAAAGAGGACATGTATAATACAGACATGTATGGCAGACCCTTGTTGCTTGTTTTAAAGATGCCTGTATCAGTGGTTGATTATTTCCCTGAGTCTGGCCAGCAACAGGACTAAAATCCTTACTTTGCATGTGCTCTTTATTTTGATGCATGTTCTCTTCATCCATCCCCACTCCTATGTTATGTGATGTAAAAAGGAGTGAACTAACATTCACACATCATTGCCTCATCCCCTCTGCAATACAGTCTTTGCCTTTTTATCCTTAGTACATGTACTTTATCCTATGACATCAGCATATCTCCTCTCAACATACACTTTTGCTGAATACCTGGTCTCTACAATGTCACAAAAGCGTGATAATAAACCAACACTGATCCCATTTACTGAGTCAGCAACAAAGCACCAACTCCAAAATAAAACCTCAAATACCCATTTTCCCCATTCTCCAATTTGTAAGTTGTCCACCACTGCTTACAATATGTATTATTTTTATCTTTAGTCACTGAATCTTCCTCAGCTTACTCCAGCTTTTCAAAATAAAACCCCAAGAGCTACAGGGTAGAATTGCAGATTGGTTTACCAATACTTAATTGCCCAATTCCTTTATCCTTAGGTCCAGACCTATAATACAAGTAATTTTTTACTCTCTGCTCCAGCTCCTTGTTGTCAGAGAAAGGAAAAGCTCTCTCTCACATCACTCAGTTTTGTGTGTAACAATTTTAAAGCATAGGCATTTTTTTATTTCCCAGTTCTGGTCCCCTGTTTTTACACACTGCTCAGACCTTGTGTCAGCAAAGATAGGAGGACACCTCCCCTCTTTCACACACTGGTTTTGTTGTGTGCAGTAGTAGTCACTGTTCCAAGTCTTCCTTATCCAATTTACACAGAGCTTGAAGTTTTCAGCTATCAGTCCCACTGGTCAGCCCAGGACTGATCACACTGTTCAGTTACAACAAAATGAAATTTGCTACTCCCCAGTCCAGAAATTCATACCACTTTTGCCCTTGCTCAAATACCTCTGGAGGGTTACACCTTTAAGTTGCTCACCACCTTGATGCTGGAGAAGATTCGATAAAGTCTCCAATCAAACTGGTCCAAATCCTATCTGACGTGATTCTTCCTTGCTGGCGACAGCAAGATGATCCAGGGAAGGCAAGGCTTTATAGATCCCATTTGTGTCAATAAGATGGTTGTCCCAAAACGGATTCTTTCACCTGTTAATGCAAGAGGCTCATCCATGTACAGTGCTGAGGTATTTATTTACAGGTCTGCACAGAAAGGGGTGCTGGGTGACAAATGTGGCACAGACTATCAAAACTTTTTACTATTTCTACATTTTAGCAAACAAAGGCATTAATGTTCATTTGTTACAAGTTACATAATTCTGTTATTAATTAGTATTCTGTCTTCTCTTGCTTCTTTTTCTAATTAGTCTGCTTGCTCAGTCTTTCTCTTCTTTGAGTTAGTGGGTTTCTTGAATCTGTGGTCATTCTTTTCTCTTGCAAACATTACCCTTTACCCAGCTGAAGTGTTGGCTTTTTTACTTATCTTGGGAGTTCTGCCAAATGACCTTGTGGCCTATAAATTCTGCATTCTTTGTGTCCACTCTCAGTGGTGCATCCTTCTCCCTCAGCTCCGCTAACCTCCTGCTAGGTCTGTGATCACTCAAGCATGACAAACCCTAAACCTTAACAAGACTATTCTATGGGCAAGTAATTCATCTTTCTAATACCTGTACATCACTCCCATGAAAACAAGCTCTCAAGGAGACTGAATTCACTTGTGTTGGTAGCAAAATGTCCCATCTTCAGGACTACTCCAGCTGCTGTAATGCTGAAATTTTTCTGGGTCTGGCTGAAGTACTTCTCTGACTATCAGGTCTTTGGGCCAGGTTATAGTAGGACTGCACTGGATGAATTGTAAGAGTCTGAATCAGTCTGAACCTTTGATAATGACAGTTCTAAGAAAGTGCCACATAAGCACTGTGGCTTGAAGTGCTGGGTTGGTTCCTGAATATGCATTAACAAAGTGCCATGTTTCTATGTATCACTGACTACCTCTAGTGCAGTACCAGCCCTTTGAACTGGTTCCTGTAATCACATTATGCAAAGTCACTGGTGGTTGAAAAGGAAGACTGAGTTGAACATTAGGATAAGCAAAATTTACAAAGTATTTAGCAGGCACATTTGCTCTTCTTGTGGGAATCTTTATGGATTGCTACTTCTAAAAGTGAACCAATGTGATTTACATTTATGTTATTCAGTCTGCATAATTACAGGAATATTTGAAAAATAATATGGAAAATATATAAGCTCAGAAATATTTGATGTTGTCCTGACTTTGTTTGGGATGCGGTTAGTTTTTTCCTAATTGCATGCTGTGTTTTAGATTCAGCAAGAAGATAGTGTTGATAAAACACTAATGATTTGGCTGTTGCCATCAGGACTGTTGTTTCCCATGCTCTGCCAATGCACAAGAAGGCAAGTGCACAAGAAGCTGGAAGGGAGGATCCAACCAGGACAGCTGACCTGAACTGGTCAAAGGGATATTCCAAACCACAGACCATCATGCCCATTATATGAACTGAGGGGAGTTGTACACAAGCTGCAGATCTGTCACTGGCCAATTGTATTGTGCATCACTTTTGGTTTTTTGGGGTTATTCCTCTTTATCACTATTTTTGTGTTGTTGTTGATGATGATGATGATGATGATACTACATTTTGTGTCACTTATTAAACTGTTCTTATTTAAACCTATGTGTTTTACTTTTCTTTCAGATTCTCCTTCCCACTGGAGGAGGGGGAGGAGTGAGTGAATGACTGTGTGATTCTTGGTTGCCAGCTGGGGTTAAGCTGTGACAGATGCAAGCAGTGAAGGAATTCCACAATGATCTTGAGATTAGAAAGTATTTTGTTAAAGGAAAAATAAGTCCTGTTGATGCTTGGGAGGACCTGTTGTAGTCTGACAGAGTGAAAGATTGCTAGGGATAAGCAGTTTCCTTAGCAAACCAGTGACTGACTTCAGCAGTTACACAGTAGTATCCTACTAATATTGGAACTCTGCCATGATTATTCTTTTTTTTTTTTGCTTCTGCTGATGCTACAGCTGTAGTTATATTCTGGTGTTGTCAAAAATCATCTACACCCAGAGGTCTTCCGAGAAGTTAGTTTATGAATGAAATTTGTGGTAGGGATAGTTTTGTATTTGAAAGACTGAAAACCAGGAGAACTGTGATAGATTTAGTGCATTGATTTACCACAGATGTCTTTTTAATTTTAATTTGGTGTACATGTGTATGGATCTTGTGCATTAAATGGAACATTGATTTAAATCAAGTAAGGACCAGTCATTTCATCTATTAAAGCAGCATGAGAAACAGCTTAGTGCTGCGTGACAAGGTGGATCTGATTCACTGTTCAGTGGTTGTATTCTGTTTATACTGTCATCCCTCTTTTCCTTCCACTGTCATTTCATAGGAGACCCATGAAGTGTTTGATTGTTGTGAAAAAAGAAATTAAAATTTCAAGGGGAGATTAAGCAGTATGCAATGATTGTAGGTGATGAAGGAGAGAATATACTGTGTAAGAACCTTCAGGTCAGGGTTAGGGATCAGAGACCTGTTGGCTTTGTGCAGCTTATCTAAGAACAAATCAGGACAATTGCTTCTCAGAGTAGCTGAGCTGTGTCTACCTAATATTATGCATAACCCCCCTAATTTGGAGACATCTGAGGACCCACATGGAGAGTACCATCTTCTAAATTAGAACTCTTCTTTCCTGAAAACAGAAGAGGAAGATGCACAAATTCTACCTTGCAGTGCAAACCACCCACCCTGTGACCAAGCACCCCACACTGGCCCTTTCCTTATCTCTTCCTGTAAGTAAAGGAATACTTTTCCTGTGGGAATGAGCAGAGTGGCTTGAATGAGTACGTCAGAAGCTATGCATCTGTGCTTTGGTTTCAGTGCTTCAGGATTTTGCATTTCATTGTGTTCTTGCCTCCTAAATACTTCTCTGAGGTCTGGTGGATGAACTGAGAGTTGCTGAAAGACCCTTTCTTTTGTCTAGTGAGATAGAATATGGTTGTTGGGTTTGGGGATTTTTCGTTGCTTCCTTTTGTCGTTTGTTTTTCTCAACAACAACAACAACATTAATAATAATTTTTAAAATCTCTCTGTCACAGATTTTGGATGTCCGTAATAAGTGTGAGCATCAGAATGTCTTATAGTTATGCTCACATAGCCTGTCATGTTTCAGTGAAGGATAAAGAACTTTTGGACTGAGGATCCCATTTTGTGCCAAAGCAGATGATTATATGAACATTTTATGGCTCAGGTGAGAGCTGAAAACAAAATCCAGAGGATAGAGCTGAAGGTCTAGTACAAAGAACTAGGAGTCAGCTGAATGGCACTCAGATCTCAGATCTGAATTCACCCAAAGGAATTCGCCTAGGTTCCAAGTTTCTTAGTTTTCCTATATTTTAACACATCTTTCTTTACAAAGTGGATATATCTAGTTACTACATATCTTGGGGTGTTACATAGTTTTACAAAAAAAAAGGCCGAGGCCTGAAAAATCGTATTTGATTTTGGACAACCCTAAATTCTGAGAGAGATGCTGCTTAACTTCCATATAATCTTTGTTTCCCTCAGCATTGCTTGCATAACAAGTAATAGTGATAAACTGTGACAAAAACTTGCCTGTGCTCCACAAAGTGGAGAGAAACATTAGCAGTTCTGGAGAGGCCCTTAGTAACCCTTTCTGCAGCTGCTCCCAGCCCCATCACTGAATCGTATCTCCTCAAACCTGGAGGAGCACAAGGGACGGTGGCAGGCAGAGACCCAATGTGAGGATTCTGAGGAAAGGCCCCTTCCAGCATTGTCCTGGGGCAGCCTCATCCCCATGGCATGGGAGAGAAATGCATCAACATGAGTCGTTCTGGAGCACCTCACAGACTTCCTGGTTTTGCTGCCTGGATATAGAGGACACGTAGCAGTACAGAGGAAGACTGTTTCAAGGTTACATAGGACTTATTATATCATGCTTAGGGGGAAATCAAAGGTGGGGAAAGTAATAGAACTGGGTTGTTTGGGAAGGAAAATGCTTGTGAAAATACAGGGATGAAAAGAACTTGTCATGTTTAAACAGCAGCTGGTCAAAACTCTTCTCTGTTGTGACCTGAAGAGCATTATGCCCTCCCAATAAACTGCATTTCTAAGTGTTTTCCTGGGTGAAGGACTGTTTGACTTTCCAAAGGAATTTCCATCTGGCTGCGTTGTCTGACTCTTTGGATTAGATTTTTGTGACTAATGTTCTCATCTGCTTACAATCAATTGTAATAAACAGTTAGACTAATGTTATTGTGCATCCGTCTGTAAGAAGGTCATCTTGGCAGCTAGTGAAAGAGTGGTTATGAAAACACTACCCCAGTAATAGGGGATATGAAGTTCCTAATGCTTTCTCACTTGTACAAGTTAGGTCTGGTCTAGTTAAAGTTGAGGTGTCGTATGTTTAAAAAAGGAACCTAAATGCCAGACTAGATTTGCTTGGTTTTCCTGCTGAATGGTGTCTTTGTTTCTGGGAAGAGGGCATACATCACTTTCTTATTCCTCTGGAAAACCCTTGTGCCTGAATCACAGAATCCATGATAGGGAAAGCTCCACTGACTTGTTTAGCCCCAACTGCAGAGGAAATACTTCACACTGAATGTATTTTAAGAGAATTCCATGAGCCAAATTACTTCTGGGAGCAAGCTTCTAACAGGCCGTGAATGATCCCAAGCTCAAGGTGAAGTTTTACTGCACACAACCAAATTGATCCAATGGTTAACTCATATCGAAAGCGCTGGTCCTTTTTCTCTCCTATTTGGCATTAATACTGTTCCAACTTGGAAAAATACTGTGACTGGAAAGCTAATCACCTTTCCTTTCTCTGGGCAGGAATGATGGTGATAACAAAAAATGTTTTTCTACCTTGAACTGGCTAATCAGAGTAAACCTCATAGCTGGCACATAGGGATGACCAGAAGAAGATATCTGTTAGTATGGGAGCAGGATCTTTTTTCAAAAGGAGACTTGACACTAAGAGGCTAGAAACCTGGAATTCTGAGTTTAGGACCTGTGCTGTGTAGAAGGCAACCTGAAGTAATCACGTGGTCTTGTCTCATCGTGACATCCACAGAGGGAAGTGTTGGCTGTATTTCAAAGTGTCTCAGTGCTTCATCTCTAGTACTTGGATGTGAAACTGGCTGCAGAATGTAGAGCAGTTCAAAACCTTTTAAAGTCAGATTAATGAACAGCTAAAAAGCATAACAATTTAACCTGAGATTCCTGACTACTATATGTGTACAACAGACCTCTTTCTTAAAGGGTTGATGGCACATAGAAGTTAGTTTGTGTTGTATGTAAGAGCCTATATGACTCTTGAAGACTACAAATGTGCACCAGTGTTATTCCATATGTTATTCCATATTAACATCATGAACATAACTTTATTCCACAATACATATATGCATATAGGCTATCTTACATCATCCTCATAATAACAAATAACAGTATTTCAGGTTGGATGGACAGCAAATACTATGCTGATATAATGGGAACATCTTTGTATTGCTGACAAATCCTTTTTATGTCAACTTGTGAGAAATGTCCTAACAATGCAGCATGGCTGTAAAGAGACTATTAACTAAATAGTGACGTGGAACTGCCCTATCATAGTGAGATGAAGACTTAAATTATATGTGCCAGGCATGTTTATAAATTTTAAAATTTTATTTTATGAACTAATGAAGCCTAATTCCTGACCTGTTTCATTTTATTCTCCCAACACCTTTTCCTTGTGATTTGTCAAAAAAGGTAGAGCAGAGGACATAGTGTAACTAGTTTCCAACTCCACATCCTTCTGTGGTGTTACAGCAGTGATGGCTGAGGGGAAAAAACCAGACATCACCTCCCTGAACTTGTGCAGAGCATTTGACACAGCCATCCTTGTCTCTAAACTGGAGAGACATGGATTTGACCCTGAGATTAGCTCAGTTGAGTGGAGCATGGTGCTAATAATTCCAAGGCTGTGGTTCAATCCCTGTGGGTCCTTCACTTAGGAGTTGGATTTGATGACTCTTGTGGGTCCCTTCCATCTCAAAATATTCTGAGATTCTGTGGTTTCATGGGTGGATCACTTGGTGGATAAAAAACTGGCTGTGTGGTTCCTCTGAAAGAGCTGTGGTTAACAACTCATGGTCCAAGTGGAAAACAGTGATGAATGACATTCCTCAGAGGCTGGTATTGAGACAAACATTTTTTAATATTTTTGTTGGTTACTCAAGACACTGGGATCAAGGGCACCCTCAGCATGTTTACTGGTGATGCCAAGCTGAGTGGTGCAGTTGGCACACTGGAAGGAAGGAATGTCATCCAGAGGAACCTTGACAGGCTTCAGAAGGGGGCCTGTTTGAACCTTGTGAAGTTCAGTAGGGCCAAATGCAAGGTCCTGCACCTGGGTCAGGGTAGTCTCAAGCACAAATGGAATGTCCTTAAGCTAAATGAAGGCCGGTTTAGGCTAGATATTAGGAAAAAACTCTTTACTGTGAAGGTAGAACAGGTTGCCTAGAGAGGTGGTGGACTCCCCATCCTTAGAGGTATTCAAGGCCAGGCTGGATGGAGCTTTGATGATCTAGTGGAAGGTTTCATCCCACAGCAGGAGGATGGGAACTGAATGGTCTGTAAAGTTCCTTCCAATCCAAACTATTTTATGTTTCTGTGTGCTGAGTGATTAGGTTTTTCCTTTGTTGGTCAGAAGGCTTGTTTTCATCCTCATTCAGCTTCTAATTTTGTGTGCTCTGGAGGACTGAGTTTGTTTTGAGGGTGTGTGGCGGTTTTGTTGGTGGTGGGTTTTTTTGTTTTTGTGGTGTTTTGTTTGGTGGTTTTTTGTGGGTTTTTTTTTTTAAGGTTTAAATGGCTCTTTCAAATATCATTGTAGGAGGATGATAGTTTGTAAAGTTATTTTTAGCAAGACTGACATTTTGGACTGTGTAGAGTCTTGTTTCTAAGAAATCAGTTTAAAAAATGTAATAGAGAGATAATTACACCTTTTCCCTTAAGAAGATTTTAAAATTTAATAACATGCATAGAGAACTAAACAAGTCTAAGCAATTATTGTCAAGTGTTGTGGCTGTGGACATTTTGTGAAAAACTGTAAAATAAGGTGGGAACCAAGAATGTCTACGCTGGCTTGGCTTGGCAACAGACATAATAACCAAATGCCAAATTCTGCATATTTATTGGGTTTTTTAGTTGTTGTTTGGTTTGTTTGGGGCTTTTGTGTTTAGTTGCTTTTTCTTTCTTGTGTACCCATCTCATTGTGTCATTTGCATCTGTGTCCTGCCCCTCCCTCAAATGTTAGTGTTTCAGATTAGCTTTGTTTTCCCTGGGGAGCTGTCACTAAAATGGACATAACCAGCAATTCTAAAAGCCTGCCTTGCTAATGCTCTTGGCTAAAGGATGCCAAATAATTGTGGGAACACTTCACTCTGTGGTTGATGTATTACCAAGTAACAAAGTTGTTCTGAAGGTTCTCATAAACCTTTCTAGGAATGTGTCATGAGATAGGTTCCTGTAACAGGATGGATTCCAGCTTGGGAATAGTTCATGTAGCCCCATGAAAATATGACTGTATCTGTTCTCCCATGTTCAGAGAAGTGCCTACAATACCATCCAGTCTCACAGAATCACAGAATGGGTAAGGCTGGAAGGGACCCGGTGGGTTCCACAGGGTTCCTTCACACTGTATCAGAAACCGTTCAAATTTCCTGCTTGAAGACCCTCAGTGAATTCAGTGATATTCAGTTCATTTGCTGTGTAGATTGTGACTCCAGAATGAAAACTACTGGTACTGTTTTGCTTGCTACTTAGAATTTGGCAGAAGTCTGTCTGTGGAGATCTTGAACAGAACCTAGAACTTACGTGGATTCCTAAGCCCTTTCTAAGTCTTTGCTAAGTAAGCAGTTGGACTATACGGGAGACGATCACTTCCAGAATTGGTGAATTAGCACAAGTCTTTTAAATCTGTGACATTTAGTAACTGGTCATTGGCACTCATGCCAAATTTGAAATTGCTTTGAATTGCCACGAAAGGCAGCTGAAGAGGGTTGCATATGACAGATCAATGTTTTGGGCAGCTTCTGAACACAATAACTTTTGATGTGCTGAAGCCATGAACCAGTTCACTGTGATGCTTATTTCAAAGTCTATTGGAAGGACGGTTTTAAAACCTTGATGAATATGGAATGTACGTGTAAAAGATGTCAAGTCTGTCCTATGCTTTTTTTTGGCATCCTAAAGTTAAGCAATTTAATTTCCACTGTGAATTAATTAGATCCAAAGAACTCCATTATTCAGTGGAAATTGGGATATATGTTGTTTTGTTGAGCAAGTTCAAGCTGAGTTAAACAGAGGGGCCAAGTTTAAAGAATGTGTTTGGAGTCTAGCTTTATGAACAGATGGCAACTCCAAATGAGGCAACTGCATTTTCCTTCCTTGGTCTGCTATTGGCCAGGCCTGTGACCTTGGACAAATGACTTGTTCTCATATTTCTTTCTTTCATCTGCTGTTCCCAAAGCACTTGAAGAGACATATTTTTTACATGAGACGGTGGTTTTGATAAGAATTTTGTGGTTATATCTTAGGGCAAAAAGAGCAGTCATTTGAAAACCTGATCTGTCACTATTAAAATAAAGTAGCTTTCATAACTGATTTGTTTATTGTGCTGATAAAGCTACCAGACACAACTTAATTGCATTAATGACCTTTCTAGAATTATAAAGAAGGAAAATTTCTCTTGGATTGTATATCCCATTATGCTTGCAACTGTAATTTCTTAACTTCTACATTTTTGTTGTGCTTTGCATTAGTAATGTACTGGTTTCTACAGTGTCATCAAATGTGGGAGATTGCAGGGGCAGTGTGTTTCCTTGGGATCCATGGAATGAGAGAATCCAGAAGTGTAATATATGCTATGTAAGATATTGCTGGCAGTCCACTGTAATCTCTGAACAAAATCTTTATTTCACATTATCTTTAAGAGATCTTGTCTTGCAATGAAAGTGCTTAGGTTGAAAAGCCTTCTGCTGAAGAATTTTGTCCCCAGTAATGGAGGAAAAGTCAAGGATAAGCTGCTAAAAAACAGAATCACAGGGTATCCTGAGTTGGAAGGGACCCACAAGGATTGTCAAAGTTAAGTCGTGGCTGTTATCTGTAGGATACAGCACAGGAGGTATATGATTTACCTCCCCTAATGTTCTTCTTTAGTGTTTTTCACTTGCAAAATCCTTTGCAAGTAAAGGGATTTTGCATTCCTTCCTAACTACATATATAAGCAGTTTCTCTCTCTTTTATGACGAGTCTGAAGGGTGCAGAACTTTCTTTCTTCTTTTTCCTTCAGGCAATCTTGAGTTCTGGTGTGTGCTGCTTTACAAAATACAATCACCCAATTGCAATCCCCAGGTCACTTTTTTTTTTTTTTTTTTTTGGCAGAATTGCAAGTTATTAATAAGCAATCTCTTAGCAGTGCAACTGGAGCACAAGCTAGGAGATGCCTGTGTAACCCAGCTCTCCCACTCAACCAGATAGGTTTTCTGCAGTCTCCGGAGTCTCCAAAATTCTCAAGGCTTTTCCATTGAGACAGACTGCAGAATCCACATAGCATGAGGAATCAGTCTGCTGTGATAACCTCAGTAACTGATAACCTCCTTTCAATGTACTGTATTCTGCATCATACTGTAACCTAACATGTTAACAAAACATAACGTAGCAAATAAATATAGGCCTGAGAGAGAGCTGTGCATCACCAGCACAGCTTCTGTTTTCCTAAGTCTGTCCTACTCTGTTCTTATCTAGGAACCTAGTTAGGATTAAAAGATGGTGTGGTGGGTTGACCCTGGCCAGATGCCAGCTGCACACCAAAGCCATTCACTCACTCACTCCCTTCTGCAGCTGGACAGAGAAGAGAAAATGTAACAAAGTGCTCCTGAGTTGAGATAAGGACCAGGAGAGAGATCACTCATCAAATAATGTCAGATGCAAAACAGGCTCAACCTAGAAATATGTGTTGAATTTATTACTAACAAAATCAGAGTAAGATAATGAGAAGTAAAATGAGCCCTTAACAATGCCTTCTTCCCACCTCTCTCTCTTTCCGGCTCTACCTTTTACCCCAGTGGTACAAGGAGACAGGGAATGGGGATTATGGTCAGTTCATCACCCGAGGCTGCTCCTGCTGCTCAGGGAGAGGAGTCGCTCCCTTGCTGCACAGTGGGGTCCCTCCCACAGGACACAGGTCTCCATTAACTTCTCTGATGCAGCTCCATCTCATCAGCAACACCTCCCTGTGACCTGCTGGATGTGAATACCTGCCACAGGCACCAGTCCCCCTCAAACTGCTGCAGTGTGGGTCACTCTTCCTTGGAGTGCAGTCCATCAAGGACAGGCTGCTCCAGCCTGGGAGCAGGGCCCCTCTCTCCCCAGGTCACCCACAGGGTCAGATCTCTGGCATCCACCTACTCAGGTCTTCTCAGGCATCCACCGGCTCCAGCGTGGGGCTCCTCCATGGATGTGGGTGGATCTCTGCATCCCTAATGGATCCCCATGGGCTGCAGGGGCTCAGCTACTGCACCATGGTCTCACCACAGCCTGTAGGGAAATCTCAGCTCCAGTGCCTGGAGCACCTCCTGCCCCTCCTTCTCCACTGACCTTGGTGTCTGCAGCATTTTTCCTCTCACATATTCTCACTCTGCTCATCTCTGGTCACACTTATTACTACACAACCCCTTTTTGTTTTAAATTCTTCCTAAATATGTTACCACAGAGGTGTTACCACCATTTCTAATTGGTGCAGCTTTGGCCAGAGGCACATCTGTCTCTGGAGCCAACAGGAACTGGCTCTGTAAGACATGGAAGAAGTGTCCAGCATCTTCTCACAAAAGCCACCTCTGAATCCCTCCCTTTCTTTCCCCACTGCCCCTGCCATTCCCAAAACCAGGCCATAGAAATCCAATACAGATGGTCATAAACTCAATGTCTTCTAAGACAAAGTAAGGTAGGTATAAGAAGTTAATTTACACCACAGTAGAAAGCTTCACACCAAAATAGGGAATAAATATGATTTATTAGATAAAGAATTTAGCTTTGAGAATCTGAATTCAACTGGTTAGAGCCTTTTAGTTTAGTGCCTAGGGCCTCATGTCAATATATTAAATATAGTAAAAATAAACCAAGGTGACTGATAGGAGCCGGTAATGATACAGGTGGAAGCCACATAAGATCGTTTCAAGCTGCTAATTGCCTTGGTTTGAACCGTAATCCCCTCTATCTTACCACTATCCAATGCTTTATCCAAGAAGAAACAAATATTCCAGGTTTATGTACTTTGCTATGAAAATAACCCACATAGCTTATACGAAAGCTTTAGTTTTTGCCATATTCTAGTCATGGCAGTGGCATCTGCACTTGGTCCTGCTGGACTACTGTATTTATTTGTGCCAGATCCACAAATGTTGTACATTATTGAAGCATTGATTAGCCTGACCATACTGCTGGACCAGTGTGCTTGAACGGGCCAGAAGGCTTCCCTGGTTTTCATGCTTTGAGGAGCAAAATGTAGTGACACATTGAGAACTGGTCTGATCTGGTCTGGACTGGTAACCAGAAAGCCAATACATTTTTATGTCCTGCGGGTGCAGTGATGAAGCATCAGTGCTGGCTAGGTCTCTTGGCTTGCATGGTCAGGCTGTGTTCACTGTGGAATTGTCTACCTGGCTGGTAATGTTGTCCTTTCAAATCAAACAGTCAAAATTTGTTCAGTCCTATGCCTTTTCAGAGTTTAGTCCATTTCAGACCATGTTAGTCCAGGGGCATAATTGTCTTAGTTTCTGTTTTTCGTGAATGGTTTCCTACTGAATTGAAATACTGATAGATAATTGAGAGTTTCTTAGGTTGCTTGTTAGGAACTTTGTTCATGCATTTATTTGTTGTAATATGTGTGATTGCTTATTATGTCACGCAATTTGACATAGTCTAGAAAAGTAAAGTTGCTGAGCTGCTTCGTAATCATTATATTTCTAAGGCAGGGCCATTAGCTGCTCATAATATGGACTTGTGCTCAGCAATGCAGTAAATTAAGCTGATGGATACTACATTGTTGTGTTGTTCAAATTGCCCTTTCATTTGTAAATTGTGGGATTTAATTATGTCCTGATGATTGTTTTTATATAGCTGCAGTAATACTATCAGGCATTTGTTCTACATTCAGCATAAACTCACTGTTTTTCATTGTAAAAGCTAATTTTCTCTTTAGACAGGTCAGACTAGTTTTATTAGTTAAACTAGAGAAAGGGAGGTGCAAAGGTCTCATATACTTCATCTAATGAGAAGAATGTTTTTTAAACGTGTCTCAGACTCTTGAATTCCAAGATTTATTTCAAAAGCACTTCATGGGAAACACACACAAAAAAAATCAGATCCCGTAAAATACATTTTTGCCATGATTTTTCATATTGGAAGGCCAAATCTTTGTTTTCCCTGCGGACTACTCTCTTACCCCTTATGTAGAAAGAAAATGGTAGAATTATCATTAGTGGACCGGTTTAGAATGATACTATAAAAGAAGCAATTGTGAGCAATTCTGAAATGCTAAATCCTCTTCTTTGAGTACTGTTTCTTAAAGCATCATAGGAGGTTCTTAACATCCCATTGCATCTCATGGCTGAAGGTAAAGTATTTCCAGAGTTGTTTTTTTCCTTAAACAGAAATAGGTAAAAGGGACTGTTACTATTTAGATTCTACAGGGTCATCAAGTTTTCCTCTGGAGCTAATGTTCCACTACTAACAAATATTTTTTGCAGATCTGTAAACATGACAGAATGTGCTATGGGTATAATAGCAAAGAAGACTGATATGCAGTCTGCAAAAACAGACATAAAACATTAATTTGAATTTTTACCTAGTGCGGGAACATGTTTACACACAAAAAACAATCTGCTGTACTTTAAGGTGTTAACTGGGTCATAAGTTTAAGTCTTCACAAGACAGTTTTATGCTGTTCTGTGCTTCTCTTCACAGCTGTCTTGAGGAAAAAAAGCTTGCCTCAGTTCTTATTCTCTGCTTAGAGCACTTACAGCTTAAATGAGAAGTTGTCTTTATACTCAAAGTTTATTCCTGAAGATCTTTCTGTCAGCATGCTAGTGTTTCAACTCAAAAGTAGGCAGTAGGATAACAGTAGGGATCATTTTAATTTTCTGGGATACTGGGGCCTGGATTAGTAAAACAATTCCTTCTACTCCCCATAGATGTCTCTTTTCCTTGGTCCATTTCATTAGACCTTCACACACAAAAAAAAAAAAGAGGTGCAGTTGAACAAATTCACTTGTTTGGCTTGCTGCATGCACTTTGGAATATGTTCCATCAAAGTCTCATTTTTTGATGCTCCTGTGAACAGTAGTACAGCAGTGCACCATCTGCACCCTAGACTAATTAATCTGATAATGTCTTAGAAACCAAAATATTATGAAGTCTTAAGCAGACAAGAAGCATAAAGCTTGACATAATGTTTCCTGCATTTTTTCAGTGAAGCTGTGCTGTAACATCTGCCTGATGCTGGAATAAACCATGCAATTAATCCAACAGTTCTAATGACAAATGGATGTGAGGGATCAGAAGCGAGCATATAAGGTTACCCCTTACCCTTTAGCAGCCGTATGTTGAAATCTCTTTTGTGAAAGGCACAGTTCAGGCATGGAGTATGCAGTTTCATGGTCTAGGTACAGTATCTCTGCCACAGAGCTGAAATATGAGTCAGTTTATCCAAACTGTCAACAAATATATTTTATGTGTCCAAGGTAACACAGATGACATCTGTTCACTGGAGTTTTGCAGATATTGTGTCACTTGGCTTTAGGGGTGCGTACCTGTGTTAAGGTTTACGCTCTACTTCCAGGGGTAGGTCTCCTGGAAAACTGGAAATTACATCAAATTTACAAGCTTTACAAGAAATGTATAGAATGGAAAGGCATGTGCCATATCTCTGTGGGACAGAACAGCTATGCTAAATCTGTGTGAGTGTAGATAGAATCTGCTTCAGTAAGTTAACTTGGAATGGTATCGTTTGCATGGGGCCTACAGATTTCCAGAAGCACTCTTACTTTCCATTTTGATTGTATTCACAAGAGTTATAAGTATGTTTATAATAAAGTAAATCTCATTTAACCCATTAGATAGGTCTGGATGGACTTCTAAAAATTATTTTTGTTGAAATACAGATATGACCATTTTACTGCTGTGATCCTTATCTGTCTGTTTCTATTCCTTGCAGTGATTGAAATATATTTGAATCTGAATGTATACTTTCAAGTATAAGTCTTTATTTTTCCATATTTAGGACATTACAAGTTTTGTCTGTTGTTTTGCCTCTTTTTTTGTTTCTCTAAGTAGTGGAAAATACAGCGCTAGTGTCCATATTTGTTTTACAATAAAGAAGCTGGAGCTGAAAAAAACAGAAGAATGATGATGCTTAGCAGAATTTGGAAAATCCTGATTTTCTGGCAATAGTAGATTTTCCACTGCAATTATAACTGTTATATTCAGTGCTTTATAGTGACCATGTTCTCTAAATTCATGTATCACTTATACTACACTTTTCATGCCAGTTTAAGCAGATGTGTTAAAGAATGAATAACAGGATAAGTAGTGTTTTTTATCTTGAATTCCCACGTATGCCACACCAGTATGGCTCTGACCTAAAAGGAGCTAATGTTCTTTTATTTTAGAGCAAGCAAGTGAAGAATTGCACAATAGGTTCTGGTCTTACAGGCTGTCTAATTTGTAGTGTGTTGTCCTGTTGTTAAAACAGGAAGTCCACAAGAAGAAGAATCCTCTAATTGCATATACTCCCACATACATGCAATAATTTAATAATTGAACCTGTCTGAACATGATTATGTAAAGGGCAGCAAATGTAGAGGGTTTACACTAACTTTCTATATATTCCTGATTGTTTTCCATAGTTGAACCTAGGGTTAGAAACCCAGTAGAGACAACATTGGGTGTGACCAACAGCCTTTCCTTTAGTGTCTGCCTGTCATTCTTCTGAGCTGTCATTTAGCTGACACTTAAACCAAAGTCTGATGCAGTTCCTGGATAAGTGAAGAAGATAAAAAAGAAAAAGTGTTAAGGCATTGAAAAGAGTGTTTTGAAATGAAGAAAGGAATAGAAGGTACAGAAGTTTCTCACAAAGAACAATGGAGGAAAGCATTTCAAAATTTGGCCTGACCTTACAGCATCAGTGAGATGTGTGTTTTCTGCATGTGAAGCAGTGTGTTTATTCATTACCATCCAACTGGCTGTAATCATGACAACTGCAGATATACCTCCTGTGTTTTGTACCTTGGTACTCAGGCATTATTGGTGGCTTCTAAAGAAATACCCATAGCCAATGTTTCTAGTCTTGCTGACACCAGAGTGGTGGTCTTCAATACAATGACAGTGGCTCGAAAAACTGCTTGCTTAGAAACTTGGTTTTGTGGCTTGTTATCCTTCATTCTCAGTCATTTTTCTAAAGAAAGTTTGAACCTCGGTCCCTACTGTACTAGAATGGGGATTCAGTCTTCTCAGTATATCACCTGGGTGGCATTATTTTCAGAGACCAGATATATTGTTATTTGGGAGTACTCTTGGGATCTGTGGTGATTGCTGCCTCAAAAATTCTGATGGCATCTGCCTCTCTAATAGCAGATCTTGTGTGTGATACAGCTGGCTATACTCAAATAATTTGGGACTGTATCACGACCATGAACATATGGAATGCATGAGTGTCAAAAGATGTAATTGAAATGGGATAAAGAATGGCAAGGTAGCAATGCAATTTCCTAACCACTTGTTATGTAGCAATTAGAATGATGAAAGCATCCTAGAGGGAAGTAGGTCTAAGGTTGTTTTGGGTTCGTGCCAATCCAGGCATAAATTACAAGCCCTAAAGTCTGTGTGAATTTAATCAGTATCCTCAGTGTTGTTAAAGATTCCACCAAATTATAATGGATAAAATATAATTTAAGAATAAATATAATACAGCTGTGTAACAGAAGTGCTAAATATATAATGAAAAAAAATCTAGCACCATTATTTTTATGTGTTGAAGAATGTGTGTTTCTGGCAGGAAGCAGGAGAGGGAAAGAGAGAAAAGAGCTTGGGCATGGGGACATTCAAAAATACAACAAACTCTTGTTTCTGTTACGAAGTGAGACAGGGCATGGCATCTAGGCCACGGTCTGGATGGACGGGTGAAAAATCTGTTGCTGATCCAAGTGCTTCCCATTTGGAAGAATGCACAGAAGTGAGGACTGCAGTAGGATAGAAACATCAGGCACTAATCAGGCAGTAAGTGATGTTTTGGGAGGAAATTATTTGTTGTTGTTTTTCTACAGTTAAAGACAATTAAATTGAATGTATGAATTACAATTTCTGTAAAGTTCTCCAAATTATCTGCAGAGGGTATATTTTGAAGCCATCCTGGTTTTTCTTTTAGCTCAATGTTTTGCCAGTGGAATATTAACTCATAATGAGGTGCCATATATTCAGATTCTCAAATTGATTACAACCTGTTAAAAGAGTAAGGTAGAAGACTGGGTGCAGGTAGTGCAGATAGTACAGGGCTGTTTACCCCAATGACTTCTCCACCCTTTTGGTGGCTTTTCCTGCTGATCTCACATGTTTTCTCTCTTCAGTGATCTTCTGGCTTTTGAACTTTTTGGGGGTTGGAGGTTTTGTTTGGTTTTTTGAGGGGAGTGGAGTAGGGAGATATCACCGTGGAGGCCCAACCAGGAAAACAGACTGGGGACACAGATCTGGGTGCAACAGAGCAGCAGGGCAGAAGACCTGCCCTTAGTTTATTTTTCCATTATATACCTGTGGCAAGGTGACCATGGATTGGAGAAGGGTATCGCCACCTCTCCTGTCACATTGGTCCAGGAGGCTGTCATTCAACCTCCCCTTGTCTTGGAGAAAGTATTCATAACATTGCCAATATTTACAAAACATGGTCCTGTGTTTACAATTCACCAGCGTGAGAAACTGCACGTTTCTCCTTTAATATGAACGCTTAGCAAACCAGGAAAATTCATGGCAACATCTCACCCTTTTGAGTATATTAAAAAGAAAACAAAAAAAGAAAAATGAACAATTCTATGACAGGAAAAAAGAAAGAAAAAAAAACCTGTATAAAGTTCACCGACCTTCATTTAGGTGACGGTGTGAGGGCTACATGTTGGTCTGATTCTGCCTTTGCTACCCAGGGTTTCACCCTGAACCCCTTGCAATAACCTGCTCAAAATATCTCGAGCATAGTCTAACATAATTCAACCAACACCCTCATATTTTTAAATTTTTATAAGATACAAGGGAATATACGGTGCAAAAGGCAGGAGCATTCCAAGAAAGATTTAACCACTCAATTGAAAATTCTGAACCCCAAAAGTTCTGTCCCAAAACCACAACCCCCAAACAACGTGCCCTTTCCCCACAGAGGTCACAATGGCTACCATACATAAAACTGAGCCATAGCAAACAATTCCTCTGAGTCCATGATTAACAGTCCGCTGGCTCTCAGCATCACACTGCTTCAGTCTGTCCTTGTCCAGCAGCTCCACAGGATCCAAAGTCTCTATGGAGGCCATATAGGAAAAGAGAAGATGCCAGTCTGTGTCCATGTTAATCAGATCTCGAAGAGGCTTCTCTGATGGGTGGCACTAGGGTGGCACAGGGTGCACAAGGTTTCAGGATCAGTCCAATGCACCTGAGGCAGCTCAGCAGACTTTCAGCGGCCACCTCCATGGCAAAGATCCCAGAACCTGAGGATAGAGAACTTAAAAAACACAAATTGAGCAATTGACTTTTTCTCAAAGAATGCATGCAACATAGGATGTGGACGTAGAAACCCACTGCAAGGTCCAAGGAAAACTGACCATAGCTATGTGGCAACATCAACACTTCCTACACTTGAGATGCTGGCTGTAAACCAGCCAGAGAATTTTGCTCTTGTTCTAGAGCTTGGGAAACTGTTTCGTCCCCCTGACGTCTTCGTCTTTTTCTTCGCCTCCGAGTTTTCGGGCTTGGCGTGGGCTCGGCATGACCCACTGCTTTGCAAGTTTCTGCAGTATGGTCTGAACCCCCACACTGTGCGCAGAGAAACAAGGGAGTCACTTTCTGTGCCTCCTTTTCCTGTTCTCCACTAGGCTGAATATCTGCCTGTGTCTCATGTCCATCATTCTGCCTCTTTTCTGCCGGCTGTGAAGCAGCTGTTGGGGTCATCACCATAGACTCACAGGTGTTCAGAACTGCACAGGTCTGGACCATCTCCAGGACAGTAGAAGTCTCTGGAATGGTTTCCAGGAGCCTCTGGCAAGCAGAATTAGCATGGCTTCTTGCTAATTGCTCCAAAATTATCATTGTCAAAGTTATATCCTTGACTCTCGTCTTTAAAAAATGCATCAGACGCGATATAAATTCATTAAAAGCTTCCTCTGGCTTCTGTGCTATGTCTAAGAAGTCTTCCTTTGGGGAGAAGGATAACTTGGTTTTTATCAATGCAGATATCCCTATGTATCTGCACGAATCTAAAACAATGAAAGAAAGGCCAGCTTGCACATCAGGGCAAGCATATTGACTCCTCCCCATAAGTAGGTCAACTCCGACCCCAAACAAGGGATCATCTCGAGGCAGGTGGCTATTTTCGACAGCCATTTGTCCAGCTAGGAATTTCCAATTTCTTTCAAAGGTAAAAACCTGTTGAGGTTCAAGCATCATTGTTGCAAGACCTCTTATTACATAAGGAAAGATCAGATTCTCAAATTCTGCACTGATCCATTGAATTGCCTCAGTGAAGCTTGTATTATCTTCTGCCACGTCCCTTGATAAGGGAAACGGGACTGCCCATGATGGGTCATCATGGCTATGATGCTGTGGACCCACGTCCACAGGTCCCTGAACTGGCTCGGGCAAAGCTGCATCTTCAGGCAGCAGCTCCGTTAGGTCAGCAGCCTGGTTTGGCTGGGATGCAGGACTAAAAACCTCATCCGATTTCATGACAGGAAAAGCGTGCACATCAGACAACGCTTTTTCCCCGTTATCATCTCCCACAGCCGACCCGGCCCCGTAGGGGGGGTGGGCGGGGACAGTGACTCGCTCAGACTCCTCTCTGAGCGGGGGGGGCGATTGTCGCGCTGGGCAGAGAGGCGTGGCCGATCGGCCACAGCTTTCAGCTCCTGTTCCATCAGCCGATGGGTCGGTGGCCGGGGCCAGAGCCGGCAGCAGCTCTGCGGCTCCAGCGCTCGGCCCCGTCCCCTCTGAACGGAGGGGGCATGCGGCGGGGCCGCGCGGCGGCGCGGGGGGGCTGTCCATCGCGGGGGGCCCCGCAGCAGCGGGCAGCGTTGCGCCCAGCCCTCCCCCCGCGGCGCCGGACCGGCACCGGACGCGTGGGGCGGGGCGCGGCGCGGCGGGCGGCGGCGGCGGCTCCGCTGCGGGCACCGCACGGACCGCCGGCGGCGGCGACCCCGCGTACAGCATTTGGCGCGGCGGGGGGACGGGGCAAGGAGGGGCCGTCCCCGCCGGGCTCGCCTGCCGAATCCTGCGCGGAGCAGGTCGCGGCGGGGCGGGGCGGGCCGGGGAGGCGGCGGCAGGGGGCGGCGCCGGCAGCGCCGGGGGCGGCGTGCACGGCGGCCCCCCCGGCTCCCCGCAGGGGGCCCGAGGCGGCGCGGCTCCGCGCGGCAGCTGCAGGGCGGACCCCGCAGCGGTGGCGGGCAGCGGGGCGGGGCCGGCGGCACGGCGGCCCAGGGCGGCGCGGGCGATCCCCCGCGCTCGGCATGGGACCCGATGCCGAGCGCTCCGCCCCCTCGGCACCCCAGCTCCCCGCCCGGCAAACCGCGCGGGGAGCGGACCGAAAAAAGCTTCTCCGCCCTTCCAAAAACCCCGCTGGGCGCGCCCAACCCCCGACATGGGAGTGGGGGTCTCCTGCATCGGCTCTAACCCTGCATCAGAGCAATCCTCGTCAGAAGCGACGGAGCTCGCAGGGGAGCTTCTGCTCTGTGTCGAAAACCCAGAATCAACTTCAAAGTCCTCCCCAGCCTCTTTTAGAAGTGGGAAGACTGTTCCCCAGGTCCTTAAGAGAGCGCTAGCTCTCATATTTCCGTTCAGAACGGATAAAAAAAGTTTTTCCCCCAGGGTTTTCCATGGGTTGATTGAGAGTGCTTTTTCAGCACTATAAAAAATTCCAAGTTTCTTTCCCCAGCTAAATAGTTCTCTCACGTGTTTCCTGGTTAAGTCAGCGTCACAGGACAACAAAAAGGAGTGGAGCAGTTCCATCATCAATCGTTCCTCTGAGAACATCGTGGGTTTCTTCTTTTTGCAGCTGTAGAAGGCAGATTTTTTTTTTCTTTTCTTTCTTCTTTTTTCTTTCCTCACTAGCTTGCAACTTGACCACGTATAGGCGCCAGTTATCACCGTGGAGGCCCAACCAGGAACACAGACTGGGGACACAGATCTGGGTGCAACAGAGCAGCAGGGCAGAAGACCTGCCCTTAGTTTATTTTTCCATTATATACCTGTGGCAAGGTGACCATGGATTGGAGAAGGGTATCGCCACCTCTCCTGTCACATTGGTCCAGGAGGCTGTCATTCAACCTCCCCTTGTCTTGGAGAAAGTATTCATAACATTGCCAATATTTACAAAACATGGTGCTGTGTTTACAATTCACCAGCGTGAGAAACTGCACGTTTCTCCTTTAATATGAACGCTCAGCAAACCAGGAAAATTCATGGCAACAGGGAGACAATGTCTTCGGTGGGTAGTTTTGTTTGTCAGTTTGAGTTTGGTGCTTTTTGTTGGTTTTAGTGGTGGTTGTTTTTGCTATGGGTTTTTTTTTTGCCGTGATTACTTTGAACCAACCTCTGCTTCTGACGTCTTTAAGTGTCATGTGAGTATGCCAGTCTTTCAAAATCTTACTTTGAGAGGATAGGAATCTTACTGGTTAATCAGTTATATGCATGGTTTAGTGATATACTGAGGATGCTGTGAATTCTTCCACCTCAGAAACACCTTTTGGTTTGGATGTGCCTTTGATAAGACAGCCTGTCCTGTAGTATATTTTCCCAGTGTCTACACTGTCTTAGAAAGTGCCAAGATTTTGATGCTTGTAATAGTTCCCACTAAAATTCTTCTGTGAAGCCATAGGATGAGATATGGTAGAAATTTGCCTTAAGGTTTCAAGGGTTCCTGAAAAAACATCACTGCAGAGCCCTCCAATGACCTTTTAATAAGAGCAGAAAACAGAAGTTGCTAATGGTGTACTCTGATTGGGATCTGAGACAGACAAAGACCTTCCTGTTGATTCACAGCATGTGTTGCACACAAATGTACAAGTAGGAACAAGAAGCTACCAGGCTTTCCTTTTTCTTGGTCAGAAATTGTTGGGGATATAGTGTGGGAAACATGCTGCTTAAATGAGTTCTGTTAGGAGGAAGCTTAGCCACCTGACAACTCCTGCATTCAAACTATGCCACCTTTACAGACAATTTTTGATAAAAATCAGCAGTTTACTTTGGTTTAGAGCTAAACTGAGTACTGCCAGGCTGTGGGGAACCAGTGCAATGCAGATGGCACCTTCCAGAGCTTGTCAGCTGTGCTTTCCTTGTGTGCTGGCAGCTGTGGCCACACAGAGGACAAGAAGCACTCATTTATTTTGCTTCAGAGTAAACTGTTTGCTATAGGAGAAAGAACTCATCTTAACCCTTCTTGCTGGTTATGTTTGTATGCTGTATGAATAATGAGTTTTGTTCCTTTTTTAGTAGTATTGGGTATTTATTGGCCACAGCTGTGTGTAACTTTGTTTGAAATGCAAGATCTGTAACTTGCAGTGAAGGTAGTTTTCATGTATTTATACATTTTAAGAGCTTGGTGCTATAGCTCTATTACAGTAAATTTTTTGCATGTACGGTTAGAAGGAGAGCTTGTACTGTGTGAGAGTTGCTCTGACCACAAACTGTAAAAAGTAATCAAATATTGTACTTCTGCCTATAAAGTACTTTACGAGAGGAATCAATTTATATTAAAAACTACCCAAACTGTTCATTCAGATCAGTTTGTGATTAGTTTTGTTTGCTTTGTTAAATTTCGTCTGAAGCACACCATGGGTTAAACAGTATGCAGAAAAGGCTTTTGAAGTAGTTTAGCTCACTAGAAAGGTAAAGCAGTCATAAACTGTGAAATTACTTTTTGGTGTGTAGGGGGAAAAAGGTAATTCCACAGTTGTTCCCTGGAGCATAGTGCTAGGGCATTGCTCCTCTAGTGCTGGTACTTTGTGGTCTGTGCAGAGCTATGCAGTCAATACAATGCTAGCTAGTTACTATCTGCTAAACTGCATTTAAGGGCAGCACATTTTTGCTATCCTAAACTCTCCCCTGGTGAAAAATCCTTGTTGCAGCAACAGTTAGTTGTAGTGTCATTGGAAAGGAGGTTGTTACTCCTCAGAGGAGGTAGTTATAATGCTCAAGTGTTCTTTCTAATATTGTTTTTTGATATATGATGTCTCTGTCTTCTTTTACTTGCTTTCATATTTCACGTGTCATGTGTGGCAAGGAAA
Organism: Prinia subflava; assembly: GCF_021018805.1. NCBI lineage: Eukaryota > Metazoa > Chordata > Aves > Passeriformes > Cisticolidae > Prinia > Prinia subflava. The sequence continues at coordinate 62,685,072 of NC_086283.1, forward strand.
ACAGGTTTTTCCTCCAAGTAAGTCCTTCAAGACTACTGATTTAGAGCTCTCGAGTGTGGATGGTTGCTCCACTCCAGGATTTCTGTTTCCATCTAGCAGATTCTCCTTTTTTCCCCCTGTACATGGTAGGAGGTCTTTTGGGCCAAATGGTAAGCTTGAACATGCTAAAGTTTACATGGTGGGGATCAGAATTATTCTCCAGAGAAAAGTTTCTTCAGCCATCAAGTCAGTTCAGTCCTCCAAGTAAAGACCAAACAAAACTGAAAATTAAATCAACACTGTGGATGATTTATTTCTTTGAATTTTGAAAGCACAAGTGCTGCAACTAGACAATTATGATCCCACCACCACTTGCAGAGTCTATGCCACGTGACTGCATGCTGCTGAAGCATCGTATCACTTGCCAAAATTGCAGGCTATGACTACACCATGCCCTTGACCTTTAATCTGTGAAATCATGAAATCTTCTTCAAAAGACATCTGTACAAGTACCTTGCCTTTGTCTCCTTGATATAAGGTTGAAAATGTCCATCCTGGGATGCATCAGGGAGAGAGCGTCGCCAACTGGGCGAGAGAGGAGATATTCCTGCTTTGCTCTGCACTGGGGCAGCCTCACCTCAAGTGCTTTTTGGGTGCCGCAACATAAGAAAGACATGGAGCTGTCAGAGAGTGTCCAAAGGAGGGCACAAGGATGGTGACGGGCCTTGAGGTAAAGCCGTATGAGGAATGGCTGAGGTCACTTGGTCTATTAGCCTGGAGGAGACTGGAAGAGACCTCATTACAGTTACAGCTTCCTCATGAGGGTGGAGGAGATGCAGGTGCTGACCTCTTCTCTGGAGTGACCTGTGACAGGATCTGAGGGAATGGCCTGAACTTATGTCAGGGGAGATTTAGGTTGGATGTCAGGAAAAGGTTCTTCACTCAAAGGGCACTGGAACAGGGTCCCCAGGGAAATGGTCACAGCATCAAGCCTGGCAGAGTTCAAGAAGGGTTTAGACAGTACTTTCAGGGTCATGCTGTGACTCTTGGAGATGTCATGTGCAGGGCCAGGAGCTGGACATGATGATCCTGATTGGTCCCTTCCTACTCATGTGATTTGTGAGAATGAGCTGTGGTTTGCTGGTGATTTGTGTATTCTATATTGAGTGCTTTGATCCAAACCGTGGAAAGTAGACTTCTGGTGTTGGTTCATACACTTAGCTTTTCTGATAATTGTGCAGAGCTGTGTTTTAAAGTTAATAGATTGGGTCCTACAGCTGCTGAAGGTCCATTTCGGGACAGGATTACAGATTTATGGTATAAATAATTGGAAGATATTCACAATTAAATTATCACTTTTGAGTTATTTGCAGTTAATTTGAGGAGCTGCACTGAATCCCACATGATTTTAGGTGAGTTTTATTTCTTAGCAACATGGAGTTAAGGGTAATTTTTTTGTAGCTGAAAATCATCATGTTCATGTTCAGATATATCAGTGATTGTTAAGAAAGGGTGCAGTGCACCAACTAAGGTTATCATAGCCTCCTTGCAGATCTTTGCTTTGAAAAATGCCTCTGATATAATGAATTTCTTGGGACAGTTGCTGAAGGCACTGTGTCGCCAATAGTGTGTCTCTGTTGTCCATCTTGCCACATTAACCTGAGCTTTGGTAGAAGCCAGACTAAGGCTAAAGCGTCAGAATGGGTGTCAGTGAACTTTTTACATTTTGTTTTCAGTGAGTTTGCTTGTGGGAAGTACTGTTTTCACCGTGGAGTGTTAGCTATTTGTTTCTGCCAACATAGTGTTTGTAACTTGACTCTGCTATTGTATCCCTGGTTTTTTTTGTGTGCTTTGTTTGGACAAGAAAATAAGTGTCTGTATTTGAAATGCCACTGAGATGGAACGTATGATTTAGACATTTTTCTTAAAGTAAAACTCGTATGTGGTTTCCTAAAGCTAAGATTTGGACCAAAAATAAAACTTGAGTTTGGCCAGGGCATTCAGACTAGCGCACCTGAAATTCTAGGGCATATAAGCTACTGGCTTCTAGCAGATAGGCCTTGGTAGACCCCTTGCTTTTAGCAGAAGGGCCCTGACATCAGGTCTCATTTCACATTTTTCTGTTCCCTATAGCTCATATGAACTAACTAGCATTTTTTCAATGCAATTGAGTGGACTTGATTTTGGGCTTTCATATGGGAATTGTGTGGATGATCTGATAGTGTTGGAGAGAGCAGGAAATAATATTTTAACTCTCTCAGAGTTTACTCAGTTGTGCCAGTGCTTTTAAAAGCCAGAATGTAGATTTAGGATTTAAGCTGAACAGAACTGAGATTTTTGAAGTTCAACTACAGTTTGATAAGGACATATTATTGTTTTGTAAAGGAGAGTTTTCAGAGTGTAACAGTAAAATTTTAGCTCTGTTTTCTGAATTCACTATCACAGCTCCCATTGAATGCAGCTTAGTCAACATTTCATCTTCTGGAATGGCTTGAAATCAGAAATAAGGCCAGCTGGGGGAAACAAATATTATATTATAATAGAGAATTAAAATGTAACTTCGTTCAAGGCTATTAAAATACTCTTACTCCTTTCACCTGATCTCAGTATATTGGTTTTAAAGGAATGAGGGATAACTGTTCTCTGTTGCAGCAGATGTTCCAATATGCATACTACTAAAGCCGAACATCCTCTGTTGTTATGAACGCTCTGTCCACAGAGATGGGGAGATTTTGGCAGAAGCAGCATTAGTGAGCTGGTTCTATTGGTCTTCATACCACAGTTAGTAAGCTGACCCACCCAGTTCAACAATATGGTCAGCTGTGTACAAGAGCAGTGATTTTAACAGCAGCTGGTGAAACAAGCCACGTACAGCTGTAAAGGCTTTGCTTTATTGGTGGTGGAGGGACACAGCAGGTAACAGGGCCTTGATAACTGAAAGCAGAGGCTGGTTTTGTGCTTAAAGAATGAAGAATGTGGTTTAGTGATTCAGGATTAGTGGCACAGGATTCACTGTGCTTGCAGCTGTGCTACCAACAGCTCAGACCAGTAAAAAAGCCTATGAACCAGGGAGAGAACTGGAAAAACCTGTGTGCAATTAGAAAAACAGCATTCAAAGGGAATGTCAGAACTGCGTGCTCCACGGTGATCTGTCAGTCTGTCAGTAGTCGCCTGAGCTAAAGGGAGTTCCCAATCTGCTTTAAAGTTTGGGAGGTCTGAAATTGTCGTGACAAACACTGTAATTCACTTAAGTGTCTGTGGCTAAATAACCACTCCCTTTTAGTCAATCTATCTCATCCTCTGCCTTCCACACACCTTTTCTTAGGTTCTCCTTTTCCCTGTTCTGTGTGACCAAATGGGATCAAAGAAGTTGATTGGGATGAAAAATCTGTGGGTTTTTTTAATTATTACAGTTTACACGTAAATCTCATACAGCTCCTTGCAAGCGGATGTACAAATTCCTGGGCCAGGTATCATAAGGGAGATGTCAAGAAGGTAGGAACATGAAATGAGAGAAGAGGAAGTAGCACTGAGTTTTCAGAAAAATAAGGTAGCCATACACACCCCTGCATGACTATCAGTCTATAACGGGTCAAAATCTCATTTTCCTGGATAACAGGGTAGCATAAGCTGAATTTCAGTGTAATCTAAGTAATGTGTTTTTTGTAGTTTCTTTACTGTAGTTCTGAGAGATACTTATTTCAGTTCACCTTAAATTATATGCTACAGGAAGTCCAGATTCCTAACTAGAATGCCATGGATGCTGTAATCAATATAAACTTTAGGTGTCAGGGTACTTTCAGTACCTTCATAGTGGTCAGTGCACTTTTGCAGAACTTCAGATAAGGCGTAATTGGATTTAAGATTTGTAAAAGGCACTAGAATGATACCAGATGAGTGGCCATTGAGAAAAAAACATGCTTCAGTTGCATTAATAAATAGGACTTATCATCTAAGATTTGAATACTCATACCTGATTCTACTGCTGTTGAACAGATGCACTTCATCAAATGACTGCTGTTGAAGTCAACTTCTAATTGTTTTGTATAACCAGTTTTCCTAAAAGGAAGGAGGGGCTTCTGCATCTGTATAGAAGGGCACGTAATTGAAAGAATTGGAATGAAATATTTGTAAATAAAGTATTGGGATACATAAATGCAGTAGTTCTACCTAACATTATCTAACATGCTCATGGAAAATACAATGCTATGTTTAAGGGCATTAGTGTAAAAATGACTACAAACATCATGTGTTGTGCCCTGATCTAAGCTCAAGCCATTCCTACTCAATCATGACAGTGATTGTATTCTTCAGCAAAAATTATTTTTTCAATTTTATCCTTTGAAAACCTCAGTATTTTTGCAGAATCATAAATCATCATTTATTTCAGACTGATCCAATTTAGCAATTGTTTATCTCTTGTTACATAGCTGCATTCATTTTTAAAGCACACGGTTTTCTACACAGTGCTATATAGACAGATCTATTGTATCTTGCTTTCCCTTTCCAGTCTTGTACCTTAAAAAAGTATCAAAGGTTATTTATATTTGTTTCTTTGGGCCTTAACACTTTGATTATGGAAACACTATGCTAATTCCTGTGATTGTTTACAACTGTGGGGTTTTGTTAGTCTTGCAAAATCACTTGCTCCCTTTTTTTCCATGCCCAGACAAAGCAAAGGATAGTTAATGCATGTCAAATGAATGGATATTGTTATATGTCAGAAGTGTTTCTGACTGTGAGAAGACCTCTTTCTAATCCACCTGAGTGTCTTGAGTCTGCAGTGTCATTATTGTGGTTAGCATAAAGTAATCCCAGCAGCTTTAGAGGAAAGGAAATGGCCACTCAACCAGTATCATTCCTGAAAAAATGAGGAATGAAGACTTAGATTTTAAAAAGGAAAATATAAAAATGTAGGAGTCATCTGATGCAGAGTTGGTTTTCATATTGTGTATCACTGGATAGACATCTCTGTCTGTGCTTTTTTTGTTGGAGAAGTCATATTTCCTCACTGTCTGGTTTAATGAAACAGGATTTATATCAGCTACCTTTCCAGAAGACCTCTAAAGCTTGTGTAACTCTTCTTAGAATATGATGAAAGGTATATGTCTATAAACAGCGTGTCATTTAACATTCTTGTTACCTGTGGTTTAATATCAAATACATAGGGAAATTATATAGCATGCTTTTAACTCAGCAGTGACTCTGATATGATGCTGGTCATGATGTGTGGCTTTTTGTGGGTGGGTTTGTTGTTTTTTTTTTCATGGTATCTATATGGGTAGGACTGGTTTATTATTTCCTGATGTCGGTATACCTGATTTTAGGCCAAGTTTCTGTCTCTGTTTGTGCACGATCTGGAGGACAGCATTGGTTGCTGTGGTGCTGATGCCATGGATGAAGCTTATGATGTCTGGTTTTCCTGAGATCAACTCCATATCTGTGGTTACCATTCTCAGGCATGGCTCTGCCAGCAAGGGAATTCACCTAGTGCATTATACATGCTGTGAAATAGTCCATCAGGAAACGATGTTGGTCACTGTCCCAGAAATACATTGCTCTGAAAAAAAAGAAGAACTGAATCATTGGGAGGAATTACCTCTCTGAGCTGCTCATACCAGAACAGTCATTTAGTTCAGAGGCCCATGCAGCACACTGTCCCAGTATACTGTTAAACCAAATACCATGAGTGGTAACCTTATTCTTTATGCCTTTATGTATAGTTAGAACCTGTCATAAAAGATTAGAAATCAGTTTCTATCACTTTTAACACAGGTATAAGCCAGGAACAATTCTGCTGGCATTACTCTGTGAAGTATCTCTTATTAAGAGACAAATTTATTTTTTATGTGGAATGAGGGTAGGTGCTACTGTACCACAGATTTCAAGGAGTTGTGATTCAGTCTGACCCACACCATACTGTCAATGTTTCAGCCCTGAAGCAAGTCTCCCAAGACCAGCTGAGATCATGAAACTGGAAGCATTTGTCATTCTTGTAAGGTGAAAACTGTCATAGAAGTGAATGTGATGGCTGGCAAGGCAAGTTATAGTCTCAGTTCTTTAAAAATGGTGAGAGTTTGTTTATCATTTGTTGTTGAAGCTGTTTGATGAGTTCTCATTTTGTTAATGTTATGCAGTTTTGAAGCAATAGCTTTGGTTTTTAAGTCCCCCATACAAAGTTTTAATTGACACTATGTGATTTGGGATGAAATGAAAAATTTCTTGTCATGATTGTTGATTCAAACACAGTACAGGAAGTGTTGGAAGTCTAAAGGTAATTGAGTTCCTGCAATGGATTAGTGATTCAGGCCTAAGCAAAGGAGTGGCCATCCTACCATTAACACCTGCCACTTTATTGCCTAAGCAGAAGAGATGCTCTCAGAGCCCAACGACTTTGCCTAGAGTTCTCCCATTAGTATTGGTCTCTGAAGGATGTCCAGACCTGAAATGTCTGTGTTTGATCTCTACTGAAAATAAGGTGAGCCTTTTCCTTTGTCTCCTGTGAGTAAAGGGCAAGCTTCTTTATTCCAAAGAAGTAGTGGTGATGTTGTTTGTGAATGTTTAGAGAAGCCTAAATTCTTATTTCATTGTTCATTTCTATTAGCTTTTGGGTAAAGAGAATGGTTAATTAGATAGCAAATACCATCAAGAACCAGAATACAAAAAAAAAAAAAAAAAAAAAAAAAAAAAAAAAAAAAAAAAAAAAAAAAAAAAAAAGTATTTCATTGGGTTGATTCACTGCAGTATTTTTGTGAAGGTCAGGTCTTATACTTTCCTATTTTGCATTCTTGAATGTGAAAATACATGAAAAAGCCAGTCTGTCCATCCTCTGGCATTGCACAGACTTCAGTCACATTTCCAAACAGAGAAAGAGGAAAAAAAATATACTCTTAGCAGAGCTGTATCTCTTAAAAGAAATTAAGCAGTGAGATACAAGGTAGCTTTGTATTTTTGTATTTTGTAAAGTTACTGAAAAATGAACGAGGAAGAGCCTTGGCTTTTATTGCAGGATACTGAACAGAAGATTCTCTGGACACAAAATGTATAGGAAGTTCTTGTTTATTCTGATTTTGCCCTGGTGAGTTAAAGAACAGTTTCACCTGGCTGCACAGTAATCTTTTAGGATGAGTCTTTAAGGTGAATTTGACTGGAATTGTGTGTATGCTTCCACAGAGACCTTCAACATCAACATAAGACTTGAGATAATGGGTTGCTGGCTGAATGTTTTGGTTGAATTTTCTCTAAATCAACTGATTTTATACAGATTCCCTGAATATATGGAGAGGAGTGGGAAACATTATTTAATGTGATTACCTATGTTTGTTTATTTAGTAGAGAACAGCTTACAAAATACAGTGTGTTCTGTTTTTCTGGCAGGAGCTTTAATTGCAGTGAGTACTATCCTTCAAAATGTGTCTTTTGAAGATGAGTTTTATTTGGTGCTCTGCTTGTTATTTTAAATAAAACTCATTGCATGTTCTGGTGAATATTTGCAGGTGATGAAGGGAGTCAGACCACATGAGTACTAAGTGTATTAATGTGGGGAAGAAAGTGGTTAGCTGAGCTGTAAAACACTGGACCTAACCTGCTTATTATTGCAAACTGGGACATTGGCTCCATGCCATCTCCAAATGTGTCAGTCACAGATTCAGTCTATGCAGCACTGCTCACCTATATTTTTAAGGGCTTTTAAATAAACAGGTGGCTGCCACAGAGTATTCCAGAGAGCTGGAAGTTTTGGGTCTTAGAAACAAACAACAAATTGTAGGGCAAAGTTGACTACTTAGAACTACTTTCTTTTCCTGCCAATGACACTTAGTTGTTCCAAGGCTACTTTTGTTTAAAATCTTCTTTCCCTGACAAAGGTCAATTTCTGGACTGGAATATTCAGGATCTCAGTCTTTGAATGTTACTCAAGGAGCATGTCAGATATGACAATCATCTCCCTGGAGTTCATTCCAAAACTTACAAGATTTTGCAGAAATAGAAAAAATGACTGTTTGTAAGGTCATGATTGGAATATCCTTCCATCATGCCGTAAGGAAAAGTTAGAGCAAGCACTTCTCTGCTGATTCTGTGTGCCTGCTGCTTGCCAGCAAATTAGCCTGCATGCCAGGCTTTCACATATTTGGAAGAGAATTTTTTTATGGCATTTACATCCTATTCTGTGGACACAAGGTCTAGCATACCCGATTTCTCTTTGCTAAGGTAGGTGTTGCTTTCTTGTGGTTATTAAGAAGAAAGCAATACCTTTTTCTCTTCCTTTTTGTCCCTCAGCAAAGCCTCAGGCAACTGTCTTCAGAAGAATTCAGTGCTAGGCACACACTGCCTAGTAAAATTTTTATGATTTCTGTTAAGGGAAACGGTGGAAACAGATAATCTCATAAGAATTGGCAACTGATAGGGGAGTATTTTTGTACTGCTGTGTAGGTTTAACACATATTGTGTTATTTAATTTAAATATTCCACAGAATTAAAGGTTTGTTTTCTATATTTATTCATAACATCTTCAGTACTAAGACAAAAATCTAATTGAAACAGCACCTGTCTATCCTGTCACTCTTAAGTGTATACATTTAGTGATAATATACTTTTTCATGTATATATGAGAGCAAACAAAGCTGTCATGCAGTAATTTATTTGTTCAGTCAGACTCACTGTTGAAACCATTTCACTGCCAGTTTAGGTTAGATGGAACAACACAAAGTCTATGCTCTTGCTTTTGTAAGAACAATGCCAAATATTCCTCTGTAAAAAAGATGAATGGAGCTATAAAAAAGTGGCAGCTTCACAATTGCTAATAGTCCTACGCAATCCAATAGAAATTTAGGTTCACTACTGAATTTCTGAAGGTGGGTCAAGAAAGGTAATGATCTCATACAGTTTTGTGGGAAACAAGAATTATTTCTGTGCAGTATTGTAGTTACACTTCTTAGTAGGTTTCTTATGTGGTTTGCAAAAGCAAACACCTCAATAATTTAAAATAGAGAACAAATATAGATAAATTTTGCTTGCTGATTTCTTTTTCTGACAGAGATGAGCACTGAAGCTATGGTAAATGCTTAGAGGCCACTCTGGTAGCTCTAGGAGCAGTTAGATAAAGATTCTAATTTGTCACATAGTTTTTTTTTTACTGAACTTACATACACATTTTGAATGTCATGCAGTGACTATAAAAATCCAGCAAAGTAAAAAAGTTGGTTTTAAAATTTGAAGCTCATACAAGATTTATTGAAATCCCATCTTTATAACTTAATATCCTCTATTTGGGTAGATATTTAAAAAGAGTGGAGAAATTAATACCTTAATACACCGAAAAATGAGGCACTTTTTAAAAAAAATTAAATCTTCAAGTTAGGGGTTGGGCAGTTTTTAAGGATATCTTGTTATATATTATTTTTCATCTTATAATTGCCAGAAAATTCTGGTAAAGCAGTAGCAAACTGACCAGACTTGAGCTTGCCATTCATGTGTGTTGTTTCTATATCCTTAGGGAAATGAAGCCTTTCAGGGAGGCTTTCAAGAGGAAGAGCTAATAAATTACTCTGAAGTTGATACAAGCTTCTCTGGGAAAAAGAGCAGGGCTGGAAAGCCGGTGATAGAGAGCAGCTGTTTTCAGATACTTGCACTAAATCTCAGACGTGCTTTCCTGTCAGCTGCTGCAGTGCAGAAGATTAACAGACATGTCCATAGCACTCAAGCAAGTCTTTAATAAAGATAAGACTTTCCGCCCAAAACGCAAGTTTGAACCTGGAACCCAAAGGTTTGAACTTCACAAACGAGCACAAGCATCTCTCAACTCAGGTGTGGACTTGAAAGCAGCGGTGCAGTTGCCCAGTGGAGAAGACCAGAATGACTGGGTGGCTGTTCATGTTGTTGACTTCTTCAATAGGATCAACCTCATTTATGGAACTATCTGTGAGTTCTGCACAGAGAGGACATGCCCAGTGATGTCTGGAGGCCCCAAGTATGAGTACCGGTGGCAGGATGACTTGAAGTACAAGAAGCCCACAGCATTGCCAGCACCCCAATATATGAATCTTCTCATGGACTGGATCGAAGTGCAAATCAACAACGAGGATATATTTCCTACAAGTGTAGGTAAGTGTAAAGAAGAAGCCCTAAAGCATAAACCGCCTTTCATTCTTGTACTAGGCATGTTCGCTTCCCTCATATTTAGGGACATTAATGCTGTTAAACAGCAGGTTTAACAGGGGAGGAGGAGGGATTAGAAATAGTCTGCAGTGGATGCAATGTTAACTGTGGTTGCTAGGTATGGTAGTGTGTTAGCCTTAAATGTTTGCCCCGATGAGCCTCTCAGGTTAATCACTGAGGATTATCAGCATTGCATTAATACCTTTTTGAAAGCTAATCAAATTTGTATGGCTTTACACTTTATCCATTTACTTAGATAACAGAATGGATGGAAAGCAAAAGTAGTTGAAGTGCTTGCCTAGTGTATGCATCTATGTACAAGACAGTGGAGAGTCAGGAATGCAGTGAACTTAGCCTTCCCACCCTCTCTTGATTTCTTATCCAAAATGCACCAGTTGTGAAGTGAATTATTCTTCAAAGTATTGTTTTCAGTACAACATATACCTAATAAGCACTGCTATTATATAAGCAGACAGCCCAGATAAGAGAGCTATTAACAGCTTCACAAATTTGCTTTTATAATATTCTCTCAGAAGAGCGGCACAATTAGGTTGAAGTATCCTTGCTGATAGACAGTGTAAAAAAGTGTAAAAAGTGTAGTGTAGACAGCATAAATATTTATCTGTGGCTGCATGCAACAACAACAACAAAAAGTTATACTTTAGAAATGTTATGTACTTGCATGATTTTTAGCAGTTTTAATTAATGGGTCCTGATTTACTGCTTTCAAATGGAAAAGCTGGGAGCTTGCTGTAAGAAATGTAAATTTTTGTACATTAGTTGGCCCAGATGAGTAACAAACAAGAAGAATGCCATATGTTTAGATTAGTACAGCCCAATGTTTTGGAGTTTATAGGCAGCTAGGGTCTGCGACTAATTGGTAGATGATGCATCAAGAGGCTGTGTCTATCAGTGTTTCCAGACCTTTGAAATACCTTCCTGTTGGACTTGATGGCTATTTATCTGGACAAACCTGTGTTTCATCTCATAGTTTCTATTACTTTTCTGTTCTACTCTAATACGTAGAAAGGATGCATTAACTACATTTTTAATCTGGACTTTGACAACATGGCAAGAAGAAGGAGACTATCAGAGAAAGAAATATCATATATTTCATGTAGTGAAAAATGGGTTTAATTTCTCAGGCATTGGTTGCTTTTTGTTTCTTCAGGGTAAATGATTTTTGGAGTTGAAGTAGAAGTTGCAGAGAAATAGGTGATTTTGCTTCCACTGGTATTTCTGCAGGCTTTTGTTGTAACACTTTGCTACCTTGGAGTATTCTAATATAGTTCTGCTTTCTTGTGGTTTGCATATGTAGAAAGTGTTGTCTGTCAGCAGATATGGGAGCAGGTAGCACACTGGTGTGCTGATGGGTTTTACTGAACCAGCTAATAATCTCTAACACACAAGTATTCAGCCCTAGATGCTCCCCCATTATATTCATAATAAGATATTTCTGAAGGAACATTTATCCTGATGGTTTACCTGTTGTAAGCTAAGCATGAAATCAGTAAGTGTTCTCAGTCTACTTCTCCTCCTAGCAGATTTAATTTAATTAAATCAAACATGAAGAAACTGAATAAGGGGGAAAACATCTAGTCTCTTAAATGGTGCTGGACTCTGATAAAAGTCAAACAGGAAAGCTCAATGTCCATGAAAATCTTTGTCTCACTCTGAACTGACCCAAAGGAAAGGGACAAGTCTGCTTGTATTGGACTGTGCTGTATTCGTATTATAGACTGAGATTATTGGGTAGTCCTATCAAGAGATTCTGTAGATACCTTTAGAGCATTATTAGAGCAGCACTTGTACCCCTATTCCTTTCTCGCCTCCTCTTCAGCCTTTGTTGCAGATACTGTGCTGGCCCCCTGCATACTTCTCATTATCTTTTTGATCTACCACTTGTCATATGAAACTGTTGATAAAATTGTTTGGGAGGCTTTAGATCTTTCAGTTCAGTAGCAGATATATGCTCTGTCGAATTGGTGTTCTGGGTATCTCTCATGTGAGCAAGTCCCTACTTAGGGACGCAAAACAGTCAAAGGGAAGTTTGGATCTGTTCCTGGGCTAAGTGGCCTTTCAAAAGAATCTTTTTGATTATTTTCACATCAGTCCCATATTTGGATGTGATACACCTGTCAGCCTATCTGAGTGCAGCTTCTAAAGCTGTTGAATGAAATGCAGTCACTGAGCATGTGTATGTTACCTGATGGGCATTTCACAAGTGATCAGAGAGGGAACCTTTGTTTCTGTGTTAGGTTTGCAGCAGTCTTTGGTTGTATGCACCATAGGCATAGTACTAATTAAAATCTCTGTTTTCATTCATATAAATTAATGACGATGAATATGACAATTGTTCATTATTCAAAGCAGCTGAAATAAATCTTGAAAGATTATACACTCAGGAAACAATGCAGGTGTATGTATGACCTTACTATTATAAGCAACAGTTTTAAAGTGTTGAATGGCTGTAAATTACAGATTGCTTAATTGCTTTGAATCTTTCTAGTCTAAAAATAATTGTCCTGGAAAAAAAATAGTGTCCAGTAGATGGTATTTGGGCTGACGTTTCCATTAGCAAATAAGCTTGACGAAGAGATCTGGAATTGGATTAGTAAGACCTGTCCACAGAAACCCTGAACACACATTTCTCAGTTAATCATATTAAACCTTTCCTCTTTCATTTGGCATATCTCATGCAAACTGTCTAAAGAGAGATTTCAAGAACTGATTAAGTGCAGCTTTCACTGAGGAGCTAATTTCAAGGAAAATCATTTCAGAGTAGGCATAGCCAGGTTTGGTGGGATCTTCACTTTGCTGTGTGGTGGTGGTGTTTTTATGTGGTATAAAAAACAAAAAAAACAACAACAAACAAACAAACAAACAAACCACAAATTAAATTGAGTTATAAATTGTTATAAATGTTACATTTAACCTTTTCAGTGTTTGTACTGGCACAATTGCCTTTGGCCTCTTACCAGTCAACCTGTGGTCTGGTATTTCCTCTCTGCTTTCCCCTGAACTTCTGGTTTATTCATTTGCCGGTAAAGAGCCTCTTCCCTCAAACACTGTCACACTTATAGGGAGCTGGTTGTAGGGAAACAGAAGAACTGTCAGGAATTATGTGCAGGTGGTAAAAGCAGGTGCTGAGTATCAAGACCACTTCTTTGTATAGCAAAACTCCAAGGACTGTTTTTGTAAAATGGCCTCACAGTCTGTGGAGGATTTCAGACATGATTATGTTCTATTCCGCTATATCATTTCCATTATTACCAACTTCTTTATCTATTTAAGTGGGTTTAAGGCATGTAAGAGGCTGACAGCTCTGGAAGCAAGCTCTGTAGGTAACTGTCATGGGTTGGCACTGGCCAGATGTTAATGCACCCATGAATATATGTTTTTTCTCTAACAACTACTGTGGGATGTGATCAGGAACAGAGCAGAGCAGGCTTAAATCTTGAAAACAAAAAAACACCAAAACTTTATTATATTACATAAGAACAGAGACAGAAAAACTCTTAAACACACACAGAGACAGAAATAAAAACTTCTCAGAACATTTCTTCTCTTCTCTCAGTTTCCACCCCCCACACATTACTCTTCACAGACCAAACCTTTGGGTTTTAGATCAAACAATCACCACTCAAAAAAAAAAAACAAACCAAGCTTCAATTTAGCAAGGGAGAGAGGAGTCTCTCTCGCACTACAGACTGTTCCTCAGAAAACACGGGTCCACCCCTTATGTGTTTCCATGTCACCCGTGGCACTGCCCGGAGAAGTCTGCCAGGGTGACTCTCTCTTTTTCCTATGTCCAGCGCTCTCACCGCTGTCCATAGTCTAAAGCTGCATACAGGGCTCTTTTAAGGATGCTGCATGCCGAGCTCTCCCCTTTTCACCCAGGGGCCGGGGTTCCAGGAGCAGGTCTGCCCTGAGGGCAGAGGGCGCCACCACACCCTCCCCCTCTCTTCTCTGCTCGCTCCACTCTTCAAGTGCCAGTCACTGTAGCAAAAGCAGGGGCAGCTGCATCCACCCAAAAATGCAGTTTTATGTTCAAAAGAGCCTTAAGTTCAGTCCATGGCTGACATTATGCAAGAAAAGTCCAGCTCAGAAAGCTACTCCTCTCATTCTTTGCCCATCGGGTTCCTTCCAATCGTGCTTTATCATCTCGGTCCCAGGCTGCTTCCCTCTCTCTTCCAAAACCACCAGTCATGAGAATCAATGTCTAAGAAAAGTTTCTTTCTGCCAAGCAAGAGTTAACAGTTTCTGGCTCCCGGCAGGGCTGCAGGCTCAGGCACTCCCAGGCTGGGCAAATCCCACCTGGCTGGGCACCTTCTCCTGGAGTTTGGGGGGGGAGGGGGGTGAGCACACACAGAAGGCACTTCCACAGTTTTCCACCCCTCCATCCTGGACGGGGCAGCTCAGTTCCAGAGTCCTGTCTACTCTCTTCTCCCCCCCGGGGCTCCGGTTTACCTGAGCCCGACCACGTGTTTCTTCTCTCTTACTTAGCTTCGTGGCTGGGCAGGGGAAGGAGGCCTGAGACGTCTCTCCGCTTAAACCGGAATCTAAAAGAGGCTGAACCCCCCTGGAGTCCTGCTTTTAACTCTTTGTGTCCTCAGAGGCGTGTCTAAACCTCCGAGTGACCAATCCAGGTGTTAGCAGAAAAGCTGATCACTGACTGGCCTGCCCACATCCCCCTGGAAAAATTGACCTCCCCCCGCAACTACGACAGTAACCACATAGCGATCTGTCTCAGTCCTCAGTGAATTAGAATGCAGTAATACAACCATGTATGCCTGCTCAGCCACTACTGTGAAGCCATCCATCCTCAACATGAATTTTTGTAATGTGCTTGTTGTTTATGTAGCTTTAGAGTAAATTCTTTGGTAAATACTAGCTGCTCTTAGGACACCTAGTAGTCTCACTGTTTAACACTTTCCAAGGAATATATTTCTCAGCTTTTGGTAAACATTCTGAAGAAATAATTTGCAGAGCAAAGCAGTAGATGCTTGGAACAGATGCAGCTTTTGTTGAACTGTAATTGTCAGCTTTCACCATATGAGTTTTGGCAATGTCAAAAAAGGAGCTAAGAAAGAAAGTATCTCTATTCTTCTGTGCTCTCTTTAAATCCTGATACCCAAGCATGATAAATTAATTTGCTTTAGGTTCTTTCCTGTACTCATTGCAGCCTTAAAATGGCAGTAATTATGCCTTGTTTGGATTTTCAGTGAATGGAATGCTGAGTTTTTTTCTGTTGTAAGAGTCACTGGAAAAGACATACAGGCCACAGGGCATTATGTCACATATTCTAATCTGAACTCCAGCATAACACAGGCCAAAGAGCATCACCACATGGTTTCTTCATCAGACCCACAGACACATATGAGAAGATGGTCAAACAACAGAAAATGTTCCTGAAATTAACAGCTTGACATAATGATTTTTTTTCCCAATGAAGAAAACAAAGCACTTGAGAGAGAACACAGGTTGTGCCACCTCCATCTTTCACAGTTTTCAGGACCAGGCAGAATAAAGCCTTGCGCAATCTGATGAGATGCAGTCTTCTCAAAATCAATGCTACCCTTAATTATTCTGTGATTCTTAATTCAAATTTCAGCACCGCCAGGCTGCCTAAGGAACT
Source organism: Prinia subflava (assembly GCF_021018805.1). Taxonomy (NCBI): domain Eukaryota; kingdom Metazoa; phylum Chordata; class Aves; order Passeriformes; family Cisticolidae; genus Prinia; species Prinia subflava. Next base: position 62,700,844 of record NC_086283.1, read on the forward strand.
AAAAGAGCTAAATTGATTAAAACCTCATTAAGCAGTTTAAGAAACCACAGGTTGACATTTAAAGGGAGCAGAAAATCACTTCTAAGCTATCAGAGTTTTTGTATAAAAAGATTTTAAAAGTTATTAATGTAATCAAATAACCTAGTTATGGCTGATCAAAATAAAAAATATTTCAAACATATTTAAAGCCTAGGGTTTCATCTGAAAAATTAATGTATCTTTATCAATGCTTTGACTCTTCCGTGTTTGACCAGTAAATTTTGATAGCTAGCAGCTTTAATTTTTGCACAGAGCATGTGCATGATGCTGCTTTCAAAAAAGAAAGGAGCCCAGTATGTCACCACAATGCACCCACAAAAGTAGACCAAGATTCTGGAGGGGCATTGTGGATATGATTCCGATTTTTCTATGGATTTCTACTAATATTGTGGTAGGAATTTTCTGGATCTCTATCCAGTTATAATAGTTACTGCCTGAGGCACTTTTCTGAAGCGGCAGGAGTCAGGTAGAAGTGAGTAGACTGTGCTCAACTACTTTTACTGAGCAAAGGTCTCTTCACAGTATAGCCTGTAGAAATGTGGGGAGCATGTTTGACATCACTGACCTTTTCTTATGGTTATGTCTGTATTATTGTTCTGAAGTATGAGGAAGTATCCATAGTGTGGGAAAAGTGGTGTTTGCTGGCATTTCCTGCATATACTTTTTCTTCATTTCCCCCCTCTGTTGCAATTGCACTATCTAGGAACTGCCATTGTTTCATGCACTCCCACCCTGCTGTAAAACATATACAATCGCTATAGCTGGAATATGTCCTTTTTTTAAGACAAAGCTTTGCCAAGGACCAAACCATTGCTGGATGTTAACCGGTAATTCAGACACGCACTGCTGGATATAACTGTAGTCTACCACTTGAAGATTAATGTAAAATCCAAGATCTTCTTGATCTTTGCACCTGTCACACTGTTGATGAATTTGGTCTATAGAAGGGTTTTATTTTATAAAGCTTATCTCTTGCCCTTGTTGCTAGCCTTTCTTGATCACTTGTTCAACATGGATGTACCTGCCAAGAACTTTGAATTGTTCTTTGTGTCAATGGCATAAAGAAAATTCTGCAAGACACAGACTGTTCTATGGCTGCAGCTTTTCTTGAGTCATTAAACTTTATGAATTGTGTGTTTACATGTATGTTACAGCAGCAGCAGCACAGCTATCCTCCTAGAGAGTTTGGTGTCTTGAAATATATGTGCTTGGAAAATATCAGGTAGATATTTTACTACTAGATTGCACATCTGAGCTTCCTCCTCATCACACCTTTTTCCTGTGCCTGTGGTTATGGATCTATTAGGTGATTGTAAGTAACCTAAGGTGACAGATGAACCAGCCCACAAACCTAGTATTCCTCAAGAGTATCATCACAAAAGATTGATGAAAATTGCATTAAGTCCATCTGGATGGTGAGTGATGCAGTTTAGAAACTAGCTATCTTGTCTTCTTAGGATCGCATTACTTTCTTGCTGACTGATTTTATCTTGGAGGAATTTGATTCCTTATTTGTATCTGATATCCAAAATGTCTTGATTAGTTTAGGTCTTATACAAGAATGGGGACTGAAGCTTGGGAAGAGGCGAGGCAGTCCTCAAGCAGTACCACTGTTACCCTTTTCACACGCCTTCCTCAGTGTACCCCACTGGTCTGTTGCAACGTGTACCATTTGAGGTACAGGAAGGTCCACTGCCAGCTCAGACATATGAATTAACCCAGTCTGCAGTCTAGTTCTGATGATAGAAGAAAATATGTGCAGTAGAAAGTAAGTGCAAATCTATTAGTGTATTCTCTGCTTTTCGATGAGAAGGATTTGGCACTGCTGGTCTTAAAGAACAATGTCTTACCTGGACAATGTGTACTGGGAGTCTGATGCCTTGTGTGATGTGTTTTCAGTATTATGGTAGTCATTAAGGGCTAAAAAGCACTTTTGCTAACAGACTAAAAAGCAGATCTCAGTGGCTTTGTTCTTCCATTCTCCATTTCTCAAACTTGAGGGAAAAGAAAAGGAAATCAACTTAATCGGTGGCATGAATGGTGGTGGAGGGAAAACTTAAGAGGAGAGAGATGTGTTAACTGACTCTGCAAAGGTTTCAGGATCTCTGCTCAGTCTGATGCTGTTTTTGGAGGAAGAAAGTACAGAACACCTGCAAGAAGTGGTATCCCCTGTGGGAACTGGGGTGGTCTGTCCAATATCTGCCATCTCCCTTGTTCTTGAGGAATTCAGCTTTCCAGCACATTGTCATTACATATGTTGTGGGACACTACTTAAATTAGTCTCTCAGAGAATCAGCAACACCATGATCACAGCTTCTACCTAACTGAACTTGTGGCCTCTTCTCTTTACCCACATTGACAGCACAGCCGATGTCTGGGGCTGAGCTTGTGTCCAACTCAAAAAGCACGGGAAATGTGATACCTTGAACACGCTTTACCTTGCAAAGTGGGTTTTTGTGAACTGAGTACTCTGCATTCTGCAGTTGTGTGTGAATTCCTTCCTCTGGTGAACAAGAAGAATAGCTTCTTATGTGAAACCTTATAAAGAAGACTGTGTCACAGGCTGCAAGGCAGAAAAGTGTGTAGGAGAAGAATTTAGATACCATGACTACTTTGCTAGTTTATTATTTGGAACATGAACAAAATAAGATTCACAGGAATCAGTTTTCTTAGTGACTACTTTTTGCTTATGTTTTTTTGCCAAATTTAGATTGTCGTTTAAGCTCAGAAATATTGGAGAAAATTCATGGTAGTTCCTACTTTGAGAAATGTATTTGCATCCTTAAGGTCAATCTTCTGAGGACAACACTGGTACTTTGGGGCATGCTTTATGCACAATCTGGCCAAGGGAAGAGATGTATGACAGGATATCATCAGCAGCACCATATATATGGTACCAATCATCAGAATGAAGTGTGATCATAGAGGCAAGAAAACAAAGTAATTTAGTCCTAATTTGTTTAAACTACAATCTCAATTTGACTTCACTGTTGAATGGCTGGAAAGCCACAGTGTGGCTCTTAGAGAACTTTTGGAAGGCCTAAATCCAGGAGGAGGGCTTTGCTTCAATCAGAAATAACAATACTATCTTTAAATTTCTCCATCCTGTTTCAAATAGAATTTTTGCCTTCTAAATTCATGATAAGTAAAGGGAGCAAAATCAGAAACTTTAGGAAGGACAAAATTTATTAGTTGTTTTTAAATTAGGTTCTCATGTCTTTTATTGGTATTTTTTTGAAGAAAGTAAAATCTGTATGTAGAAAATACATAGATAAAAAACCATTGTGTGGCTAAAAGCCACGTGTGAGCCTTTGTGTCAAAAATGATGTGGCCAGCAGGACCAGGGCAGTGATCTGCCCTCTGTATTTGGCAGTGGTGAGGCTCACCTTGAATCCTTGAATTTCCAGAGAAAAGCTGTTCAGTATGGCTTCCGCTAGGACAGATTTTTCTGCATCATATTAGTTTGGTTAGTGTTTTCAGCTGAACATTCACTGGTATCGCTTCACATGACATGAGTACTCTTTGTCCACATGATGTGTCTTATGTATTTCTTTTCTTTATGAGTGTGTTTGGATGTGTTAAGGCCATACGAAAAAAGTGAAAAGTAGGGATGATGGTGGTCATTCTGAAGGGAGTTTATTTCGGAGACTCTGAGTGGCTTCCCTTTAGCTCTATGGTTGTTGTATTCACTATTTTTGTGGTATGTGGGCCACTGTAGTCCCTTATGCAAAGGATTGTCAATAATCTGTTCCTTAGCTACTCAGTACTTCAAGGTAAACAAGTCACAATTTTGACTATGATGTGATCTTGGAAAAGATAGCTATAATTCTTCTAGTGTACTGATTATTAAGGGTTGTGAGGGCTTAGGACCTTAACAGATAACTTCAAGTAGGAAGGACAACAGTCTCCTTTTTCTTTTTGAAAAATGTAAGTGCATGCAATCCTGAACATGAACATGTAGGATTGCTTAGGAGGTAGATGAGAAGAAAAAAGCAGATGTCAGTCTTGCACCATTGTCAGTCTTTGAACTGTTAAGGACAATGTTCATTTTGTTAGAAAACTTTTCTACAGTACACACAAACCTCCTGCTTATTCACTGTCCCTTTGCCCTTAGCAAAGGGACCCAAGGCTTGCCATATATGTTCTGCAAGACGGTGACAGAGTAATTCAGCCATTCATTAAAACAGAACAGATTTGAGTTTATGTGCTACATTCAGGAAGAGCTGATACACTCTTGAAAGCATGTTTAAGTCATCACTGATTTGCTATGGGAGGAGAGCTTGCTCATGTCTTTGTCATAGCTGCCAAACTATTAGCACCACACACGATTCACAGCTGGTGCTGTGAACACAAATGCTAGTGACACTGCTGTAAAACACATCTCTTCATTTAATGTTCCAGTAATGAGCCAGGTATGTTTAAGTGGATAATTGTTTTCCTGTCAAAAATGGGGTTTGAACATAGAATTGTTCATATTAGCTGGTTTTACTATAATACTCCCAAGCCATGTTTTCTACAACATCCTAGCTAATAAAAACTTCAAAAAGTAAACAGCAGAAAAGTTTTCTAAGTATACATAGATCTGCACTAAGTGGTAGAAAATAAAGTATCTGAAAACACTAGAACAACTCAACAAAAATGAATACTCACCAGCATATGCTCTGTGCTTAAATAGGACAAATGTCTGCTCTGGTTCTAGCACGGAAAACTGGTATGTGCTGGGGGACTGCCTGGCTTCAGAAAACCTAAAAAAAACTTAGAAGCTTGGGTAGGCTATTCGTTCCTGTTTCTATGAGTCTATCCAGGAAAGCATAAAATGCTCTCTTACACCTTTTCAATGTCCTGGAAAAATCAAAGCAGAAGTCTTGGGTTTTCAGAGATGCAATGCAAGCGCTTCTATAATTATGACAATGTCTGTAGGTGGTGAGTGTTAGTTGGTGGTGAGTCCTTGATAACTGTGAGTTGTGTTTTCTCAGTCCACCAGTACAGGCCTTTCTATGTGACTTGCTTGCTTGCCCCTTAAACTTTCATCCTGTGACTGTTCATGGGAGGTGCACAACTTTATAGGGTCATGGTTTTTAAGCACTGAGGAACTTCATCTACAGACTCCAATCTGCCCATAAGTTACCTCTGTGTAGATCTGTTATCTCCACAAAAATCTATTTTCTATTTGACTGGAATTGCGTAGATATACAACATAATCTGGAATTTAATCATTCTCTTTCATTCTCTTCTTAATGCTGTAACTGACTGTAAACTGAGCACTTTTGACAAAAACCCATCAACCAGCACATTCCAGAAACTACTTGCAGTGAAACAGGAAACAAAATGTGCATCCTGCATATGTTTTTTGGCATTCAAAGCCAAAAGATGAAGGCCAGTCTTATAACTGGATCTGTGACAGGACAAGTGCTTGAACTACAAACAGATCTGATGAGTAAAAGAAATGTAAATAGCTGCATTCACTGTTACCTTCTGCAAGCCATGTGGATAGGTCTGCATAAGCTGTCTTGAAGCAATAAACTTTACTTCTCCTACCCTAATGTTCATTGTATTCTGTGTGCCTAAGCAGTGACTGAGAGATGCCAGGCAACTATTGTAACACTGTTATCACATTAATGACAGGCTCCCCAGAGAACAGCTCTGCAGCCTGACAGTCATTCTTGAGCTGAGTTGTAAGCTCTGTGTCAGGGGGATAAACAACCCTTATAGTACAAATTCTTCAGTTACAGTGCCAAAAAACTCACATGTGCATCTTACAGACTGTGGAAATATAAAATAATTTTCAGTGACTGACACTGTAGAGAAAAACCACAGAGGCTAAGGCGTAAATTGTTCCCTTTTCCCTGAAGACTCACCCAAGATGCAGTCCAGCAGATGATTTACCACAGCAGTTTGTTCCTCCATGTGGAAATGGATATAGGAATTTCCCAGAAACACAGACCTCTGTAGTGTTTCATGTGTCTCCCTTTCCAGAAGTTTGCTTCACTTGGAAAATCCTCTGAGTCACACTTAGAATCCTTGGCATAGGGGGTGTGTGTGATACCTGTTCAGTGACTGGTTTGTATGACTGAGCAGAAAATAACACTTGCAGTAAACTCAAAGATTAGAAAAGACATGACAAATGCTCAGAGCATCTCAGTAACTGTATGGAGTGAAACAGGCTTTATCGACAGTGCTGACACATGGGATTTTTTGTTTCTTTCCATCTCACAGTGAATCATGTCTAGGAATTTCAGGAAGGTAGTGCCATTTCATATGCTTGAAAATATACAGTAGAGACTTGTATTTCCTTCTCATAATCAGTGGCACATTGACTCATTTAGAAACAAAAGGATGATTGCTGAGTAATCAGCGGGAATCAGAGATAATCAAGAAATGAATAATCAAAGTCAATTAATACTTGAGGGGGAAAAGGAAGGACAATGAACAGCATGTCTTTGACAGACTAACCTCTCATCCGGATATGGAAAGAAGTATTGTTTTTTAAAATTATGTTCAGGTGAACTGAGAAACATTACAGTTTACCAATAAATGTATACTGTCAACATTAGCATGGTGAAATAATAGTGATTATTTGTACAGCGTTGACTCTAACCAGACTCAACAGAAAAAACTCAGTCCTCCAGTAGACAAATCCCTGAAGCTGCTATAGCACTCAGCAGCAGAAACATGTCCAAACCACATTCTGGATGACATCATATCTTTTAGAAAAGTGCCAATGAATATTTAGGAATTATACAACAATACATCTGTTTAGAATTTACATGCTTTAAAATTAGTTGTGTATCATGACTGCCTTTCTTTTGGATTTTTAGGACTTGGTTTTGTTTGTTTGTTTTTTTTTAAATGAGATATAATTTTTCAGCAGCCCTATAAGGGAGGGTAAATGTTACTATTTCACTTGTCACATTGAACACCAAATCTCAGGTACTAAAAGTAGTCTACACAGTGTATCAGTACCTGTTCGGGTAGGAAATTCTAAGTGAAAATTTTTTTTTGAATTTCACAGTAGTTTGTAGATCCAGAAACAGATCATAAACACATGGTAGTGTAGTGGTGCCAAGTGTACTCTTTATCTGTTCCTAAACTCCAAGCTCTGTATATGCAATTATAGCAAAGAGAATGAAAACTGAAAGGCTTTAGAAATACTCCCAATCCCATGCATTTCTAGTCTTCCAAGAACGCTTGATGAAGTTTTGAGGGGAATTAAAATTGCAGAGCAAACATAAAGATTTTGCCTAGATGTTTATGTACCCAGGACCTACAAGATTACACTTCTTTGAACGTTTGGCTCCAGATCCCTGGCTTTTCAACACACAATCTGCAGAAGCAAGGCTGTAAAGGTCAAAGCAAGGGTCCATTCAGCCAGACAGGAGACGTTCATTGGAGAAGAATGTAAGAAAAGGGAAAGATGCAATTTCCCAGTTTCCAGCAATCCACATGATAGAGATTGTCTCAGAGAAGTCAAAATATTCTCTGATCTGTGAGATTCTGGTAAGAATGAAAATCTCACAAATGACAATCTTACTGTTTTATCTTCATGGTGACTTCCTGTTTTATGCATTTCAATTTTCTACTGTTTTGGGCTACATTGAGAATTTCTGCCCATGAATTTTCCTGGCAAACAGAAGAGCAGTTGATTGATTGTCTTTGGGCAGGCATATGTTGAAAACATTTTATATCACAGTAGCAGCCACATGCTGACCCAAATTTTTTGAACAAAAAGCAATGCTAATTTTAGTATTGTGTTGTATATAGGTTGTAACTGGAGCTGGTTGAGTATCAGTTAACTAACAAGATATATTTTTGCCACAGAGATTGCAGACATTTGTGAATGTCCCAAGGCATGGCAAAAGGTGTCAAGAAACAAAACAAAACAAAAAAAATTGTCTTCTGAGAAACCAACAGCAAAAAAAAAAAAAGAGAAAAGACAGAAAAAACCAAACACAGCTGAAGCTTGTTGAGTCAAAGAAACCAGGGTTTTCCATTCACGTGGACATTTGCCACCAGCATTGTGATAGTTTTTGTTTTGCATAGTTTGTGCCTCCTGCAGATAATTGGGTTGCAGGACACTGAGGATGTCTTTCTAAAGATTCAGCTGCTTGTGTGTGAGCTGATAAGTTTGACAGTAAAGCAAACTATGTTGTATATATTTAAGATGAAAAATTATCACATGGAATATAGCCTTAGTTAAAATGAAAGTTTTCCTTGCTAATCTCTCCTGTCATCTGCCCAAGCTTACCATAGCATGTCTCCTGTTATAAGACCTCAGCTGTTAAAGCACACAAAACTTCTTTTCATTCCATTTACAATATGTCTTAACAGTTCCTCTTTAAATAAACCATAAAAATCTTTTAATTCTCAGAGTGAATGCTGGTGACAACAGGACCTTCCTTGATTTCTTTGAGCAGGCTTTTCTGTATGTGTGTTTTTATAGGGCTAATAAACAAAAGCTATATTTTTTGTATCAGGGTCCTGTTTTGCTGGTAGTGCAACTTCAACTGACATTTTTTGTCTGTTTCATAAATATAGGGGAAACAGAGTCAGGCTGTAAATATCATTGACTTTCAGTGAGCTTTTTGAATTTAAAATCTGAGTCTTTTATAAAACCTTTTTAAGACAGTCTGATTCTTTATGGCATAACTGGGAGCATTAAACTAATGATTTTTGTCACTGGAAGTATTTCAGAGTGTATAGGCAAAAACAAAAAAATAGATGAAAAAAACCATAGCAGTTCTTTCCACCGCTCACAGTTAGTGCCACTTAGCACTTTGGCTAAATGATTGCTTAGCCAAAATTGTCCTAAAGGTCACAGGAAACTTCTTGAACAAGTGGGATCCTCAGATGCACACCAGCACCACTGTAGTGCTCGCCAAACCCTGTTTATGCATGGGGCAACAAAACTGGATTTCTGCTTAACAAAAAGTGTCAGGCAGCTGCAGAGATCATGGAAAAAAAATACAGCCATGTTTGAAAGCTATGTCAACTCTTGCTTTATCCTGCAGTTAAACCCATAAAAGCTCACTGGAAATAGCAACAACTAATGAACTGTAGCTCCTTTCAGCATCATGGGAATATATACCTGTGGAAGCCACAAATGGATTTAAAGGTCTTATTAAAATACTGTTCCTTTAGAGAATTCAGAGTCCTCATTTCTTTTAAAAGTTTGACTTTTGGGATATTACATTTTTGAATTAAAGAAGTCTTTTCAGTCTTGCTGCATATTACATATTATAATAATGTAAACTGTCCCCTGCTAAATTTCTGGCCCCAGACTATAAGATACTTAGAAATGTTTCCAGTGATAACTAGCTTTCTCTCTTCCAGCAATGAGAAAACAAACTGTCCAGTGTCAAAGACGTGTTCTGCCTTCACCAAGGTACCTGGCTGAGCGTGTACCCAAGCTGTCTGCATCCCTGAATCTGTTTCCAGTCTCTAGGCTGTGCCGTTGGAGTGAAGTACAAGTGTGTGTCCACTCCTCTCCTGCTGTTGGGGAAAGAATCACTCTGTGAACCTGTCAAGATACCTGTAATTAATCTTTTGGTCTAGGTCTGGTACCTAAGTTACTCTGTCAAAGTACTCCTCTAGCCATATAAGTCCAGATAGGAGCTGTACAGTACAGCTCCAGGTTGGTTGATGGGAACAGGCTTCCTCACTTCCTAAAGTGATCATGTTTAAATCACACCCTAGCAGCTCTGGTGTAAAGATGCTCCTTAAAGGCTGTGAGTGCAGCATGGTAAGACAGTGAGCTCTCTGGCAATGATCCTCACATTTGGGGCTGTACTGGACAAAATTAGAGAATGACAGAATAATTTGGGCTCAAAAAGACTTCTTGAGATCATCTGGTCCAACCTCCCTGCTCAAAGCAGGGCCATGTAGTGCAGGTTGTCCAGTCCATGGATGGAGAGTCCACGGTCTTTCTGGGCAAACTGTTCCAGTTCTTGACCACCTTCAAAGCAAAAAATAGTTTTGTTGTGGTCAGGTAGTATTTCATGTCTTAATTTGTGCGGGTTGTCTCTTGTCCTGCCAGCTGGACCGTGGAGAAAAATCTGCCCCCTCATCTTCATTCTCTCAGCTACTCATACATATTGATAAGATCTCCTGACTGCTCTATTTTCCAAATGAATAGTCCTACCTCTGAGCCTCTCTGCATATGAGAGATACTCCAGTTCCTTCATCCATTATCTTTGGGGTCCTGCACTTGACACTGTTCAGTTAAATCCATGCCTTTCTGCCACTGAGGAGCCCAAGAACTGGACTGAGCACTCAGGTACGGCCTCACCAGGGCTGAGTAGAGGGAAGGATCACCTCCTTTGACCTGCTGCGAGTGCTCTTAATGCAGCCAAGGATGGTGTTGGCCTTTTTCACCCTGAGAGCATACTGTTCACCTATGGTCAGCTTGGTCTGCAGAAGCCAAATACCCTCCTCAGGAAAGCTGCTTTCCAGCTACTCAGCTGCTAGAATATACTGGTGCCTCAGTTGTTTCTCCCCAGGAGCAATACTGTGCATTTACCCATGCTGAACTTAATGAGATTTCTCCCTGCCTATTTTTCCATCCTGTTTAGATCTCTCTGAACAGCACTGCACCCACAGGATTTATCAGTCACTCCTCCCAGCTTTGTGTCATCTGCAAACTTCTTGAGTGCGTACTCTGACCCAGTATCCCAGATCATCAGTGAAAAGATTGAACTGTATTGGCCGCAGTATTGAATCTTGAGATACACAGGTACTGACTTGCCTCCAGCTGGATTTCAAGCCACTGGCTGTAACACTTTGGGCCCAGCAGCTGAGCTCATTTTCAATTCATGTCATTGTCCACTTTTCTAACCCTCACTTTGTCAGCTTGTCCGTGATGGCAGGGATTGAGTGGCTTCACAGGAGTCAAGTTAAAGAACATCCCCTGCTCTCCCCATTTTATCTTCCTAGCTAGTGACCTCCTTGTAAAAGCTATCAGGTTTGTCAGGTTTGACAGGTGTGTTTTTCCCTCATAAATACATGCTGACTGCTCTCTTCTTGTCCTTCATGTATTTAAAAATGTGTTTCAGGAAGATTTTCTCCCAACAGCTTGCCAGAGACCAAGGTGAGGCTCTGTGTCCAGGAGTTTGCCACATTTCCAACTCACCCTTCTTGAAGACAGAAGTGATCTTTGCTTTTTCCCTGTTTCTAGGAACATTCCTCAATCACCATAAAATTTCAAACGGAAGAGTGTCCTTTTAGTAACAGTTCCCTCAGCACTTTTGGGTGCATCCCTTCAGGCCTCATGGATTTGTGCCCATCAGATATGCCTAACCTTCCCCTAAAGCAGTTCTCCTCCACTGAGGGTAATTACTCTTTTTTCCATTCCTTTCCTTTAGTCTTAGAAGTCTTAGAATGCTAAAGGCAAATCTTACTAGTAAAAATAGAGCATAGGAAGGCTATGACTTTTCTGTGTCATGTATTACCAGTTCCCATACTCCATTCAGCAGCAGACTCGTATTTTCCTTTGTTTTTCTTTTGCAGTTTGTTTACTTGTATTATCCTTTATTGTTGCTGTTCATATACCTTCCAAGATTCAGCTCCTGTTAGGAGCAAGATGCTCACTGCACATCCATGCAGCCCTTCTGGAAAATTATCCTGCTTGATTTTATACTTGTCTGAACAGACCTTTCTTGAGCTTCAGGAGGTGATCCTTTCATATCAGCCAGCCCTACTGGAACCTTCTTCTCTACAGGATTTTATCCCATGGCATTCTTCCAAGCAGACCCCCAAAGAGATGGAAATGGCTTTTGGTGTAATCCAAGGCTGTGGTCTTGATTTTTCCCTTCCTATCTCCTTTTAGGATCTGCCCTCCACCACTCTGTAGTCACTGCAGCCAAGGCAGCCTCTAACTTTATGGTTCCCAACAGTTCTTCCATATTCTTTAAGTATCAGACCTGTCTGAGCACCTTTCCTTCTTGACTCCTCCACTATATGTTCCGGGAGGTTGCAATGTGCTCAGGAAGTATCCTAGATTACTTGAGTCTTGCTGGACTGTCCTTCCAGTAGATCTTAAGGGTGTTAAGTGTCCCCTTGATGACCAAAGGCTGTGATTCTTAAAGTTCCGCTTGCTTGCTGAAGGCATTATCTATATTTTCCTGAGCAGGCAAGACATAACATGTTCCCATCATAACAGTGCCCATGTTGATGTGCCCATTAATCTTGATGCTGAAGCTCTTCACTGACTCCTGTCCTGGCCCCAGGGCTGTTTGCATTTCAAATGCTCTCCTGCAGCAGGTTATTCCCTACATAACCACACCTGCCTCTCCTTCCTTAAAAGCCTGCATCCGTTCATTGCAGTCCTCTAACCATTCCATCAATGTTTATAATGTGGTCAGTTAGAGCAAGTATTACAATTTCTGATGTGCATGTAACTACATTTTAAATGGTATTTTGTGGTATAACCCCACATGGCAAACTAGCCTGAATCTGACTGCCAAAATCTTCTCTGTTGTATCTGGTGGATGTCAACCCCCTTCTTCCAAAACCCCTCGAGGCAGTGGAGGTGACAGCTGCTGGAAGACACAGTCTGGTGGCTCTGGGGAGGGATAACAGGAGGTGTAGCATGCAAAATCCATTTCTGTAAAACCTCTCAGAGTGCAGCTATTTAAACACACTTACTTGTTCAGAAAATACATTTGGATGATACGTTTTTTAGGCAAAGAGAAAAAGATGAGATGGAAATACAGATTGTTAATCAAGTCACAGATAAATTTTATATTATTTAAAACTGAAAATTGCTTTCACTGTACTATGGCTGACTACAAAACCTAGAATACTGAAGATCGGGCTTACTAGTTTCAGATTATTTTTGCTTTTCTTTTTCTTCATAATATTTTCTTCTAGAATGCAAGAAATAATGTCTTTCTCTTGTTTATATTTTCTCTCTTCTTGGCTGCTGTATGTTCCCAGCATTCTCCTCTACAATGTATATATTCATCTGGTCTAGGTGTATTCAGCGAGATAGGAGTTTAAAGCTGTTATCTCCCACCACCAATTCTGTTACAAAATTACTAAAGTTTTGACTAACAATCTATTTGTCATAATATGATCCCAAAAAGGCAAGTAATTTATCTTCCTAGGGGAACTTCCAATACTCTTTGCAGGGCAAAATGGACACTGCTTTCTTTTTTAAACTTCCAGTTGTTAATTTTTGTTGACAGACAAACACATGAGTGTGAGGCCTCTCAGCTGCAGACCCCAGCCACTAATTCAAACAGCCCGCCTCTACAGGCTTTGACAGATGGTTCTTTCTTGGTACTGCACCTTTAATGGCCCATTTCCGCTTGTGACCAGGGACAAGCTGTACAATTACCTAATGGTGCTTAAAGATACCTATTAAACTTATCATCTGCATGCCACATTTGAATCCACACAATGCTTTTTTCTAACATGGTTATTCCAAAAGAGATACTCACAAAGCTTCCAATTTATATTTCACTTGCTTTTTAAGGTCATCTGCATTTTGAATTGTGTTCTTCCTTTTTTTTTTTCTTTTTTAAGCAGAAGCATGAAACTCTCCTAATGATTACTTTTAATGTTGGTGGTCTCAAAGGAAAAGGAAAAGCTTGGAGCTTTTAATTTTTCAGAAATTATTAATGATTTGATCATGTGACTATGTGAATGACAGAAACATGAGGTTCCTTGGATAAGCCTTACAGTGGGTGCTGAGAATGTATAAGAGGCAGCACATGATTCAGGGCAATGGATGATCTCAATCTAAGGCCATACACAGCATTAACTTCCAGGAGTGTGGTAAAACTTTACTGCCTGAAGAAATAAAGTAAAGGGCAGTAGGAAAGTTTTAAGAGTTTTCTCTGTGATCTTGAAAGTGGGAGGAGATGTTTACGAAAGTCTTAACACACCGAGGGCACCAGATTATTCTTGGTGATGCAATACACCTGAGCACTTAGTTGAACCAGCAGAAAATGGCTAAACTGCCAAAGGAATAACTGCCAAAGAAGGCCAAGCAGGCCAAGGTGTTATGAGTGGGTGAATTAAAAGAATAAAGAGCAAGAACCCAGAGAATGCTGAAATAGGTTGTACTCCAGCTTCAGTAGCCACTGAAATTGGTCATTCAAGAAAAAGCTAAGCATTCTTATTAATGAGGTGCTACTGCAGGGAATGGGAAAATTAGCTTTCTTACTGTTGCCTTACTTTAGAATTGGATGATGGATGCCAACTTAGAGAAGGACTCAGTTTGTATTAACCCTGTAATTAATCCATAAAACAGAAAAAAAATTACTCCAATGAAATCAGGGTGCCTCTCTTTTTCAGCTGAATTTGATCATAGAGACAATCAACTAATTTTTGGCTAGTTATGTCTTAAAATAACCCTTCCATTTGTTCTCTTCCAAAACTTTTGATCCAGCTGTGCATTTGATATTTATTGACTTACTTTGCTTCAAAATATTACTTAGCCCTTAATGTATCTTACAAAAGTCATTGGTGTAGGTTAAGTTATTGCATCTTTTGAAATTGTTTCTGTAACTGTCCTTTGCTAATGACATTAATACATTCTTACTCTGCTTAGGTTTTTTTTCTTTGAAAGAGGTAGGATATTTTTGCTTAATGATTTTCCACACTTATTTTCAATTAAATTAGTGGCTAAGTTTTCATTGACTTCCAGGTACCAGATACACCCTGTGGCATCTGAGAAGTCAGATCTTATCTATTAATGACATACTGGAATAATCTGTTTAAATGATAGTAGCTCTTTTTGCACAGACAATAGTAGGCTTTGAGTGCCTTGTAAATCCAAGCATCTTTGGCCTATACTTTAACAGTAAACATAAGTCATATGGGGCATACGCAATAAAAATATTCCAATTCTCTTTATATAGTTTTTGTTCCTGGTTTGGAATTATGCTGGATTCAAAATCTGTCAGTCAATGATAGCTTTTCTGCAGCCTTCCCTGTATGCCTATGTTTGAATCTGTGTGTGTGGGTGTGTGCGTGTGTGTGCCTGGTGATATAACCTGAAATTTCTTGGAAAGTGCTGTCACCTGTGAGTGTAAAGCCCTGTGTACTCTGGTTTCTTTTCCAGAATGATTTGAAATGGCTTTCCTTTTATGAATCATCTCTTGATATGCACTGAGAATATTCTCATATACATAAAGGCATCCTAAGTAAGCACAAAGGGTCAGAAAACACCTTGCATTAGAGGACATAATGGCTGCAGTGTGAGGAGTTAGAGTTGCCTATTTCTTCTGACGGCCAGCTGAAAATGAATTTAGCATAGTAATCACCTTAAGAACAAAACTTTCTTTTGTAATATTAAGCTGTCATCTACAGCTGCTTGTTAATATCATGCTGAATTTTGTCAGATGTGGGGTCTGTGTTTTTCAGTTAACTGCTGGAATATCTGTGTGCTGCAGACAGGAGGTCTGGTTCTGAGTGCATCACCAAGACTGTGCTGCTTGCTACTTCTGATAATGTTTCATTTTGCTGCATCTTGCAGCCCCTCAGGAGAGGAGCTCTTAGAATAGCATGTGTCTTTCAGTGTCCCTGTGAAATTAATGGGCAACCAAATTGTT
Organism: Prinia subflava; assembly: GCF_021018805.1. NCBI lineage: Eukaryota > Metazoa > Chordata > Aves > Passeriformes > Cisticolidae > Prinia > Prinia subflava. Next base: position 62,716,437 of record NC_086283.1, read on the forward strand.
TATTTACTGAAGACATCAGGAGCTGAGGAAAGTAAAAGTTGTGCTGTGGTACACTCAGCATGGAAAGCCAAAACCACATCATTACCCAGAAATTGTCATTTCATGGTAAATATTGTATGAACAAGGCTATTAACAAGTAGGGAGGAATGCTTTTCAGTTGATAACTTGGCCAGGCTCCAGTGTTGTACAAACATACATACTTTTTCCTTATGTTCATTTACCGGGTTAATAAACCCGGTAAATGAACTCCCTTTTCCCTTCCTAAGCTGTTACACTGCCAAACAGCTGTTATATTTTCTGTCCCAGAAGAGGCTGCATTTTGTTCACCTGCACTATGGTTTCTGCTCTCTGAAGTATTCTAATGGTTTTCCAAGGGAATTTAGAAAATATATATATATGTAAATGCCATACAGACTTGCTCAAATGCAGCGATCCAACAAACCTAATTTTGTTACTATGGCGAAAATGGATCTTCCATGGCAGATGTATATATTGACATGTAATTATGACTCTGCAGCTTTTTACAGCAGTGTTCTCTTTGCCTTGAAGAGTTACAGAGCTGTTCTGATGGGTTTATCAGGCTGATTATTGCCTGGAGTAAAACTACCATTCCTTGGAAGAGGCAGCAAGAGTGTTCTGCTCTTTGGCATTGCAGAGTTTCTCTTCTGTTCCTCTGAAGCAACAGCAGCAGAAGTAATCAGTAAAGGGGAGGAGGTAAGATTACAGTCAAGTAAGAACCACTGTAAACTTGCTTAAAGTCCAAGGGATGTGGCTTATGCAGTGCAGGTGCTATGCATACTGTTTCACAGTATTTGCATTATAAGATTGGTCTTCTGGTGAAATTGACAATTAAATGGCAAATTTTGGTATCATCAATGCAGTGCTACCAACAATTTTCTGATTTGTAAGCTATTGCCTTTAGAGTTCTCTCCAGGACAGTACGTGAATACTTTTGTTGAAGAACTGACAGTGGACCTGCCTGCTGATTTATGTTACTGAAGAGTAACACTGTTAGGGGCATTCCCATTTAAAAAGAAAGGAGTACACCACTTTGCTAAGAAAGCCGTATAATCTCAAGAGTATTTTCCTTCCTTCTGCTCCTTCTGATTTGACAGCAGAAGGGAGGGCAGTATCATGACAGTGTAGGTACATGGTAGTGTAGATTATCCTTAATATTTTGCAGCTCTTGACTTACTTATTTGAGGAACAAAGTCCAGCAAAACTAACATTGTTTTCATTGGCCTTTGAGATAGACGCTTCCTTGACTAAGACATTGTGACCACCTTACACGTTAGCTTAGCTCATGTGCCTTTGCAGCAAAGGGCATCTTTTGCAAATTTTTGTGCTTTGGGTACACGGGAGGAGGAAGAGTGGAAGGGTTTGGTTCAGCTAACTTCTCAACATTGTTAGATTCTGTAACATTGTTTTCTTGATAGTTATTATTAAATTGGAAACAGTTCTTACTTTACCAGGTTGTTACATTTCTAAGCTGTGTTTGCAATAGAATTGTGTCAATCTTTTGTAGCAAGAGCATGATGTGTTATGGAATGAAGGTTGAGCTATCCCAAACTGGGTCTCAGATTTGGGCCTGCAAGGCCTCAGATTTGGGCCCGTGTAGTAGTAGATAAACCTGTGGCGCAGTTAGAAATTAAGTTAAGGTGTGTGCATGCTTCAGCTAAGACAGAATAGAAACACGATGGCTGCCTTAAGGTAAGATTGTTTGCATTCTTTCTCATGCTGAATGCCAATAGAAATGCACCTGCAACTGTAAACTATCTGACACTGTACAAAACCAGCCATTTCGGGAATAAACAGGGAGAACGTATGTTATAACCACACTGGTCGTATCTGCGTTTTGCTCTGTCTCCAATCCCAATAGAGACCCTGTGTTCAATCTTTTTTACAATGGAGAACACATTTTTCCACCACATGTATTTTTTAAAAAGAATGAATTATGATTGTGGCCTGTAAAAGGATTTTCAAATGTGCATCAAAACTTCTGTGCACAATTGCCAAAGGACTTAACAGCTACTCTTGAGTAAAGCAAGACCTCAAACCACACAAATACAGGAGGTAAAATTTGTCATGGGCCTGGATCACTGAAGGTTCAACTTCAGTCATTTTCTTTGCATGTTACGGACAGGAGTGTGGGCCAGTTGAGAACTGCAGGTAGAGTGGCAGATAAAAGGTCAGGTTGTTTTCTCTGGGTCCTCAGCATTGTCTTTCTGTGACCTTATGCATTCTGATTCTTGCCTAGAGAAAATCAGGCAACAAAGACCAGCTGTATAATGACTTCTCTTCTGTTTCCTCTCTCACCTGTGCAATTGACCTACTCCAGGGACATTGTGATGTATATTGAAGTAAGAAGCTTCAAGATTTATATGTCAAATAAGTTGTTTGCCTGTGGCATTCATCTCAGACCTTTAGTTACCCTCCTTTATCCCCACTTAATTTAATTTCTTTAACTTTTGATCTCTCTCTCTTAATCCATCTTTTTTTTTCATCATGCAAAGAACACTTCTTGTATCAACAGGATTTAAATTAGTACTTTCATCCTAAAAATCATGATATTAAAACATCTGTATTTTAAACCAGCAGACCATTATCTTACTGGTAATCACTGTGCAAGATGCTCAGCATGTATTTCCATGTGATTGTGACCAGCTTTTTGAGCAGATAGGAGTTGTAATTGTGCCTTTGGAGAGTGAGTCATGAGAGGTAGGCCAGACACTCTCTGCAGTTAGGCAGGTGGAATATGCAAAGAAATAAGACAAAAGATCAATGTCATGATCCACTTTCCTAGCACTGTGCTGTATGTTTGTTTGATGATGGATAGATTAGATGTGGATCCTCACTCCAGCACAGAAGCAGATCACCTGACAGCAAATTCAGAGAATGTAAGGAATGAAGCTGATAGCCACTAAGAGTCATGGATATATGGCTGATTTCAAAAAGAAAGGGAAAATCCCTCTATTTTCTCATTACTTTCTAAGAAAGACCTTAAGTCTTTCTTAAGACCTTCAGAAATGTATCGGGCCAGTTGAGTTTTGTAAGTTGTAGAGAGCCCTGCTTTCTGTGAGTAGCCTTTCCAGCAATTCAACAGAAGAAAAAAAAAATCAAAGGAGTGTGGGGAGACTGGAGTGTGGGGGAAACAATAGGGTTGTTCTACTATGCTGCTGTGGTGCACAAACAGATATGATGCTTTAAAGGCTTTTTATGTCCATGAAGGCCAACAAGGAGAACCTCACCAGCAGCACTTTACTGTGAAAAGAAATACAGAATTGTAGTTGGATGACTCTGTTAAGGGGAACTGAGTTGTCTATCTGCCAGCCTGATAGACAGTCATGAGGGGCATCCTGCCGTCCAGGAGCTGGGATCCATGGTGTTGCCAAGAGGGTAACTTAACCTGTCATGGACCACTACGCCATTACTTTTTCATATGGGTACAAATGATGCCACAAACCAAAACATAGGTGGGATCAAGGAAGACTATAAAGCCCTGGTGAAAAAATCCCAAGTCATCCCCATGCCCAAGTCATCTCCTCATCTGTCCTTCCTGTTGGAGAAAGCAGGACAGCCAGAGGAAGACACAGTGTCTGGCTTCATGGCTGGTGCCATCAAGAAACTTTTGGCTTTTAAAACTGTGGGTTGTGTCTTTATGATTTTTGCCTGTTATGGGGCAAGGGGATCCTCCTGGCTAAAACAGGCAAGAGAATCATTGGCAGCAGGCTGTCTGGTTTGGTGAGATGAGCTTTAAACTGAAGGACTTGGGAGGCAGGGTCCACGTGGCAATGATCGCCATTGCTTGCTCCTGGGGAGCAGGTCATAGCAACCAGTGCAAAGACAGATGTTCCTTGACTGCTGCTGGAGCTGAGTATCGAAGCAGAAAACATAGTGGGTGCTTATGCTTACAGTGAATCCTCTTACATCCCTCATGGGGAACATGATTTCTTGATTATATTATTTTATATCTATTTTATATATAAATATATATAAATGAGAAGAACTGGAAATGTATGTGTTCTCAGGGCCATGATCTCATTGCAATTGCTGAGACATGGTGAGATCGTACACATGATTGAAATATTGCCATGGATGGATATGATGGGAGCCTGCTTTTTAGTAAGGACAGGTCACAGAGTCTGAGATTCTCCTCGGGGTTGCTGTTCCCCGAGATACATACAGTTTTCGAGCTTTTCTTGTTTGAAAGGTCCCGCGCCAGAGCCAAAGCAGACAAACTGAGTCTGCCAGTCTGTGCCTCCAAGGTTGTTTATTCTTTCATTATCTCTCACCTCTGCAAGGCGTCCCCAGCAGAGCAGGACACGCAGCAGACTGGGCGGGTCAGAGGGTCCCAGATTTTATGTACAGTCTCCCTCTCCCAACCACCATCCAAAATGTACTTTTTATTTAAAAAATTTTACCAATGCTTACTACCTATGTTAACATGTCATTTCTACTGTAAACCAATCCATGAGATCCAACTCAGCAGAAAATGGGGGATGAGAACAAGAACAAGGAGGACAGGACCACTCCTCAATTCCTCCATCTTGTCTCTTCAAACCCATATACTAAAAATCCTAGATTCTACAGTTACATTCTGTGATTATCTCACTATTACTTATTTTGAATTCTCTCAGCTCGTGATTCTTCATACAATGTGGGCATTCACTCCCATGGACAGGGATCAGAGGCAGTGTCCTCCTGGGCTCTGTGTGAGGCTGGCTGACACCCTTGTACAGATCCCAGACCCCCCTGTCTGGTCTCCAAACCCTTCAGGGCAGCCAGAGGGATGTCCTGGACTCCGACATCCATCTAGCTGAGAATTCATAGGTAAGAATTGAGGGACAGACACAGTTTGGGTGGCACTCTTGTGGGTGTTCACCATAGGCTACGTGGTCAGAAGGAGGAAGTTGATGAAGCTTTCTGTGAGCCATTAAAAATAGCTTTGTGTCACAGGCTCTGGTTCTCCTGGGGGACTTCAACAACCCTGGTATTTGCTGGAGGGACACCACAGACCAGCACACACAGTCCAGGAAGTTCCTGCAGTTTATTGAAGATAAACTTTTTGATGCAAATGGTGGAGCAGCCAGCAAAGAAAGGTGTGTTGCTGAACCTTGTATTAACAAATAAGGAGGTACCAATTGAAAACATAAAGGTTGGGGCAGCCAACCCTAGCAATTCTGTGATTCTGTGATCTGTCATCAGAGTATATGGGTGCAGCTTTTCTGCAGAAATACATCATCCTTAGTACAGAAGTGGCATGTAGGGTCCACAATCCTGAGAGCTACTGCTACAGTCATATTCACTGTGCTTTTTACTAGTTAATACCATGCCTATCTAAGCTCCACAGTATTTATTTCTCAATTGCATATGTAATTCTGAGTTAAAGGAACCTCCACTATGTGACTGGAACATTTAAAAGCTGCTTGCACATTCTTGGGACATATTGGGGAACTCTACTATTTCAAATGCCAACTTAATCAAAAGGATCCTCTTGTTACTTTCTTCCATTATGGCAGCACTGGCATTCATCCTACATATGCATCAAGGCTGTCATTTCACTCACTTAGAAATACTTCTTTCAGAAAGATCAGCTAGCTCAAAAATTTCAGTAACATCTTTGTTTGTCTTTTAACAACCATAACTGAGCAGTCTAGTTTGATGGGTTTACATTCTGTCTCTTTTCAGTATCACGTTGCAGGTAGTAATACACTCAGTCTTTTAACTGGGTTAGAAGGGGAAGGGGATAAGGCCAGGCTCGTCAGAGATGAGCCTGAGGGTGACATGCCAGAGTTGGTGCAATGGACAGCCCAGCTGAAGTGCACCTACACCAATGCATGTGGGTAGCAAACAGGAGAAGCTGGAAACCACTGTCCAGCAGGAAAGCTATTATGTGTTTGCCATCACCAAAACTTGATGGACTGACTCCCATGACTGGAGTGCTGCAATAGATATCTATAAACTCCTCAGAAGGGATGGGCAAAGCAGCAGAGGAGTTGGGGTAGAACTGTAGGGAGTGTTTTGATTGTATTGAAAGTGATGATGATGAATATGACAAGGTTGAGTGCCTGTGGATGAAGATCAGGGCAAAGATCTGCAGGGTGGGTGGTGGGAGTCTGTTAAACTACCCAACCAGGATGAACAGACTGATGAGGCATTCTTACAAGCACTGGCAGAAGTCTCAGTCTCCAGCCCTAATACTTGTGGGCAACTTCAACTTGCCAAATGTCTACTGGAAATGCAATACCATAGAGAGAAAACAGTCTAGAAGGTTCCTGAGGTATGTGGAAGACAGATTCCTTACACAACTGGTAAATGAGCCTTCTAGAGGAGGTGCTCTGCTAGGCTGATTGACTGTGAACAGAAAAGGACCTAGTGGGTGACGTGGTGGTCAGTGGCTGTCTTGGGCATAGTGACCGTGAAATGTTAGTTTTCAATACTGGGTGAAGTAAGGAGGGGCACCAGCAGAACTTTCACCTTGGTCCTCCAGCAGGCAGATTTTGGCATGTCTAGGAAATTGATTGACAGGAGTCTCTTGGGACTCAGCCCTGAAGAGCAAGGGAGTCCAGGAAGGCTGGATGTGTTTTAGAAAGGATCTGTTAAATATTTAGAAGCAGCCCTCTCCACATGTAGAAAGACAAGTTGTCAGGAACAAGACTGACCTTGTTAAACCGAGAACTTCAGCTGGAACTTAGGGAGAAAAAGAAATCTATTGTCCTCTAAGGAGGGCCAGGTAACTTCACAGGACTATCAGGATGCGGCGAGATGATGGAGGGAAAAGATTTGGAGGGCCAAAGCTCAGCTAGAACTTGATTTGGCTTCCAGTTAAGGACAATGAAAAATCTTTCTGTAAATACATTGGCAGCAAAAGGAGGGCCAAGAAGAGTCTCCATCACTTGTTGAAAACAAGGGGTAGCATAGTGACAAAAAATGAGGAAAAGGCTGGTGTACTTAATGCCTTTTTTGTCTCAGTCTTTAATATCAAGATCAGGTGTCCTCAGGATATGCAGCCCCCTGGAGCTGGAAGTTAGGGACAGGGAGCTGAATGAAGCCCAAATAATCCAGGAGGAGGTTAGTGACCTGCTGTGCCAGTTAGACACAAGTCTATGGTGCCTGATGGGATCCACCCCATAGTAATGAGGGAACAGGCAAGAAGAACTTGCCAAACCCCTCTCAATCATCTACCAGCAGTCCAGGTTAACTGGAGGAGTTCCAGCTGACTGGAGGTGGGGATTAGTTGCTCCTGCTGTGCCTGCAGTAAGAGAACAAAAGGCAATGGCCTTAAACTGAGACAGAGGAGGTTCAGATCAGTAATTAGAAAAAAAAATTTCGCTGCCAAGTAAGTGGTCAGGCACGGGAATAGGTTGCCTGGGGTAGGTGGTGGAGTTGCCATCCCTGGAAGTGTTCAAGAGGCATCTGGGTCTGGTGCTGGTGATGTGGTTTAGTGTTTAGGGACTACAGTCATTGTTCTGGGTGGACAGTTGGACTGGATGATCTTGTAGGTCTCTTCCAATTTTGATGATTCTAAGGCAAAGACTGCTGTGACTGAGATGAAGGACAGAGAACAGGCTTCTTAACATATCAAATCATCTATATCTAAGTTAGTCCAGTCCCAAGAGACACTTGTAATAACTCTTTTCTGCGGCTGACTTATTTATAACGTTAGAGTTGCAATGGGAACAAAACATTAGGCCAAATTCTGACCTCAGACTGTAAGTCTAGAATCATTTTACTCTGATTTTTTTCAGTTTTGATGGCATTACTTGGAGTTAATTCTATTGTAATTAAGGTCAGAATCTGTTCTCTTTTATCTAATTTTGAGCACAAAGAGCAGCAGGTGTACGTTTAAAATAGGGATGCATGCACCTCAATATGTGCATTTGTACGTTGAGGCTGACCAGATTTCAAGGCTCTTCTCTGCTCCAGGGGCAGATAGACAGACTGACAGGCTCTCCAAAGCTAAGAAGTGTAGGTAGCTCACTACACAGTTATCAGTTGCTGTCAGTGATGCTAGGAGATGCTTTTTTAACTCTTTTAGGACACTGTGTCAGTTTGTAAATCAATTTTTCGAGAATGGGAAAGAAATCAGAGAGCCACTGTCAACTGGGAATATGGTCTGAAGAGAAGTTAAAGGATTTTTCAGCTTGGTTTATTCAGATTGTTTTAGTCAGTTAATACAGAATTAGGAATCTCTTCATTACAGCAACATTCTTCAGTAATGATTACGTGTCAACCCTTGGAAGATGAACCTAATTATTCTGCATTTTGGAACATATCTGTTCTGGATTACAAAATACAGTGCTTTCAAGAATTCATCTCTCAGTTCAGCAAAACAGCTTGCAATGAAAAGTGCCAGTTATTTGCTGGGCTTGCATTTATTGGCATTTGGTGAAAAGGGAGGAAGGAAGTATTCTCTCTGAGAAGCTGTCAACAGCTTCCTTTGTGCCTGACAGCGCCAATCAGTGACCAGTTTTGAATACCTTGTTAAACCACTAGAAAGCTGAACTCTGTGAACGCACATGCTAAAAATCAAGCAAACCCCAGGAAAGCTCTCTTTTGTTTCCAGCTTAAGAACAGGTAACAGGGTGCCGGTGGGGCCGGCCCTGCTCCACCACATGGCAGGCCGGGTCAGGCCGGGCCCAAGTGGCTGCCGGGCAGGGGAAGGGGGCCCCAGCCGCATGGCATACTGCTGCTGAGATCCTAGCTGCTTCCCTCCTTCCCCCTGCAGCGTGGCCTCCAAAGAATCCTTCACCATGAACAGCTCCAGCCGCCACTGCCCAGTCATCTTGCTGAGAGGTTGTCCCAGCGCCACGAGAGATCATGCAGCTGAGATCAGGGGTGGCTCTGCAGCCATGCAGAGTGGCCCTGCAGCTGAAATTGAATGCAGCCAGAGTGGTTGTGGCCATTCTGGCTGGGCCCCATAGATCCTGGCACAGCCCCTGGTGCAGCCTGAAGTCCATCATCATGACTGCTTCAGCCACCACCTGGCAGAAACCATCAATGACCCTCTGCAGGCCCTGGGCGAGATAGCAACTCATTCCTTGCACAGATGAAACTTGCAAAGCACTAATCTTCTCTTTAGTGAGAGAACGGGACAGAGTAAAAACAAGTAGAGAGACATCATGAAGACACCAAGGTCAGTGAAGAAGGAGTCAAGTCCTAGATGGGAGGAGAATGAGGAGATGCCTTGGTTTTAGGCTGAAATTCTGTTGTAAGGCTATTGTGATGGACTGTGAATTATTAGAATATCCCTTTAAACAGTATGGAAACAATATGGGGGGATGGAATTTTTCAATTACAGACATGAGCAAAGGCATTTGTATTAAAGCAAGTAAATTTTGAGTGATTCCATGAGAAGCTTGAACAGAGAGAGGGAGAGAGATGAGATGAAGATGAAGATCTGCCCTGAGGAAGAGAAGATTTCTGTTCCCAAAGATGAAGAGAACCTTTGCCTTTGAATAGCTCATCCTTAAAGTAGTACCCCATGAGGTTGCCATAGCCCATGGACACAGCTGTGGGAAGGCTGTGTGAGATGGGAGGGACTTCACAAATGCAGATTCCTAGGTGGCTGGTGTTTGTGAGAATTTAAGTCATGAGAGAACTATTTTTTCTTGTGGAGATGTTTCCATGATATAGCGAAAGAGACTCCTCTCCCTAAAAGAATTGTTAAAAACTATTTTAGAGGTGATAAACTGACCTAAGTTCCAAGTTTTGTCTCTGCACATTATCACTGAGAAAGAAAAGAAGCTTGTAGGGAGAGGAAAGATTTTGAATGTTTTATTCTGATTCTTATTAATTTTACCCTCTTAGAGTTTTGTTAATAAATCTTTCTTTATACCCTGAAAACTTTGAGCCTTCTTTGCTTTTCTTTTAATCCTATCTCACAGCAGAAAAAGAGTAAATAATTCTAGCAGGTGTTTAACCCACTACATTATTGGGTGCATTGGCCAGGAAACAAAAAATTACCAAACCAAAACCATTACATTCCCCTTCCCCCTTTTTTAAGACTTGAAATTTTCTTGGGTATATTTTTTAATTTCTGGTGTTGTCGTGGTTTGAAGGGAAGTGAGTTTTTTTGGAAGTAGTGGTCAAACCAATCAGTCCTTAGGTCTGAGTATTGGCACCTTTGTTGGCCACTAAGAGGTTGGACACGCCTCTGAGGACACGAGGGGTTAAAAGCCGGATTTCCCAGCAGGACTCTCTCTTTCCCTGCTCTGCTTTCGGAGAGGGAGCGTCTTCTCTTCTCCCCTGCCCAGGCCTAGCTAGGCCGGGTGGGGGAGGGGAGCAAGGTGGGCCTGGCTGAGCAAGGTGGGCCTCGGGGTGGGGAACAGAGGGAGCTGGAGTGGAGCTGGTCCAGCTTCCATCTAGAATGGAGGGGTGGAGGGAGAACTTTGGAGGTGCCTTCCGTCCCCCTCCCTGTCCCATCCCGTTCCCCCCCCCTTCCCCCCCCCCCCCGGTCCCGTCTCTCTCCTCCCCCCACAGAGAGAAGGTGCCGAGTTGGAGCTGCTTGTGAGAACTGCAGTGTCTGCGATCGCCTGTGCCTGACCTTGGTGGTGGGAGATAAAGCTTTTAACTCTTTCTAAGGCAGAAGAGAGTTATCCCTGGACGCTGAATTCTCATAGTTGGTGGTTTTAGAAGAGAGAGGACAGCCTGGGACCGAGAGGGTAATGTGAGATAAAAAGAAGCCCCTTCGATTGCCGGAATGAAGAGGAGTGGCCTATTGGGCCGGACTTTTCCTGCATAATGATAGCCATAGACGGACCCTGGACCCTCCTGACTATAAATAAGACTGTGTTTGGGTGGATGTTTTTGGCTCAAACCCAGAGACGTTCTGGCCTGCTTCTTGGAGCCCCCGGCCCCAGGGGTAAATGGGGGGGACCTGAGTCCCAAAATGAGAAGATGGCTGGTTTTTGGTACTTGGCCAAAACATCCTTAAAAAGAGCCCTGTTGCAGTTCAGGTCCATGGACGGCAGTGAGAGTGCTGGACATGGAAAGGAGGGTGTCACCCTGGCAGACCCTTCCAGGCAGTGCCATGGGTGACGTGGGAACACGGGATGGTGGACCTGTTTCCTGTGGGGGGGGGGTCTGTGGTGCGAGAGAGACTCCTCTCGTCCTGGATGGAATGTGGATTGTCTGAATTTTAAAGGATGATGATTTGGATTAGGAACCCAGGGTTGTTGAGGGATTAAGCAAGTAGATGAAGGTAATGTGCTGGAGTCAACTGAGTGAGCATGTATGGAATGGAAATTGGGGGGAGGAGAAGCAGTGTTTTTGGGAGGTTTTCTCTTCTGCTTTTGGGTGGCTGGGTTTTTCTTTCCTTTTCTATTGTCCATTGTTATGTAGTATAATAAATTGTCTGTCTGTTTCAAGTATTAGGCCTGCTCTGCTCTGTTCTTGACCACATCTCACAGTAGTTCATTAGGTAAAATATACACTCATGGGTGCATTGGCATTTTGTCTAATGTCAGCCCATGACAGGTGTGAATATATTTTACAGAAATGTAAAGCAAAATGTTGCTGCTATAATCATCCCTGAATTTAGCCATGTTCTGATGTCTGGAATGTGAATGTGATCCCCTTTGTTAATGAGCAACTATTTGGAGTTTCTATAATGTTTTTGATAGATTATGTTTATTTTGCCTTTGGAAATAACAACAATTGTTATAATCCAGGTGCTTGGCTAATTGTATGGAGTTGCGATTTAAACATTGCCAAGACATCTGTACATACTGTCATTTCTGCAATTTAGCCATGTCTCAGTTCATGGCTTGAGCATTCAAGCCTTCTCCTCTGTGAACTTCCATAACAGCTTTAGCATCTAAATGAATGGATTTGACAACAAAAAGCAAACATTTCTTAAGAAGATAAAGTAGCTGTGCTTTGGTGGATGCAGCTAGTTTTCTATCCTTGGTTTATACATCAGGAATAAGAAGAGCAGCACTGCATCTCTACAAGCTACTTAAAATTGTTTCAAAAGGATTTTGAAATATCTGGTGAACCCAGTACAGGCAAAAAAAAACCCAAGACATTTCCCAACATTATCTGCACCTCCACAATGGCAAATGTAGAAGCAGTTCAGTAATACTTCTGCAGGCTGATGTGTTTCTCTACTCACATGCTGATGGACACACCAGTGTTCGTATCCACAGTGGACAGATCCTTGGCCAGGGATTCCTGGTAAGAATGCATGTTTATGCTGATCAGATGCAAACTGGTTACAGCACAGTTGATAATTTAGGTCATCTGTAATCAAAAAATCGGGTTTTAGTACGTATGTCCTCACATCACCCTCAGTGAAACTGGACAATTTGTCCATCAATTCACCGCTCTTACGAGTGCTGAGCAATACTTAGCAGGAGACTAAAATTTGAAAACTAGAAAGCTTGCAAAAGTGTTAATTTAGTCCCTCCACCTTCTTTCTGCCAGTAATAAATGTTTTTCTTGTTCAGAGCCTGAACTGGGCTTTTAGGCAGTATGGAAATGTTTGACTGTGAGGGTTTTTTTTTTATTTTTTAAGAATCAATAGCTGTATTTATGTGGTTTAAATCCAACTGAAGCGTGAATTAGATAACTGAAAAATCAGGAGACTGCAACAAAGCAGAGTAGCAGTAAGGTTCTGAGCATGGCACTAAAGTCAGTATGTCTGAGAGACAATCATAGAAGGAGATGAAACTTTAAGATTTTGGGGACAGCTTAGTGGCACAGAACTCCATGCAAGATCAGTCTTTAATAGAGAGCAGTTCTGAAGAAATATTTCATGCCCCATTATTGTTGCCTGATAGTTTATTAGCAAACAGTGCTTTTGCAGCTGCTTTGGAGTCTCCAAGTATAAAGTAGTGTAACGTCAAAAGTGTTTTGAAAGACCATTCCTGTATCTCTTTAAAAGATTTTCTATTAAAGGAGTAATCAGATTGGTACATGTAACTGGGAGGAAGTTGAAAGCAAAAGGGTACTTCCGTCAGTTATTTCAAATTTGTTATTAAATTTGATGCTGTGAAATGCCACTGTTGAGTAACTTGAGCAGAAAGTGTGTTAATTCTAAGAAGTTCTCTGTATGTATCACTTTGGGGAACAGTTATTGCATGACGTAAATCCACTGATGTGAATAGTTCAGTGTGCCGTGAAAAATCACCTTTCTCAATGTTATAATACTGGATGTATTCATTAAATTATACACGGGGAAAAAAAGAACTTGTTCCTGTCAGTCTTGAGCCACTAAAGTTGTTTAAGTATTTGGCTATCTTTGGTGCTAGCTGTCAAGTAAATGCATGCATAAAGTGATCTTCTGGATTGGAAAGGAGGCCTAGGAAGCCATAACCTAGTTTGCAGTTACAATCTCACACTTGGCTATAAAGCTTTTGTCTTGGGAGGATGAGAGAGGATGGTTATGATAACCTTGCATTCTCTATTCACAGGTGTTCCCTTTCCAAAGAACTTTCTCCAGATCTGCAAGAAGATACTCTGTCGGCTTTTTCGGGTGTTCGTTCATGTCTACATCCATCATTTCGACCGTATCATCCTTATGGGGGCTGAGGCCCATGTCAACACCTGTTACAAGCATTTTTATTATTTTGTGACAGAGCTCAACCTCATAGACCGCAAAGAACTAGAGCCTTTGGTAAGTGTGGCATCTGGGCAAAAGCTCTAGGAAATTTTCCTCCTCCCTTCACCAAGACATTCTCATCCTTGTTGCAGTGAGTCTCCTTTAGGAACAATATCTGTCATTCAACGCAGATGATTTAAAGGGATGAACTCTGCCTCTGCATAGACCCATTCTTTCTGCTGCAGTACTTGTGAAATCCTCAGTAGGCCCTGTAGGAAGAGAGAAGTGCAACGTACGTTGGATGGAAAAATACAAGGTGGAGAATGCTGGCATTTGAAAATAGAAGTTCATTTGTCTTCTGCTTTTTCCTGTACTATATATTTAGTATATAACTTTATTCTGTTTTCACTGGTCAGTAACAGCATGGCAGTAAGTCATAGCAGTCGCTTAAATGCATGTAAAGGGAACAGCTATTATTATAAAGGTGAATTGTGAGGTTATTTAAGTGTTAAAGTAGGTGTTTGTGAAGGTATTGAGTGTGTTGGATCCAGAGAACACTCTGAATCTAAGTGAGACAGATGAAGTGAGACAGAGGTTCAGATAATTAGCAGTGTAACAAAACCAGACACTTCCTTGTGGACTGAAATAGATTAAAATGAAAATCATTGTTTCCAGAAGCAAGGGCCCAGAAATGGAAACATTTCTGCTGTTGCTTGCAAATGCAAATTAAACAAGTACAAGCAGAGAAAGAAAAGTAAGAAATAATTCAGAAAGCTGTTCAAATCCTCACTCTGGGTGTTTAGCCAACTTTGAAAGGGATCAGGGACACGCTTCTCCATAGGTAGAGTTTGGAATATACTGTATCATACAGACTATTAGAAAGTGCTGGAATCACTGGGGTTTTTGGGGGTTTTTTTTGGTGTTTTGTTTTGTTTTGTTTTTTGTTTTTTAACACAGAATCACGGGACAGCCGAGGTATTGGCTGGCACCTGTGGATATCATGTAGTCCAAATCGCTGTGTCACCCAGAAAGGGTACCCAGGACCACACCATGTTTTAGGTGCTGCACATAAAGGCACATTGCAAGGCTATGTGTAGCTCAGTTGATACGAAACAATTCTGAAAGTGTGGCAAAGTGATGTTTGCCTGCATTTCTGCAGGAATTTCTGCAGGTGTGGTTCTTGTATATACTTACACTGATGGGAGGAGAGTCTGTGAAGTAAGAAAAAATATATCACCTTGTTTTCAACAGTTTGCAAGGCCCACTTAAAGACATTTCATTTGGCCTGTATTGATAAGCTGAGATGTATCTGTGCTATTTTCTGCATAGGAGAATTTAATATGCTGTATAAATATGTGCTAAGGGGTAGAAGGCAGCCCTGCTAAAGAGACTTTCTGCCAGATGCTAGGTTAGCCTGTAGCTATTAAATACTGAAGTTGAATCGTAAGCCTGATACAAATCAGAATATCTCAGAGATAGGAACAGAGTGATTTTAAGTCTATTACAAGAGCTTTAGAATACAGAGGGGACAAAAATGGTTTAATTCTGCAGTTAGTGGGTATCAATACCCCTGCACAAAGCTGACACGTGAAGGTTTGAAGACACATGAAGAAGGGGCTGGAGTGGTGCAGGAGGGTTACTCAAATCCAGCAGCAGAGCAAGATGGGAATGTGCTCCAATTGGTGTGAGCTGTCCTTTAGTATTCCTCTCTTCACAAAGTTTTTCTTGGGATCATTGTATGATTATTAACTTTGCTGGAATTCACTATCTCCCAAATAAATGTTTCACCCACTTTCCTCTTCCTGTCCTTGACTTGGGTGGGTGTCAGCAGTGTGGAAATGCAGAAAAAAACACCCCATACCTGTATTTTTCTCTTCAGCTGAGCAAGGAGAAGGGAGGGAATTGCCAAACAAAGCAGGCATTACGAACAGTTCTGATTTTTAATATGGTAGTTGAAGACAACCTGTTCACCATGACAGGAAATGAGCCTGCATTATCTCCCTTAATTAGAAAATGGGCTAGGAGATGATTAAATAAACAGACTGCCACAGGCTTTAATAAATGGAAAGACAACTGATTTATCAGCATAACTTAAGGAAGGGAGAATAACTGGGGAGGTTGGCAGTAGATGAATCATAATATTAGTCTGCAAGACTTATGGTCTATGTTTAAAATAGATTTTATCAGACTTTTGCAACCCAGTGCAGCAGTTATAAAATCCAATGAAGCAAATAATTCAAATAGGGTTCTCCCTCCCATCTGGGGGTTGCATAACTTGTCCTTTCTGCAGTCAAAGAGGTGGTTATAGTTTAAAATGCTATATGTCATTTTCCCATACCCATCAGCAGGTTAATTTGACAGATTCTTGAGTCTTTCATAGAGTTGTTATATATGCGGACAAATGAGGAAACTGACATAGTTACTGACCCCACAGAGGGTCCTGAGGAAAAAACACATGTCCATCTGGTTAATTTAGGGAAAAAGAAGTTGTCTCAAAATGTATGATTTTTATTCTGCAGCCAACAGACTGACAAGGCAGCACTATGAGAGCTCTCAGAAGACCGCTTAAATTATCCCTCCATGGGGAGGCTGTGGGGAAACATACTTAGCTTTAAGATGTGTTACTTGTTTTGTTCCATTTCCTGTGCGGCCAACTTAATTTCTCACTCTCAGTAGTTCACCTTAATTCGCTTCTGAGCCTCTTTCAATGGCCAAAACACCATAGGCATGGGGGTGCCTATTACCTCCATCCCACCTTCATCTTTTGTAGGTGACAGCTTGTCAAAATTCAAACACAGCCTCTAAATATACTTATAAGTGACTATCTTTATGCAGCTGCCTCAGCACATAAATTAGTTGTTCAAACATTAGCACGGCTACAGCAAGTATAGCCCTTCTGCTTCCTTCTTGTGATGCATTTCCTCCGACAATGTATTCTACAGTATGTAGGACTTAAGAAATATACCATGTAACTTTATAAGCATATCATGAGCAAAACAATCTTGGTTCATAGAGTTTACTTAATTTATTACCAGTTAACAAAACTTTTGATTACTGATCTGTGTATTGAGGAGAAAAAAGATAATTAAACAAAACAGTTGGCAAAGAAATACCTTTTTTCCCTGGGCTCTAATTCAGTAAAAAACTTCTCTCTGCTTCCAGGTCTCCACTCACCTTGAGTTTGCTAGGCTACATTCAGATACTCCTAATCCCTTTGCTGAAATGAAGGGCAATGCAGGAGACTGGGGAGGTGTCTGTTGCTTCTTTCTTCTTACTTGTGTTTCTCCACCCATGCTGGGTTTACTGTGGGACATAGTCCCTCCACAGTGTCCCTGTTCTGGTGTGCACCCATGACCCACAGTCCCTTCAGGGCTGCGTCTGCTCTGGCACATGGTCCTTGCTTCCAACAATGTCTCCAACACATCCCAACAGTGCCACCATTTGTCTTCTCCTTTTAACAGTTGCTGCTTTCTTAAATATCTGTGAGCAGAGGCACCATGTGCTTCTCTAGCAGAAATTTTGGCACATGGTGGTTTTATTGCAGTGGTGTTAGGGGCAGGCAAGGGGAAGCAGAGGGCTGGCACAGGACAATACATGACCTTCTGCCACTGTAAACCCACCCTGCTAGCCCCCTGCCACCAAAACCCTTCCAGTAAGGCCCAGTACAAAGCATCCTCTTCTAAGCCATGTGTGCTCCCTTGAATAAAGGACTTACTTTGTGTTTCTAATTTTGTTTTAGGTTTTTTGCCTATCTCTGGGTAATAGGTCTCTTCATCAGTCTTCTTACAAGAAATATAAAAAATATTTAGCATTTGACAGAAGTCTTGTGAGCCTGAATTCAACAGTGTTTGCAAAGTACACTGATGCCACAAAGTAAGAATTGTACCAAGAGAAGAGCTTGCTCTTAGTTCTACCTCCTGCTTTCAGCAGCAAACTGTATCCTTACCACATCCGAAAGAAATGGGAAGACCAAAGCTTTCTGTGTTCTTTAACTTGGTGTTTGCTGATTTGCTTTGCTGTTGCTCTAGGAGTTACACTGGTTGAAATGGGAAGAGAATGAGCTTTTAGGAACCTGATCTGCTGCAGGCTGATGGGTCCATCTGTCAGAGGAGGGGAAGAGCATCTTTGGCCATAGTCTTGACAAGTTGGTGAGGAGGCCTTTAAACTAAAGATGCCAGTGAGAAGGGAACCTCAGTCCAACCCACTCCTATTAGTTTGATAGCAGTGCAAATCAGTTCCCTTCCCAGCAGATTCCTAAATAATTGGAAACTGTTGAGGGTAGTGAAATTCTCTTCTGAGGTCAGGAGTAATAGACAGTAGAAAATAGTAATCTGCTTTGCTTATATTCAAGTTGTTGGGGTTTTTTAAATATAAATCACATCCTATGAAAACATTGAGCTTTTTCTCGAAGTAATTTTTATAAACATTTTTTTGGAAGATCAGAAAGTAGTAGTTATATTTGAATAACAAAAAGTACAGAAGGATATTGTTTATGTGCACTGTTGTGCTTACTTTTGAAATGTTGGTTTCATTTAGATGCAGAGACTATCAGCCACAGTAGCAACAGGCTGGAATTAGGGCTGGAAGTGGTGACCATCAGTAGAGCTGAGTGTATAAAAATGGTGAAGCTGGCAATTGCCACCATGAGCATGGACTTATTCTGCAGGATAAACATGGACATTAGGATTTTCTTGCCTCATTATTCTCAGTGTAAAAGCTTCCATTGGCTACACAGCATGATTGTTTTCTGAAAACATTTTCATCTGATATTTGGAACCGCTTAAAAGTAACTATAACATGGAAGTCAAGAAACCAAATTAAGAAGTCTGTTTTCACACAAGTTCTGTCAAGTCTCGTATCTATTTCAGGATTAACAGTACTGTAGTCATATAGTGACTTTTATGCTTTTTGTTTTTCCAAGGTTACAGACTTCATAAATACCAGCCCCCAGCTCTGTAACTCATGTCATTCTGCCTCTATACATGAGGCCAAGGTGGCTACTGGTATATGTCTAATGTCTTTTCACTAAATTATGAGCAGCTTTGCTGCATCTTTGTCTATACCACAAAAAAAAAGTTCGCTCATCAGGCAATTAAATGCCAGAAATGCCATAGATGTAGTAGAAATACTATAAACATAACACTTCTGGCACTAGCTTCAATCAGTACTCACAGTGGAAAACTCAGCTGTAGCAAGTCTAGTAAAACATGGCAAAGTACTGGCATTTTGACACAGGCACACTCAGATGAAGCACAGCTGAGTAAAACAGGATGATTACAAGAGACTTTTTATGCAGACAAAATTTTCAAGAATATATTTTAAAATAAAAGTATTCCTTTTTTAATTCACTGAGGTTTTTTTCAAAATTCTGCATTGTCTGCTTAGTTATTTTTTTATCTTTATGGCGAAAATTAGAATTTGCATTTTTCCAGTCCATATTCTTTGTATATCCACTAACAATCTTCATGAAAGCAGTGAATGTACGCACAGATCAGTAGAGTCTGAAATAAAAATTATCTGCCAGTCAGCAGAGGACAGTTTGAGCTCAAGAGTACAGGAGACCTAATTTCATTATAGTTACTGTGTTCTTGTTGTCACTGTCCTTTATAGCTACCCAGTTTTACTTTTATACTGCTGCTCATTGTCATCAAAGTACAGCCCTTCAGACCTTTCCAAGGTGTCCTGTGTTACAGCACTTAGAAGAAGCAAGACAACAGTAATATTAAGACATTGTTTTAAAGATACCTCCGGCTGTTTATCCTTCCAGACTTCCCTGTGTGTTGTGTGTGCTGCCTGTTGTGTGTGGATGGCTTAAGCTTTGGGCAGGGAACATGTAACTTTTAGTCTTGTTCAGACGTGTTTAGTCACTGCTGCCAACTAGAAAACAGGGTGTTTTTTTCATTCAGAAATGCAAAAAAACAACCAATCAACCAAAAAATCCAGACAACCTAGCATTTCCTGCCCCAGTCCAGTTATGTTGTTAATATCCAACAGGATTTTCTGTACATTGTACAAGTGGTGAGAATGTCTCAAAAAAATGAATCTGATCACTAACTGAAGAAGAAACCAGTTATACATAAATGCCATTTTTTCCATTTCCTGCAGGAAATTAGAAGGAAATTGAGACCTCTAGGACTTAACATTGCTAAAAACAATAGAATTCTCAACTCTGATGCTCGAAGAATGCAGCGCCTTAAGGTGCACTGCCATGCTGGATTTTCTGATTTTTTGGCACACATTTTCAGTGACTATTTCTATGGCGTTGTCTGCTTTGCTTGCTGAACTCAAGACAGAAGGACTTTCCTAGCAAGATATTGGTAAACTGTTAAAAAAAAAGCCTATGTTTTCCTTTCTTCAGCACTTAACAGCTCCCTTCAGTAGGCTAGCTGTCATAAGGCAATCGTGAATACAGTATTAAGAAGAAATTTCAGAAAAACTGCTTTACTTAACTAAAAGTCTGTGTTTTTTTAATTTGAACTGTACTTGTTGAGTGACTCTGTTAGTTTTAATAAGTGTTGGACTGAACTGTTTTTATTCTCTCCAAACCCACATGAACCAAAGAACAGAAACAGCAAGCCCACTTTTTCTAACTGTCAAGGGGAAAAAAAAATCTCATGTCACATGAACTTAGAAGTTCTGCAAAAGAAAAAAGAAAGTAGGAAAGATGCATTTATTGTCCCATTTAATTAGATCTGTTAGTGTATAGAATAATTTATGCAAAATACCTACTATATGCAACAAAATTGTAGTTCACATTAGAGAACTACCATGTCTCCTGATAAATGTGAAGCAAAATTTTATGTTAAGGATAGTTGTAGTGTTTGCTTATTCGCTATGCATTTACTTCAGTGTGAAAAGCAACACATTTCAAGTGCATTTAATAGCTAAAGTACACTAAACCCAAGTTTTGTTTTATTGTTACAGAAGACAAAAACATGCAGAAGGTGAAAATACTTCATTGGACTATGACAATTTTAAGCAAGTCTGTCATCCAAATGCCTTTCTTTGTATCTAGCTGGGTCTAACTCTACTCACAGGTGTACTTGGCAGGGTAATTTCCTGATCCTGTTCCTGCTTGCAGTCAGTTGATAAAATACCTTTGCCATCAGTGATAAGACATTACATTTGCAGACAGGAGTATTATCTATGTCCTGCAAACATTACCAAGCAAATTCAGGAGAAACCAAACAGGATTATTGTCAGCCTGTCCTTAGGTTCAAAATAACTACCCTGAAGCTAAAGAGATTGTCTGAGAGATTAATTTAATGCTGCACATCATGATAATTGAGACTCATTCAAGTGGAAGACATTGTGAAACCTAACAAAGGAAATACCTGAATGATCAATATACCCACTAGACAAAAATAACCAGTCTGTTGGTGGTTTTTTCAGTCAGTATACAGAGAGAGGGGGAAGGGAAGGGAAGAAGTAGAGGAATTTTTTTTACTAACTTTGGCGAGAACAATTTCTAAATTACTATTTAGGGCATGTTTCTAACTAAAACTTCCATTTAAAAAAAGGAGTTTTGTATATGACTTTACTGCTACAATTCTGTTGTCAGCTTTCCTATCCTCATCAACCTGTCTGAATACAGATTAGTTGTGCAGCATGGGATCATAGACCTCATACACTTGTAAATAGCTTCTTTTGTCACCAGGATACAAAGTGCTTTGTCCACATGTTAATGATTTGTTAGCTGTTGAGAGGTTTGTGAAGAAAGCAGCAAAAGAAGCTGCAGATGTCATAGCCATTTGTGCTCTGAAGAACAGATCTTTCTCTCCTTCATCTGCTTAATCTGCAGTTATGATTTGAACTACAAAGACTGTGAACTGGCTGCACTGGTGCATCAATGGGCCTCTCTGTGTGCATATAGCATCCCTGTGGCTGTGGCTTGCTTTTCTGTCCATGAGGGTAGGGAGGAGTAAGATGTGTCCCAATGATGCTTGTGTTTGCTCAGCAGAGCCTTCTACTCATGAATCTCAGATCAGGTTGGATTAGGCTGGTACAGGTCCATAAACCGCAAGGCCTGTTTGTGTATCACCTTTCTGCCCAACACTGTATTTCTTCACAGGATGGTTAAACAGATCCTAAGTTCCTGTGAGACTATGGTTAACGCTGGGCAATGGGGGTTTGTTTTGTTTCAGGTTTTTTGGTGGTTTGGTGTTTGTGGGGTTTTTGTTTGTTTGTTTATGTGGTTTGGTTTTTTTGGTGGTTTTTTTGTTTTTTGTTTTTGCTGCAGTATTTGTAGTCAGTAAGCTTGGCAAATGGATCTGGCATGGTGCCCACTGCTGGCATATCCTTGCTCTTGGTCACTTGGTCAGGTCTTCCAGGCTGATGGGTGCCTCCAGGCAAGGTATCCCTGCCTGTCAGCAGGCAGTGCTGTTTCTCTATCCACTCATCTGCTGACACACTTGTATATACATTTAAAAACCTCACTATGTTTAGAAAAGTTGTCAGAGGGTTAAAACAAGATATTTCCACATCATCCTTAGGCTCACTAACTGGCAGCAGGAGGAGCTGAGAATGTCAAGCCATGCTTTGGTTCAGTTTGGAGAACTGGAAGTGAGGATGGGACCCAGGCACTGAAGGAGGATTTGAGTCTTTAAAATAACACGGGCTTTTTAGTGAAGGTCATTATCACATTTATTATTTTTTCTGGTGTAATATATAAGGTGTGTCCCAGTGATGCTGGGATAAGAATAGTATCCTTATAGAATATTATTATTTATACTGTTTTTTTAATACTATATTTAGATTGTTTTTTCACTTCATCTACTTTTTCGTTAGCTTTTGAGAAGGAGGACCCTCTGGCTTCTATTACATACTGGTACAAAGGTGATGTTTGTTTGAAGGGGTTTTGCCTTGTGTTTTGCCAGCTATATATTATACTCCCATAAGCATAGAAACAGAATTTTCTTAGAAGAACATAATTCTTTATGGGAAACTCATTCTTCTTGTTGAGTAATCCATTCAGATGCAATCAATATCTTACCACAGGTAAATTTATCATATTAAATAGAGATTTCCTCAGCTACTCCTGGCTATGTTGCATTTTTCATTCTTCTGCTGCATTTAAAGGTGAACTAAGGAGTAAAAATTAAAATAATTAGGTGTAGATTTATGTGCTGAATATATCTGAAATTTATGTTGGAGCATTATGGAGGGGAGAGGAACAGACATTCTTCAGATATAAATATTGATCACCTTTTTAATTGTTTCATTTTTTCCTTCATCTGTGAAATCAAGTTGGTACTCCCTGAAAAATATTCAGGAATGTGTTCTTCTGTGAAATCACAAATACTAACAAAATAGAGAGATTCCTGATGCTTACAGAGTGGCTTGTTAGCATTAATTCTAGAGAGTAAGTAGATACTTCAAGGACTCCATAAAGAACAGCAAATTTTTCTCTTTATGTTCCTTAGAAGTAAGTTCCATGTTAAATTCTCCTCACTTACTGATCTTGGCCATATTCAACACATAAAATGGGTCTAGGCTTCTGGTTTGGATTTTGGATTTGAAAAACAGCATCTACTTCTGCCTTCATTTTTTTGAGCTAACTGTGTAATCCAGAATTGAGAGCAGGAACAAGTCTGAATGTAGCAATGTAGAATAATGCCCTGGACTGTCTTGTAATTAATTTTCAAGAGGAAGTGCACCTCCTATCAAAAGCTCTGGTATGGAGAGTTTCTGTTAACAAGCACAGAAAGACTTTGAAAGTTTTCAGTATGTTTTCAAGTGCTTATGTGTGCCAGTGTCTCTGTGTTTGATTTTCAGATTCCCTAGTCTTTCTAGGGAATTATATTCATTCAATATCCAGCTGGGACTAGGTATCACAATACCTTAAGGCAAAGAGCATTTCCAGTCCTCCTGCCTTCTCAGAGTAGTCAGTTGATAGCTAGCTGTTGTTTGCCGTGTTTGGGAAATACTCTTACGTGCTTTTAATTGATAATTGTTAGTCAAGAACATACTTCTACACCTTTCCAAATTTAAAATGAATAGTGACGTTTCAGAGAAGCACAAACCCTAGAAGACTCAGGAGACTCTGAAGAACATTCAACTTGTGTTAAAGATAGTGCTCACCTAAGGCTATGCAGCAGCAGAATAACTAAGGATCAGTTCCTCGGTGAGGTTTCCCTCAAACCTGTTCTTCAGAGTTCTTCAAAACTGTTCTTCAGAGTTAAGTGGAGGGGGGACTGTCTGCTAACTTCTCTGGTGCCCATCAGAATCAGTGAGAGATATGCCAGCATGCTCTGTGAAGAGTGGGTAGTTAATTTTTAAAGGTAAGTATCTCAGAGCGGGCAGAGTCTGGCAAGTAGGAGCAGCTTGTTCAGTAACAGGCTCAGCAGCAGGCTCTGCAGCACACAGCATGCCTCATGCTGCCACCCAGCCAAGACTGGACACTGGAGGTATGACCCTTCCTCTCCTTCTCACCAGCATTTTGAGTGAAGCCAACTTTTTCTTTGCCAGCATCCAAATTATATCAGTATCTCTGAGAAACCCTTTCCTGGTTATTTTGTGAATTCCTCTAAGAAAATAAAAAAGTAGAAGTGTGTCACTCCCGCAAGGCTTGCACCAATTCACTCTCACAGGAATCATGGGCTTTTTCTTTTTTTAAAGCACATCTAATTCACTCTCATTGGGTGAAATCAGTAAAAGCTCAAGGACATATATGCAGGAATGCAATGTGACTGTACTTGTGTGCCCTTCATTTACCAGTAACCATAAATATCAATACAGAGAATGTTTCTATGCATCAGAGATATCAATGTTTTTTAAGGTTAAACATTTTTATGACTTTACAATTTTGTTGAGATTTTCAAAACTGTAGCCAAGCAGCTGTTGGGACAGAAGGCCTTGCAGGAAGAAAGTTACAGACCCATTTGCAGTAATGTTCACTTGACAGGGTGGGGAAGTAGGATCTAGGGAGAAGACTGTGGATGTAACTATATAACCAAAAAACCCCCCCAAAACAAACAAAAAAAACCCCCACAAACAAACAAAAACACACACACACAAAAAAAAACCCAAAAAACAAAACACCAAAAACAAAACCACCACCAAAAAAAAAAAAAAACCAAAACCACAAACAAACAACAACAACAAAAACCAAAACAAAAAAAACCCCACCAAAACTAAGAAATTAAGGGAGAGAGAGGTTTGGGGAGAATTTGTATTACCATAAAAACATAAATTCTGCCTCTAGAGAGAAGTTAGAAATGGCATAATAGGTTCATGCTTCATGGCTGTCATGGCAAACTGGTTCAAAACGCTCTGGTTTACATCTTATGCACAGATCCTCTAAGTTCCTACTCTGCCCTTTTCCTGACACATTTATGCATATCTAAACTCCTACCTCTGCTGCTATTGCAATTTGCCTCCCACTGTGTCTGAAGGATGGTGGCCCAGTTTACAATGGCTCTAATATGGTCTGCATTAGTCCCTGGACTGTGTTTATAACAGGGTAAGATGATGCAGTCTGACTGAAAATCACTGTTCAGCAGCAGATGCAGAAGGAAGTTGCAGTGTTCCACCTCACAGATCTATCAGCCTTGATCATAGGAAGTATACTAGGAACATGCAGACACTGAGTATGTGTAAAATTTAGGGCCAGAAAAGATAAAAGCTGCCTTGAAATGCATTAACACCTAATTAATCTTCAGTAGGAAGCTGTCCAACACTGTGCTGAATTTTATTTAGTTCTGCATTTGGTGTTTGTTGCTCTAATGAAATAAACCTTATCACTAAAAACTATTTAAGAAAAAAACCAAAACAACCCAAAACCCACCCCCAAAACATTTAAGGAGAGAAGGAAACAGATTTTTCCATGAACAGTCAGCTTTGTCATCTTTAACAAATTGGAAGAGAAGCCACTACTAATTCAGCTCAATGTATATATCAGTGTGGAGATCACATATTACCTTATAAATTCCAGGACTAATTACCATTGTCTTTATAACAAATTACAACATTCCATTCTGTTATATGCATGGCAACAAATAACAAGTAATGCCAGATAAATATACAAGAAAGAAAAGTTAGTTAAAGGTTTGGAAAGGGAGGGAAAAGTCCCATGATTATGTGTAGGATTCTAGGTGGAAAAATAGTCTGTTCAACACAGAGTAAGATACAGTTACAAAAGTGTCATGAAGCCGTTTGCATTAGATCTTAATAACCTTATAAATTATAAAAAAAATATTCAAGCAAGCTAAGAGATTTTTCAGAGACTTCCGATAACTTGGTAAATCTCAATTGCTTTTCCAAGGTAAATGCTGGTGTATGTGGATGGCTGTTGGTCAGATAATGCCTTTCCAGAAAATTTGCTGAATATACGAAATTTTATAGAAAGGGGCAGCCATTTACCAAAGAGTTTGTATCAGAGTGCTTGTAAATCAGATCAAATAAAATCCTATGTGGATCCCAAACCCCAGTTCCTAATGGAGTCTGTGAATGGTCCAAAACCCCATCGTAGAGATGAATGCCACAGCTCTGGTCAAGTACTCAAGGTTTGTGTTCCTGTGCCCTTTGTGCCTGTGGGTAGGCAGAAATAACTAGGCAGAGAAGGTGTATCTAGGACTCCAAATGGCTGCAGATTCAATGAGAATGATTGGAATCCTTTTTCTGACATTAAATTAAAAGGTTTCTGGCATTTATAGTTGATTTATTTTTTGGGGAAGCAGGATGTAGCACCATTTACTTGACATGGCTAGGGATTCATTAGGTTATTACAGCTGTCAAAAGTGACTAAATGCTATATTTTACTTGCCAGTTATGTTCATTGTCCTTGAAAGTGACAGAGAGGGGCAGAAACATGGTGCCATATAAAACCACATGAGTTTGCAGAGTTGCAGAAATATTAACAGTGAAGAGGCCTGTGCACACTTTATCACAAATGCCATTTGTTTTTTTATTTCTTCTTCTTGTTTTACAGAAAGAGATGACAACCAGGATGTGTCACTAAAAAATACCTACTGAAAACAAGCAAAGTCCAATTTCCTTCCTACTGCAAAGTTCAAGAACCTGACAGCTCCTATGAACTGAGCCTGCTTGTTAATCCCTGAAAGCAGGAAAGTTGGGAGCCACAGTTACTGTCACAAATGCTTCTCTCCAGTGTCAATGTTGTTACACCTAAATATGCTGCTAGGAACCTCATCTGAGCAACATGGATTATTGAGAAAAAGAAGAATCATATCAGTTCTAGCTCCTTTATCAGGGATAAAAACCTCTTCAGCCACAAACAATGGCAGACAGTGCCCCTGCTGCTAAAGCTTTACTGAAATTCAGGTCCCTGGGCTGACCTCCAGACATTGTTTTGAAATGAAATCTGCAATCTTGCTTTCTTTTCCTTTTGTTTCTTAGTATGTGCTTTCTTTCCTAACTCCAACAACTATTAAGAGGGTCTGGAATCAAAGAAGACTTAGCGTTTAATGCCTCCTACCCCACTCCAGGTCACCCAAGGCTTTCCCACCCTTCCCAAATGCCAGCAGGCCTTGCGTTTCTAGGAAGACAGCCACATCTTTCAGCTGAACAGGCAGTTTATGCTTCATTGTGACTCACAATTTAATGACAATGGGAAGGTTTCTGATCTCAACTATGTGAACAAGGATCCAGATATAGCTCTGCAGTGCTGAGGTATTTTCCCTGGATTCATGCTGTGACTGACAGCAAATGTTCACAGTATCTCTATATTACATAAAAAAACCAGCTACAGTCATCGTTTTCCTGAAGTACCCTATGAAGTACACCAATCTGTCGTGTAATTTCACATCCTTCTATCCGCTTTGGAAAAGGATCTTTCTCAATCACCTTAAAATTGCATCTTTTCAGAGAAAAATAAGTTGAATTTAAGTAACTTGCAGGAAGATACAGTAAAGATGAGTAGTAAAAAAAAGGTTAGAGCAAGAGGGTCTAATTGAAGGTCTCTGTTGCAGCTAAACTATGCCCAGCAATGTGACTTACTTTGTACACTGGGCTAACACAATATTTTTTCCAGAACCTAATCCAAGTTAATCAGCACTTGTAGGGACAGTCTGGAAGGATCCATTGCAGGAAATCAAGTCTTCTACACCAAGTATGCCCTGAGGAAGCTTTCTTCTGGAGAAAAAAAAATTAGAAATGGAAGTGATACTTAACAGAGGTATCTCAAGAGAAATACTTCTGAATAAATGGGAATCAAGTGGAACACATCAATGTATTCTGTGCCTTGTAATGAATTTTGCACACTTGGGTTATTATAAAAAGTTACTTTTTCCTTAGTAAGTGCTGAACCCCGTTGCTGCCTTCTCCTCAAATAAGTTTAGGTATGTTTACATCTTCTGAGACAGAAACAGAAGAAAATCTCATGGAATATCCAGTCATTGGAACATTTGAAATAGAGGGGTAGCAGACACTAAAGAATAACAGCAAATATCTTCTAGCTTAATGTCGTACCACATTCTGATTTACTTGCCTGCTTGCTTAAATTAGGGCTTGTAAAATTCTTGCTGGGAAAAGTGCTTTTGTCTGTCAGCATTTGGTGTACCTATGATGGGGTCTTTTCTGCATCTCTAGAACTACACAAGCAGCATTATCCTTTTCTTTCAAGGGGGTGGAGCTAAGTGTTCCTACCTCCTTTGGTAGTCTTTGCAATCAGGTAATTCTTTGGGGATTGGAATTCACACACTGATGATTTCTGGCACTTCTGCATGATTATAACTAGCTTCTGGAATTCTTTGCCACAGCTACTTCTGAGCTTACCTCATTTTAAAGATGAAAAATATGACTTCTTTGGGGTGGTTCATGTAGCTGACGACTGCCTGGAATTACAACTTCGATTGCTCATAAAGGGTTTCTTGAACTCCTCCAAAGTGTCTGGGCTGTGGCTGTTTGAGATGGAGCTGTAGCTGATGCAGTGCACTTGAATTCCATTTCCACCATGGACAGTTGCCATGTGGTGTTCTCAGTCTGGGCAGCGCTGCACTTGAAAGATGCAAAGGTGTGGAATTTAGTGCACAAAGATCAAAATCACAACACAAATTGAAAACCATGGGAGTTTATGCATAATTTAGTCTTCATTTTATTACACTATTTACCATATGCTGTTTTGAGACTATTCACTGTAGATCAGTCTGAAGATTAGACAGAATTTTTTCTCAGTTACCGTTTTGTGAATGCATATATTTTGTGAATACAAATCTTATCAGTTGGAGTTTTCCTCTTCTTTTAAACTGTTTTTTCCCCAAAACCCCCTATGTTTCATTTTCTGAGATGGCACACTGTATGGGGCAGAGAGTGAAATGCAGAGTTGAACCCTAGAGGATTTGTGTTTGACCTGGCCAAAATCCCTGCAATGGCAAATGCCTGTTATTACACAGAAGATGAGCCAGCTGCAAAGGAGAGAAAAATGTTCTTGTTTTGGTTGCTTATTCTGCTAGGAAGAACATGGAGATTCCTTCTTTCACTTGACAAGGTGTGGCCTTCTGCTGAAAGTCTCCCAACAGGTACTCTTGCTTCTGCAGCACAACTATTCAGCCAGCACCTGGCTGTCAGGGGCCATGGGCCGTTTCTCCTGTTCCACTCCGTGGTAGCTGATAAGCAAATACAAATGTTTAGAATGTGGCACCACTACTTAATAGTATCATTTTACCCCTTCTCATATAGACAGAAAGGCTGCTTCCTCTTGAATCTTGTGATCAAGGATTCCAGCATCATCGGTAATTTACTCAGGGCCACAAAGAGAATCGTGCTTTGCTTGTTAATGCTTTTTCTACCTGATATTATTATTATTATGTATGTTCCTAATAATGCCAGCATTCTGTACTGTTCTGGGTTTGGGAAAGGTGCTGGTAGGAGAGGGAGAAAACAGGTGATTGTTTGGATTTTTTGTTTTGTTGTGGTTTTTAAATCCCTTTTCTAGTTCTTCAATCAGGTTTTGTTTTTCTTACATAATTTTTCCCCCCTGATACTTAGCTTTAAAGATGCTGTTGTGTTAAGCTTCAAGGCACTTTATAGTGCCTTTATAGAGGAATAATTTCAACTGACTGAAACTCAGCATTACTCTGAAGTAATGAAAGATTGTGAAAAGTTTCTATGACACCAAACTTGACTTCAGTTGCTGAAGACTTAAGAGCTTTCATTGATTGTCTCTGTAATAGGAGATTTTGTAATGAACTTCTGTTTTGTGTGAACATAGGTTAGTGACAGTTGTAATAAGAAACAAATCTGAACATAACCTCCCTTGGGTTTTATGATCAATGGAATCCCAGGGTCTTTTAAAGTGTGGGTTTTTTTACTAATCCACAACAGCAGAATTGATGATTTCTATCAGATTTGACAGAAGCTGGGGACTTATGAAACTTACTAATTTTCTCCAAGATCTCAGGCTCTAAAGCTGCAAAACCTACATTTTTGCAAGTTATTTGATTCTCCTGATGGATGGATTCATTAAGAATGAGGCAAGGAAAGAGGACGAAAACAGATAACGTGTAACTCTACAGGAACCTGCAGACATCAACTCAAGATGTGCAGAAACTTAATGGGTGAACAGAGCCCCCGGTGATCATGAATTCCTTGTCTGTGGAGAGGATACAGGGAACGATACTCTTGGTAGCTGGGAAGCCACTCTTGTCAAGTCTCTATTAACACCAGACTAAAAGGATCTTGGAGCACCTTTGGGTTAAATAAATGCCACATTTTGGGGTCCCCTCACGAAAAGCTACTCCTTCCTGTCACTTTTTACCTTCTCTGCATGTTCTTGAGGTTTCTCATTTTCTGCATGGGAGGTCTCAGAGACAGCCTTCAGCCCTTCAAGTGTTCCTTTTGCTTCCCCAAGGACAGCGCTGTTACAAAAAGTAGCTTTCTCGCCTGCCAGAAGGGCTACCTCTCACCTCTGCCCTCTGAAAAGAGACTATCAAGGGCTGTCATCTCTTCAGAAGACTATAAACAAGAGAGCAGGAGGTACTTGCAAGAGCAGCAAAACAGGAGTCACTGCATGTAAAACAAAAATATGATTGCTACAGTGAAGCATGCTCTATGAGCTTTAGAAAGGGGATAACACTGGGGCACCCAGTATAGACAAGTGGTCAGTATTTAGATATTTTTCCTATATATTGGGAAAAAAATTCAATACAAGACATTTTTAATAATTATGGAGACTATTCCAAAGGCAAAACAAGCCAAGTCAGCACTAACAACCTGGTGATGGTGTACATTTAAATAAAAAGTTATCAAAGATGATTTTTTTCATGTGTTTTATGCTAAATAAGCAATGATTTCCAAGGTTTAGCCAAATATGTTAGAGCTCTTAAAGTAGTTTCTGTTCTGTGTTTTAACAAGTTTTCCTGTTTTAAAGACAGATGTAATTAATATAATTAAAAGTTATAATAATTTTCTCCCAGAGAAAAAATAAATTACTTATCCCATCTAATACATGTGTGTATGTGCATGGGCACATATATGTATGTATATATATGTGTGTGTTTGGGGTTATGGATGTGGAAGCATCAGCATATGCACATGTACACTCCCTGCTCTTTCCCATAAAATACTTTTTTTAAAATTTTGGTAATTTTTAAGGGGAATGCTTCTTCTAAGAAATACATGGTTGATTCCTTTCTTCCTTCATGCATCAGCTCTGTTTGGTGTGGTAATTTTTTTAATGATGTCATGTTTGTCGCAGACTTTTTTTGTTCTGTTTGTTATAAAATAATTCAACTGTATGGGAAGAGGGACCAACATTAACTGTTATAGTCATTAAAAGAAAAGGAAAGTTTACTTTCCAAACCAATCATAATGGATGAAGCAATGGAATACAAATATGAATATGAATAAACGTAACAATGCAGAAGTGTTGTTTAGTTATTTGGCATCTAATTCTTCAGCAAGAAAAATGCATACCACATTTTTCATACCACAGAGCAGAATTCCCTGGCAGGCTCCCTGGACTCAGAGGTGAGATCCATCACTGCCAATAAACCAGCTTCACAGTCCTCCTGTCACCAGTGTGACACCAAGAAAAATGGACCAAATGTCATGCTAGTGCGAACTTGGCAGCCTCTAACCAACACTGTGGGAGCAGATGAAGCATGTGAGTAGCCGTTCCTTAGCTAAGCTGGCCTGCTGGTTTTTGTCTGTCAAATATTTGAGCTTGGGTAACTCACGGGCCTTATGATGTCCTTTACCTGACTCCTGATGAGACACTCCGAAGAGTGTCCACGAATGACAGGTAAGTAGCACCAAGCCAGTTAAAGGCAAAGTTTTGTCTCCTAAAAACAAAACTCAAGAGCCTCGGTTAGAATTTGGCTGCCCAGAGGAAAAGAGGTCTAATAGGGCAATAGAAACTATCTCCAGCATACAGACTTGGGAGCTCAACTGCATTCTTCTCTTTGTCCTCATTGCTAAAGCACAAATAAGCACATATATGCGCATAATTACATGTAAAAGTACTGTACCTAATATGAGTCAGGTATTGAGCTCAAGAAGAGCAGGAGCATTGGGGTTAAGAATGGCACTGTAGAGACAACCTGTCATTGAAGAGATGGACACGACACACCATGCAGCATCTCAAAAGCTTCTCTTTTATTTGCTGTGTGTTCCCTTTTTATAAATTTCTAAACAAAGCATGTACAGAATATATTTCTAAACAAAGTGTGTACTTAAATTACTGGTTAATTAAAATAGCTCATCGTGTTCATAAGTAAAAAGCAATTAACGTCAATATATTTGTCAATCATTCATTAAAAAAATCTAAAGGAACATACTCATTGCTGTTTCTACAAAACTGAAAAACTGCAAATATCCCTTTAATTGTCTTTGTTTTATAAGCTCACATGCCAATAACCTTGTCCTTTTCCTTTCAGAGGTGTACATGAATCTTATCATCTTCTTTTGCTAACTCAATCATTTGGCTCAATATCCCACTGTCAGTCCCGCCCCCCCCAGACCAACCCAGTAAGAGAGCTGGGTTTCACAGGTCTCTCTCTGGCATGAGGAAGGACTGAAGATTAGAGATGCTGGGACTAATGGAGTAACTGGAAAACAGCTGCTGAGGGAAACTGAGGAACTTGGCAAGCTGAAGGAAACCCAATGGCAAAGGCAGCAGGAAGTTTTGCAGGGTAGCATGTGCATCTCTGTACACCAGAAGGCTGTGCCACCATTCAGAGGGCACTCAAAAGTTTGAGTGAAAGCTCAATGAAGAGAAAGCTCATGAAGTTGAATAAAGGGAAATGGAAAGTCCTGCAACTGAGAGGACCAGACTCAGCCTATATATGCAGGAGCCACCCAGCTGAAAAGCAGTTTGGCAGGGAAGGACCCAGGACCCCAGTGGTCACCAAGCTCACCACAACCCAATAATATGCCCTCATGACAAATGTCAAAAAGCCTCCTGGACTGCACTAAGAAGAGTGTCACCAGCAGTTCAAGGGCTGATCTCTCCTCTGTGATCAGCCCTGGTGAGGCATGTCTGGAGTGCTATGTCCACTTCTGGGCGCATCAATACGAGAAAGTACAGAGTAGAGGAATGCAGAAAAGGCCCACAAGCATGATGAATGAACCAAGGCATCCCTCCCACAAGGAGAAGCTGAAAGAGACGAGACTGTTTATCCTGTAGAAGGCCAATAGGGGATGTTATCCCTGCGTATAAACATTTAATGAGGTGAGTGAAGAAAACAAGCAGACTTTTCTCAGTGGTATCCAATGACAGAAGCAATTGGACACAAAGTACAGGAAACTTCTGTTAAACACATGAAAAACCTGTTCAAAGTGACCTTGGCTCTGAGTGGGACATTGGACAAGGGACTGCCAGCAGTGCCTCCAGTCCAGTGTTTTGGTGGGCGTGCCACCACAGCAGCCTATCGAGGCTGTCCAGCAGTGATGAGGATCTTCAGTCTGCTGTTGACAATCCCCTTGTCAAGGCCAGAAGAGACCTGTTCTGTCAGGGGAAAACACCGTAGGAAACCCTCCTATAGAATGTTGTTGCACTCTTCCCTCATTTTCCCTATCCTGATTCCATACAGTAGTAAAAGCTGAACAGCAAGAGGAAGCCACCTCCCTGCATCAGCTGAGAAGCAAAGGAGCTGGGCAGAAGTGACACTGGCTATTGCAGCCCACATGCTTTGCTGCACTGCACATGTTGTCTCAGCTCTGCATTACCAGCATAAATAGGATGATTTTTTCCTGCTGCTGCTCAATATGATGGCAAAGCAGGATTCAGCCTCCCTTTTCTATTCCAGACTGCTCTTCACAGTCCTTGTAGAGAGCATAAAATAAAAGTGAGGCAAATGCTGCAGGTGATGGGGTGAAAACCAAGCGGATTTAAAAAAAAAAAAAAAAAATAGATCTGACAGAGAACAGATGACACTTATTGTTTGAAACTTTAGATTGTATTTAATATGTCATGGCAATTAGAGCAGTTAAAGTAAATTGACAGGTCATGTGAAGGTGTCACCCACCTGATGGATGCATTTTGGGAAGTGGACCTATTCTGACAGAGTAAAAGCCACACGTTACTCACACCTCTAAAAGCCATACCGTAGGTAATTACTAACAATTCAGTAATTAATATGGCACAAAGGGTAGCAGTAGTTAGGAGGAGAGGTACATAAACAGCAGGGTTCTATTGGTGTAATCACACTCTATCCATTGAAAGTAAAAAAAAAAAACCACAACAACATAAAACCAAAACCATACCATTGAAGAAATTTGGCATTTACAACATATCAGCTGTGTCCTGGAATACTCCTAGAGCACCACAAAATCTTGTCAGGTCAGTCAGCTCTGTAAATCAGGACTCTTCTTTATTTTTGTTCAGTGTTAAGCACGTTTCATGTTACTTTCTGACTTGCAATGGGCAGCAGCCACCAGCTCATGCGCTAGAAAGGTCTCA
Source organism: Prinia subflava (assembly GCF_021018805.1). Classification (NCBI taxonomy): domain Eukaryota; kingdom Metazoa; phylum Chordata; class Aves; order Passeriformes; family Cisticolidae; genus Prinia; species Prinia subflava. The sequence goes on from NC_086283.1 coordinate 62,750,837, forward strand.
TAACAAGAGATGGGCTTCTAAAAAGTGACATCACTTTCACCAAATGAAGGAAGGAGCTTGCTGAACACACCTATCTTTATGTGAATGGAGCAGCAAAACATCAACGTGGCTGGGACCGAACTGAACGAAGCTGCATCCTTTATTGCTGGTAGCTTCTGGCTCAGCAGTCTTGTCATTTTAGACAAACTGTCAATTTGTTTTCTACACACTGGCATCAATGTTCATTAGTAGAAAGAGAATCAGTGGATGCAGTGATAGTAAAAAGATTCTGGCCCATGTTTGGAAGACCTCCTGAGTCTGCAGATAGGTTTAAAGTCAGCTGTGAGGGATTATCCAAGCCGTGTCTCACCATGAGTGCTGGAGTGCACTCATGGTCTCTGTCTTTCAGCCTCCCCTGGTCTCAAGCTGTGAAAATCAGATGTTTCCACAAACTGTTCCATTGTTCTCCCAGAAGACAAGTGTTTAGTAAACTAAATGTATGTGCACTTTATATTATGTGTTGGGGGTTAGATTTGTTTTTTTTTTTCTTCTCACAGAATTTTTTCCCATAAGTTTCCAAGAAGCCTTGATGACTGCTTAGTCAGAACAAAAAGGAGTACTTGAGAGATATAGCAGCACGAGGCTACACCTATTGTTTATGAGTCCCTGGGAGTGTCCCTCAGAGAGGAGAGATGATGAGCTTTGGGAAAGGCAAAAAGACAGATCTGGGGGAGGGGGAGGCACTCTTGCTCTCAGCGCCGAGGAGGACGGTCAGGCTGCCCTCTGCCTCTGCCTCGTCCTGGGAAATCTATCGTCATCTGCTGTGTACCCGGGAATCCTGAACTCGCTTTCTCCAGCCTCTCCCCCCACCGCCGCTGCTTCTTCGGAGCTTTGAGGCTCTCCTGCTACTCTGTAGCCCTGCACTGCCCAGCCCTGCCGGGACACCCCTGCTGCTCCAGCTGCCAGCGCAGAGCTCCTCATCTCATCCACCGGCCCGAGACTTTCCTTCCTTCCAGCTCAGCCTCTCGGAGCCCTGCAGGGGCACCGAGATCAAACTGCTCTGGGCTTTTGTAAAAGAAAGCCCTCAAGGTTCTTGGTTCTGTTTATTATTGATACTGTAGTTGTTGTTTGTTTGTCGTTTTGTCATATATACTAGTAAAGAACTGTTATTCCTACCCCCATACCTCTACCTGAAAGCTCCTTTAAGTTTCTTTTAATCAGAATAATTTAAAAGGAAGAGATTTGAATTCTCCACCTCTAGAGAAGTCCTGCCCCTTCCTAGCAGATATCTGTCTTTCAAACCAAGACATTATGTTAACAAAATAACTATTAACTATTCCACCACCTGTTCAAGCTTTCTGAGGCTTTGTCTTTGAAAATAATCAGAGAAATAAGCTAACAGTGCAGTCCAAGACCTCTCATAACCAGTAGCTTCAGGGACACACACAGGTGAGTCATGCAGAGTTAAGTCCAAGCATTAAGTCACCTGATGTCCCAGTTGCCACTCCCAGCCATACCAGTACTATGGCAAAGTAATCTATTTATTTGATTGCCTAGTTTTTAAGGAACTATGATCAAGTTGAAGCAACAAATGATATTTACTAGTTGAAAAACTCTTAAAACCCTTAAAATCCTAATAATCTAATATACTGCATTTGTCCTTCTTAAACATGATGATATGCAATACCTAAACAGGACCTACAAGAAAACTTTGGACAAGGGCTTGTAGTGATAGGACAAGGAATAATAACTTTAAACTGAAAGAAGACAGGTTCTATCAGCTTCCTGAGGCACTGGAACAGTTTGCCCAGGGATGCTGTTCAAGGAGAGACTAGATGCAGCTTTGAGCAACCTGCTCTAGGGAGGGAGGTGACCCTGCCCATGGCAGGAGGGTGGGAACTAGGTGACATTTACAGTTCCTTCCAACCCAAACCATTCTATTGCTTCTGTCGTGACAGGTAAAAGATTTATAAATGAAAGGCCTCATAAAATCAGGCCTGCTCTGCTAAATGGCCACATTTAGCCTGTCATTTCTAAGTAATTTCCAAGTTGCCACGCCAAAACAATCTTAGTATGAAAACTCGTTAGCATAATAACCTATTCCTGAAAAACAAATGCACCTGCAATAACAAGGGATTTGTCCCATGAGAATCAGTAAAGATAACAATCCATGAATAGAGATTTGATGGACAATACCATTTACTAACCAATAGAGTAATTGGCAAGAAAGCTATTAACCAATTAAAGTTGCACATGAGGTCTGTAAAAACTGTATAAAATGTGTTGTGATAATAAAAAATTGGCTTTTCCTTCATGAAGATAAGAGAGTCTCGGCTAACTTATTCCAATATGCATCTATGATTTTTGTTGTGGTGTGGTTTTGTTCATTTATTTCATGTATGTTCATGAAGTTGAATGGTTTGTTCCATATACCCCTGTGCCTGTCTTCACTTGGTTTTACCCCGGAATTCCCCCTCCTTGGATTGCTTGTCATTCCTCTGTTTCCCCTCCTCTAGAGTCTGCCCATCATCTTGGGGCCCCTCCCTTGAGCAAGAAAGTTCTGAGGAAGGCACCGAGTGACAGGTCAAGACCAGAGGAAGTACCTCCTTCTCCTACTGGGTTGGTTCCTGGAAATGCCTTTTATCCTCAGAGCCACGCCCAAGTCACCCCTGATAGATAGGCTGATACCTTTCTCCTTCCGCTTTCCCACCCCTCCATAAAAGTTGCTGTAAGCTGGCTCTGCTTGAGCAGGTCGAAGGATGTGAGGAGGTTTCAGAAGAGACTCCAGTACACTCTTGTGACAGCTCTGCAGAGTCCTTCCTTCTCTTCCTTGCTGTTGTCACTACCTTTCTGTCTGTGTCCTCCAGTGCTGTTCAGGACAAGGACTCAGCAGGTTGGCCCAACTTGCATGCCTTGCTGGCCGTACCAAAAGCCGCTGTGGTGCCATAGCTAGCCAGGCAGGCATGAGAAGGCACCTCAAGCAGGCACCGCAGCAGATTTTGTCACTAAATTTCTGAGGGAGTGCATGTGCCTAGGAAGGAGAGTTGATTTCCGTAAATAAGCAGGTCTCACTGACAGGAGACATTTTATTAAGCATTCCTGTGCTAGATTTTCCTAGCAGAAAACAAAAATCGGTACAAAAATGTGATAAACGACATGGGATAATTTGTGTTTATTGTGCATATAAAATACAAGTTAAGAAATGTTCTGTAAAATGTATGAAAAAATCGGTCGGGCTTGGGGCAGACAGATTTTTAGGATGGACAACTGCCTTTGCTGGGAATTTGGGATGAACAATACCCCTGTCGGGAAGCCAGGAAATACAAAATTAGCAATAGAAAAGAAGGTGGGTCCGGAGACAGATGGGTCTTCTTGGGTGGATCCAGCCATTAGGACCAATATGGATCTCGCTCCATCATCTGGGAGACGCCTCTCTATTCACAATTTCTGAGAAACTGAATTAATACTCACAGAACCATTTAATAGACCAGCTGGCAGAGAGGAACTCCCCTGAATATGAAGGAAAAGAAGAAAGACAAAGATGTGGAGAAATACTCTGCCCCCAGCTAACTAAACTGTTAAGGAAAGACTGGATTTGTGAAAGGGGGAGTTACAGTGTGCTGGAGGCCATAGCTAAGGTTTACCCAGTGCCAATCTCGGGAACTCAACACTGAACTTCCGATTGTTGGCTTATTCTAAATTTTGTTTTGTTGATTCTTGATAATTAATAAACGTATTTATTAATCTGGAATTGGCTTAACGTTTATAACAAAAAGAAGAAAATTGCACAAAGAGTACTGTTTTGTTTTAATAGAGTTGTTTGGAGCCCATTGATCAACCAATATGCTGATCATTTTCTTACAGTATGATCATCCATGGCAATGCAATCAGACCTGCCCAGTCTGTGTTTCTGCCTGAGAATACTTGGACATGACATATAGTTATAAAAATGGGAGGAAGGTTGAACTAAAGGAAGAGTCTGAGTTGACTCAAAAAAATCAACTTTTAATATTACAAGTGCATGATACTGAGCTTTGTGATGCATGTCTGATCCTCAAAAAGTCTGTTCCAAATAACACACAGAAAACTCAATTTTACTGGTAGATGAATGCCTGAGTGTCTGCCAAGGTTTTTATCTCAAACAACCTGAATGCTCCTGCAAATGCAGGAACTGTGACAAATTGCTACCTTAGTTTGACATAGCATTTTATTGCTATTAGGCAGCATTTCACAAGCTGATTTCATTCAATGGACCTATATAAATCATTCTTTATACCAGCCCGTTGGAAAAAAACGATTCTAAAATAAAAAGAACAGCAGAGGAAAAAAAAGAGCAGAACAACTAAACAAGCTGATGGATTTACTCTGCAGGCCTTGAGAGTGATGTTGAAGGCCAGCCTGTACTGCTGTTGTTTTTCTCTGTCACTTCACGTGCTGGGGAAAAAATCTCATGTTTGTTATTTCTGATTTGTGGGCATTTGCATTTCTACAAGCTGCCATTATCCAAACTGGTCTCTGAAAAGGGATCAAACTACTATAATGGGAACATAATGAAACTCAAAACTCACACCTGAAACCAAACTCATGGCTGAAAACTTGACCTCTAAATAGAAAGTGGTATAAAAACCTTCTTAGAGCCATTCACTCATTCACTGACTGGAATGACAAATGGGACTGAACTTTACTGCCATCTCCTGTTCTTAGTTTGAAGGTGGTTTTGCAGAATTCAAGGTGGACCTAACGCGTTTAATAAAAACAGTTACCCTAACAGGTTGCCTGTTTCCTGCATCTATGACACAGCCAAAGGCTCATTATTTGATCGAGCTAGCCCAGTTATGGGCCGTATTCTGAAAGATGAAAGATACTTCCCGGAGGGGGACCAATCTGATTTTTATTTATGCCTCAACGTATGTTACACATGAGGTGAAGGATTCCTATAAGGGCTGACATGTGCTGACAGCCCTGTTTCCGCAGAGCTTCGCCTGACAGCTGATCATGGCAGAGAAGACTTCCACGATCGGGCTGCGAGCAAACCCCCCACAGGCTGGTGAGGCAAATGCTCGGATGGCCGCAAAGAAAGCCCACCTAAAAAGCCAATGTGGTCGGGCTGTGGGAGAAGCCTTAGCACATAAAAGCAGATAGCTGCGGCACCAGGCCAGCCATTTGTGCTTTACGTTTCTTGAAGGGATGAGGGGCTCACTCGGGGGGTCCTCTTGGCCCTTCTTCCCCCCTCTCGCTCTTCCTCCCTGTGGTCCTGGTTCCCCACCCGTACCTGCTTTGTTCTGCTTCACCTTTTCAGCGAACCAGCTCATCAGAGGGACGTCATGCTCCGCTGCCTCCCCGACAGAGCGGGTGCCGCTGCCCCTGCCGCGCTCCCGGACGCTGCTGCCGCCGTCCCCTGCTCTTGGATGCGCCTGCAGCTGCTCTTGGAGCGCACCCTTAACCACTGTAGCCTTTTCTCCGCCGACGGAAGGGACACACAGCCTGCTGCTGTTAGGAAATCGTGCCCAGCCCACCACGGGAGCTCTGTAGACACATCACGGCTGAGAGCATGCATGGCCCGTCTGCCAAGCCGACGCTGACAGAGCGCCAGGCTTGTGGTAACGCTGTCCCTCTCTTCTATTTCTTTCTCTATCTCTCTCTTTTTCCCTCTCTGATCCTTTTTCTCTCTCCCTTTTGGTAGGAACACTTACCTTTTTTAGTCTCAATAAAGGGTTCTCAGGTATAATATTGCTGTATTTGCGTTTTAGTTTCGTCCGAGAAATCTACCAAAAAAAAATCCTCCCCAACTCCCCCTTTTACAGCGGAACTGGATATTCTCCTTTTCTCAAAAGGAGAGATGTACAGAGCAGAGAAACCCACAGCACAAGTGAGTGAATGAGGAAGTTCTTTGTTTGAACTAATAAAAGACTAAAAGACGCTGAACAGAGATAGGGTATTTAACTTTTCCTAGTAAACATCTGGGAACTGTTACTGATTAAATATTTCCAAGTCCAAACTCTGAAACAGTATTTTGTTTTTTACTCTTCTAGTTCCTATGTGAAAGTAAAAATATCATCTGTTGCCCATGTACTTTTATATTTAAATAATGGAAAACAAGACTGCCTCTTCCATAGTTGTTTTACTGTATAGACTTTGAACCCTTCAGGTTGTGTTTCTTTTTTTTTTCATTTTTTATTTTGGTTGGTTGGTTCGATGGGTGGGTGCTTAATTGAGTTGCTTGGTTTGGTTTTCTTTTGTTTTTTAAACATCTCTGCGGCTCTGCCTTAGGCTTTCTGTCCTAAGTCTAGGAGGAGGAGAAAAACAAACAAACAAACAACGCCCCCCCCAAAACAACAACAAAACCCAAAAAAAAAACCCCCAAAAAACCCACGAAAAAAAAAACCACCAACACATCAGGAAATGTCTAAATCCTTTTGTCTTGTTCTCTCTGTAAGCTAAAGTCCGTAAGCGTTTTTCTTGGATGTCAAACCCAAGTCCATGAAAGTGAATTGCTAAAATTCTGTTCAGAGTAAAGCTGTGGCAAGGAACCATCATGTTAGAAACGGCTTTGGAACTCGCATTCTTTAAGGGTCCTGTGTAATCATTATATGTATTTTTAGTTATGAGATGGAAAAATCAGTGCTTTCTTTCCAAGTGGAATGCAACATACTGCATTTGCTGGCTTTAACTAAAAACCTAATTCTGTAACTGATGGACAGAAAGAAATTCATGAGGAGAAATTAGTTTCTAGATTAGTATGAAGTGCCTCATATTCTATTCTGTTCTGGAGTTTTAATTCTTTGCTTTTTGGAGGTGTTGTTGGGGATTTTATGTGTGGTTTTGTGGGGATATTTAGCAACAGCCTCCTCTGGTACTTCTTTTGGGAAAAAACAAGAAAATAAATAATAGAAAATGATGTCATAGAAAATCCTTCACAGCAGGAGGTATTGGCCCTGGTACACTCAGCTGGTTCCCTTCTGGAGCACTTCATGAGGGCAAAGAGAGAAGGAGATAATCCTACGTAGAATACATGTTCATAAAGCATGTTCATGCTTTATGTTCGGAACATAAAGCATTTTTAAAGACCATGACAGGAAATTAGCAGGATAGATCTCATTAACTTTGTTCCTCTAGCAATGCTTATTCATTAAGATGTCTGGCAGGATAAATATTCCTTGAAAAACGAAAATGGGAATCTGTGATCTGTGGTAAAAGGAGAAAAATAAATAATAAGACAATGAGTTTCTTGTAGATCAATTGCAAGACAGCTAAGAACTGAAATTAAACCTTTTACAGATTATCTGTATAATACAGATGCACACATATCTCTTTATTTTCACTGTATGGAAGCAAAATAAGTACATAACCAATCTGGATAATTTCAGTGTTGAGTTGTGGGGGTTCTTTTCCACAGCTCTCATTTACCATGTGTCTAGTTCTGCTAACTCAGTCTTCTCAGCTCAAAATCACATTTGCTTATGTCTTACAGTACAAACACCCTGGTAGCTCTTCACGTGTTCATTAAATGGTCAATCAGTCATTTTTAGACTGCTTTGGATATGAATTCAAATCTTTCGAGTCACACACAATATGCTTCATCTTAGCTTGACTTTCTTGTAGACAGGTCTGTGCACTGCCTGGAATAACTGTGTAGGGAATGACAGCATGCTGGTTACCTTTCTGTTATTCCTGTCCTTTGGAGTGAGTGATTTACCACTTGAGTTCAGTCTATCTCTGTCAGAGGTTTAACCTTTCTTTTCCTCCAGAGAGACAGGCACTCATCTCTGATGATAAAGATGTTACATTTTCCACCAAAAGGAGTTCAAATGCTTGTGCCCTAGTGTAAATTTGGAAAAGTAGTGACTGTTACAACCAAAAGTGCATACCTTTGGGAGCAGAGATGGCTGTAAGATCATGGTCCATTTCACTGAGTCAAAAGCCATTTTACTGAATTGCCTAGGGCTGCAGACAGGATCCAAATGGGCCACACCAGAAATGCTACTCCTTCTCATCTTTGCATTATTCTGTCAACTTTAAAAATCTTGCCTACATGTATAAAGTGAGTCAATGGTAATTCAGCTAATGAAAGTGCTGATAAATAAGTATTTACAAACTATGGACTTCTATTATCCTAATATCATTATGTTGTTTCTCAGTTGCTGGAATTTATTAATATTTTTGTTCTGCAGCTCTCCTTTCTTGATCTTTTTTTAGTTTACATTTTAAAAATCTGACTTGTCTTTCTAAAGTCACAAGAGGGAGTCATATCATTTACCTAAGTGAGACCTTGTTACTGCAGACCTTCTTAATTTGCTCTTTTTTCACTTCAGGTAAGCTAGAAGCATTCTCTAGTCTTAAAATTTCTTTGGTGTTCTGGCACTAGGGGCAGTCACATAGTTTGGCAGACTGTTACAGACTACAAGTAGGATATATTTTGCAGGTATTTAATTTAATATTAACCATGCCAAAAATTACTAAGAGTCTACACTCTGCATTATCTTTAAAAAACGAGTTTAGAAATAATTACATCTTTACACAAAAAACCTTGTAATCACTAAGATGTTTGAAAGAGTTGTAGCTTACAGTCATGCAACAAATAATAAGTGAGGACGGAAAGTTCCTGTAAGTGAGGCTGATCTAGAATTTGGGGACTATTAAAAGACATAGTTGCAGGTGACTCCAATCTGCCCAGTTATGCTTTTTCCTCTCATTATGTTTTTGCATGAAACTTAATGTGTCGGTGATGAACATGAAGTTCCAAGTATCTCTATTTCTTTATCCAAGGATGGATTTCCCTTCTTTCATCTGGTTATTACTTTATGAGGAATATTAGGATATGAGTAAGATATTTTTGATGAGCTCTGTGCTAAAATATGGAAGTTGTAGTTCACGGCCCAGTGAGCGCTGCAGAGATGCCTTTTAAGTATCTATCCTTGGAAATAGCATAGCAAACCAAAGTCAGTGTTTAAAAAAGCTGTAAAGCTGGTGTCAATCTTCAAAGAAGAAAACAATATGCATTTGATGGCGTAGTTCCTAGTAACTAAGTAGGTCAGCCAATAAAATCAAAAGAGATCTTTTGGATGTTGAATAGCTGCGGCTAGATTGGGTCAGTCCTTGGTGCAGAAAAATCCCCTCTAGGCCTCTGCAAGAGAAGCAACTGACACTGCAGACTGGAGCTCAAAATATGGTGTCTAGGTGAGCATATATGTGTTGTTGTTTAAATTTATGGGGGGTCCCCGGGGAGTGCTCCCCGGAGACCCCCGGGGTCTTTTGGGGTCGTGGTGTTCCCGTGCTGGCAGGCAAAGAGACTCAGATGCCGGTGGGATGCTGATGAGGTGAGGGTTTATTCACTGAGGGAGCGGGGAAGGGGGGAGGGGGAAGAGGGGGAGAGGAGAGAGGAGCGTCCGGACGCCTCCAGGGGTAGAGGGGCAAGAGGGGCAGAGCCTTCTGCCTTAGCATTCTTATCACAGAGGTTCAAAGGGGCGCGGTAACATTCTCCAGCCAATGAGGTTACAGATACAGGATACTGCAGGGAGGGTACAGACTGGGGATAAACCATACATTTTCCAAGGGTGAGCCAGAGCAAACCATTTCCATAAAATGCAATCCCACAAGTCACCCTTTTTTTCTTTAAAATGTGAGAAGAGAAATATGACATATGACAATTAACAATTTAAAAAATGAAACAGTAATTACACAGTTTTGCAGCATGAAACTAAATACAATTGCAGTAAGGATTATGTTATAAGGTGAACAGTTGATCTGACCTTGTAATTGCAGTAGACGGGTTATGTGAGTTTATATTGCAAGATTTGAAACAAGTTAACAAATTTGTTTGAGCCTTTCCAGCGTGACTGGCCTAATAGTGTCTAGTCTTTTCCAACTGGCTTTTCAGACCACCACAGCCCCCAGCTTAGGCTGAGGCGCTGACCTCTGCTCCCATTCCAGGGACAGGAAAACACGTGGAGTTCCCCGGGCTCCACACACGGCTTCAGATTCTCCAGGTGGCCTGCTGCAGTTCCCCCATTGGGGCCGGGCAGGGGCAGTGAGGAATTTAAATCAACTCAAGCTGCCATTGATCTGTCACGGAATTCCCGTAAGGCTTGAACAGCAAGTCACCGACACTCACGGATCTGAGCCAAATCACTCCTTTCACTTTCCAACTGGTTCAACCAAAACAAAAGACCCCCAGTTTTAGGTCATCAAAAGAGAAACAAAAGAAAAAAAACTACAAAAACCGTCAAATACTTTCTCAGACACCAATTTAGGTTATCAATCACCCTCAGAACTAACTGAGGACAGCATAAACCCAAAAGCGTTACAGATTCAATAGTCTACACTACTGAATCTCGCCTTACAGGAAGACAATTCAAAAACTGCTTCCCTTGGATCTACACTTGTGACCTGAAAAGGCCTCTGCTTTCTAAAACAGAAAACAGGGGAATCTGCAATATTTACACACACAAAACTAGAAAGGCATAATTGTAAAACTACTTCATGGGGATGGGAAGGAAATGGAGGGATTTGGGACACCCTGCTGTTTGGCCAGAACAGCAAGGGACAGGGGCAGAAAAACAGGGAAAGGGAATCGAAGTAGCATTAACAATTATACAAGGCTGTAAAACTGGTATTACAAATTCACTTTAGCTTTGGGGTTTGGTTTCTTAGCGTTTACCTTGTGGGACTTGGAAAGCGGAAGATGGGACTGAGAGCACGTGGCCATGGTGGCCATGCGGTCACAGCGCAGCACGTGGTGTTAGCTGTGCCGTGCCGGGTTTAGCAGGAAAGGGTTAACTCTCGGGGGTTTGTTAAGGGAAAGGGGGTTAGGGAGAAGGAGCAGCGAGGGGAGGAGGGGGTAAGGAAGGAGGTTACACAATTTACAAAACCGAGTTTTGGAAGGTGCGGGGCTTGGGCACAACTGAAGACTGCTTTTTCCTTCTCTGATGGCTGTCTGGCTGAGTTCCTTTCGCTGCTGTCCAGGGTTGCTTGTCCGCGCGGCTTCTCCCGCTGCTGGGGCCCGCGCGCGCTGCGGCGGGGCCGGGACCACGTGTCGGCTCCGCCGGGACTGCCCCGCGCCGCGGCCGCGCCGGGCCGGGGCCGCTCCTCCGCCGGGGCTGTGCCGGGCCGGGGCCGCTCCTCCGCCGGGGCCGTGCCGGGCCGGGGCCGCTCCACCGCCGGTTCGCCGCCCGCGCCGCGGCAGCCGCGGGCCAGAGGGTGCCGCGCCGCTGCCGCGCAGCCCGCGCCGCCGAGCCGAGGCGGGCCGGGGCCGCGCCGGTGCCGCGCAGCCCGCGCCGCCGAGCCGAGGCGGGCCGGGGCCGCGCCGCAGCTACGCGCCGCTGCAGCGGTCCCGCCGCGCCGGGGCTCACGCCGGAGCCTCGCCGTGGCGGAGCCGCGCCGCCCGGGCCGCGCCGCCCGGCGGGGCTGCGCAGCCCGCGCAGCGCCGAGGCGGGCCGGGGCCCCAAAGGACTGGGACCCGGGCCCGCGCCGGGCTGGTCGGCGGTGGTGGGACGGCCGCGTGGTGGCTCACGAGGTCTCTGCGCGGTGGGGGAGGGGCCGCCCCGGGCCGCGATGGCCCAGAACGGCCGCTCCACCGGAGACGGCACCGAAACGGAGTTACCATGGTCCATCTTTTCTCAGGGTCGCTGATGCTGTTGCCCGACGTTGGTGCGTCATCTGTTGTTGTTTAAATTTATGGGGGGTCCCCGGGGAGTGCTCCCCGGAGACCCCCGGGGTCTCTTGGGGTCGTGGTGTTCCCGTGCTGGCAGGCAAGGAGACTTCAGATGCCGGTGGGATGCTGATGAGGTGAGGGTTTATTCACTGAGGGAGAGGGGAAGGGGGGAGGGGGGGGGGAGAGGAGAGAGGAGCGTCCGGACGCCTCCAGGGGTAGAGGGGCAAGAGGGGCAGAGCCTTCTGCCTTAGCATTCTTATCACAGAGGTTCAAAGGGGCGCGGTAACATTCTCCAGCCAATGAGGTTACAGATACAGGATACTGCGGGGAGGGTACAGACTGGGGATAAATCATACATTTTCCAAGGGTGAGCCAGAGCAAACCATTTCCATAAAATGCAATCCCACATATATGGATATGAAAAAAATAGGCAGAATCTCAAGTTTCCTTTGTCTCTAGGCCCTGAGTCTCAAAGCCAGGGAAAAATAGCAAAGATGCAGAAGCAACTGTTCCTTGTGTTCCCTGACTTTCTGAACTGCTGTTTGCACATGGACAAGGACAGGCGAGGGTCTGCCAATGATCTTCTGGAGGCAAAATACAAAGCGGCTGCAACTAAAACAACTGTCTAATATAACAGGTTACTCATCCACTAAACTCGAAAGAATCAGATGGCCCCCACTCATATTAATCTCCAATTGCAGAGCTTTTCAAATGAAAATTAAGTAGACTATTACAATGGTATAGCTGGAAGCTACTTTAAAGGTCACAAACTCCAACCGTCCCTACAGTGATCAGGGAAATTTTCAAGTAGACCAGGTTGCTCAGAGCCCCATCCAACCTGACCTTGAATGTTGCCAGGGGTGGGGCACCTGCCAGCTCTCTGGGCAGCCTGTGCCCCTGTTTCAGCACTCCCCTGGAAAACAGTTTCCACCTTCAGAGCCAATCTGAATCCACTCTCTTTGAGTTAAAAGCAGTCCCCTTTCTCCTCTTCCAATTGGCCCTGCTAATAGATGTGTCCCTATCTTTCTTCTAAGCCCTTTCCGAGATTGAAAGGTCTCCTTGGGGCTTGCCCTTCTGCAGGCTAAACAAGCCCAAGTGTCTTAGGTAATCCTCAGAGGAGAGCTCGCAACTTGTGGTCATTTCTGAGGCCCCCTTTTGCTCTTGGCTGCTGTATTCAGGTTTAGCTGCTAGCCAAGGCAGTGAACTATTGCAGTGCTGGGGGTGGAGGCCTGCAGTGGGGCTTGAAGAACTCAAGGAAAGCAGTCCCTGCCAAGCGGTTCTACACTGGTCTGTGGCAAGGCAAGGGCTGTGTGGAGCTGCCTGTGAGCCTCAGAGCGCACCCAGCTTGTCCCTCCTGGCCCACTCTTAGAGGTTCCTGCCAGCCAAACAGGGACAGCTGAGCAGGATTTGTGCCAGCCCCATGTGCTGCCTGGCCCGGTCAAGTAGATGAGAACCTCTGCGGCGGCTTTGCTGCCAGGTTTTGTGGCAGACAAGGAGCTGGTGAGCGGGCCACTTCCTTGGCTGTCCCAGCTGTGAAGGAAGATGCCAGCCAGCACAGGAGGGAAAGGGCATGCCAAGGAAGACATTGCTCTGCCTGCAAGCCAGAGCTGAGTCCATCTGCGCTCTGCCGTTTGTGTCTGTCTGTGTTTCTGGGTGCTAGAGGAATCCAGCTTGACCCTGGTAGAAGCTCAGTTTGAAAAAGGACAGTTTCCTTTCCCCTTTGACTCTTTACCTTCAATTTCTTTTGTTTTTTCCCTTTGGACAGCATCCATTTCTCCAATTAGCGGAGCCTCTCTTCAGCCTCTTCTGGCAGCCTAATTGCTGTCATCCCTGCAGCAAAGTAGTGCAGGCAGCACAAGGACACTTCAGCAGTTGGAGAAAAGAGCCTCTGAGAACAGGTAGAAATCTTGAGGAGAGAGGGGCCAGGAAACAGGCAGCCATCAGAGCGGGAAAGGAAAGGTGGCATCTCCTTTTCTCCCACCTGCTCATCCTCCTTCTAAATTTCTGCTTAGGACAGCATTGCTGGGGGTCACAAAGTCACTACTAAGGTCACTACTTTGGTCTCACACAGACATTTTGGACTCCCTACAGAAGCCGTTGTTGTGCAGCCAGGGAGCTCCTGGAGCTATTCCTGTTGCCTCTGAGGGCAGCTGGGAGTGGGTGGGCTTTGCCTGAGCTTTCCTGTGCAGGAAAGGCAAAAGCAGGGCTTATTTCCCAAGCATCAGAAGGCTGTGAACTAGCAAATGACCCAGTGAACACAGTGTGTGTGCTAGTGTGGCCAAAGTGATCAGCACAGTTGGCTTCCTGGATCCCCTTTCAAATTCTCCAGCCATTGGAGACAAAATCCTTCAGAGAAATTGGCTGTGGGGCTGTTTTCGTACTGGTGTTGTTTTTATGACTGGTAGTACTTCTACTATTCCTTCTACAGATCACATGGGCCCCTGCCATGTAAGTCTCCACTCCAGGTGCTTTTCAAATTAAAACAAAGGAAACTTGCAGTGAAGCAATTGAGGAAGCGGAGGAGATGACCAGGAGCAGTTCGGGATTTCTTTCTCCAATGCCAGCTTGGAGCTGGACTCAGAATAAAAATCCTAGAAACCCCCAAGCCTGTTGGAAGATTCCCTTGCTTGTCACCCAGGGAATACGGCTCCACGTTCACTTCTGAATTGTCCATTCATTCTTAAAGATGGAAAGCCTCTCCTGTGGGCGTTCTGGTGTGGTTTGGCATCAGGAACGCTCTCCTTCCTTTATCAATTTCAACCTACACTGCCTCTGCAATACTGCCCACTGGACAGTTTTTTCCCAGCTGTGGACTTCTGGATGAGGAAGAAAGTGCAATTGCATTTCCAAGCAAAAGGGCAATGAAGAGCAGCGCAGCCAAATCATCCTGTGGAGATTCAGGCTTTCAGCTGTGCACAGAGAGGCTTTTGGTACCTGCCCGGTTGAGCCGGCATCTCCTCTGCGACTGCTCCCGCTTCCCAGGTGGCCATGGCTAATGGGTAGCAGGCTCTGCAAGTGGAACCAAAGAAGGTGGGCACATCTGCTGGCAGTACAGGAGAGGGGAGAGCAAAAAGCCTGCGAGGTCCCTGGCCAACGAGGCAAGGCACCTGCTGGACCTGCTCTTTGTCAACAGACACGGGCTGGTGGGTGATGCCACACCTGGGGGCTTCGTGGGGCTCAGGAATCACAAAAAGTCTCCGTGCTTGACTGGGTGTGACCCCCTTTCTGTGCCTTCTGTTGTCCCTGTGCTCTGCAGAGTCTAGCCAGGGCTGCGTAGCTGGCACATCTCAAGTGCAGGAGAGCCTCATTTGTCTGCCCTTGGAGGTGGCTGCTCATGGTAGCCTTTTCTGTCTGAAAGCTTCATCTGGAGACCGAGTTCCCCTCTGTGTTCTGTCCAGGAGGCCAGGGCCTGTCATCTGCAGTCCCAGGTGGCACTGAGGGCTGCCACAGGCACGTGTGACCCTACTGCAAGCAACAGGAGACAATGGCAGGTGGTTGTTTCCAAAGTCACGTCCTTCAGGAGCAGTGTGCCATGGGTGTCTTTTGTCCAGCCCAGCCCCAGACTTAGGGATCAGATGCAGGCACTGCTGCTGCTGCTGTAGTCAGCGAGGATTTGGTGGCTGGCTTCCATTGCAGCAGAACTGGTCACTTGCAAAGCCAAGTGCTGATGGTGCCCTGCACATCTCTGGGCTGCTGCATGGGTGTGATGGAGATGTCCCTTGCTGTTACTCTCCATCAAGGAAAGCTGTGCTGGCCAGGAGTACATCAACACAGCAAACAGGGACTGCAATGCGCAAGTCTCCTCCATCTGTGTGTGCTGAGCTTTGACCTTGGCAATTAGGTGGCACAAAGTAATTTTGTTCTAAGTGCCCCTCTATATCTCCATGTTAGGTAATGCTGCTAAATCTGCCTGTAGCATAGCAGTAGGCAAAAAGCCTCTCAGCTCTGCAGGTGTGATAAGCTGCCAGAAATGCACAGAGAAACTGCATTTTGTCTTTATGAGGGAGAGAAAAACTGGTTTAGCAGCGAGAAAATATGATGCTCGTGAACTTTGCTTCTTTGCTTCTGTCAGTTACAGGCAACTCTCTGTAGCTCCTAGGTGTGCCCATGACTGGCAGCAAAAAGGGCAATCTCTGGTGCCACCCCCAGCTTGGGCCATGAGAGGTTGGGCCGTGAGATGCCAGGACCGAGAGCATAGCGCTGGGTGAGCTCACCTGCAAATTGTGTGTAGACTTGGAGGTAGGTGCCACAGTCAAAGTCAATCAGTTTTGCCTGTCCAGTGGCCAGGTCAAGGAGGATGTTGCCAGGTTTGATGCCCTGGTGCAGGAGCCCGCAGTGGCTGCAGTGCCACCGCCGCTGCTGCCGCTGAAGCGCTGGGATTGTTTGTCTGCACGTCCGTTTGTCGGTGCCACGTTTGTCCGATCCCCTTTCGGCCCGCGCTCCCCACGGCCGAGCCCCGCGCCCCGGGGCAGCACTGGCCACTTTGCTCTGGGGCCGAGCTGGGCTGGGCAGGAGTCATGGAGCAGCTCTCGCTTCCTTCCGCGCTGGCACCCAAGCCGGCGTCTGGTTTAGCTGCTTCTTTGCTACCGTAGAACTTTCCTTGCCGGCAACCCTGCCACTTTCCCCTGGTGCTCGCATGGCCTGGGCCTCATGCTGCCCACTTGGCCCACACTGCCATCTCCTCCTCACAGGCAAAGCGCTGTCCGGACTTTCCCCGGGAGCACAAGGAAGTGCTGAATGAGGAGCCTGCTGCTGCCAGGCAGAGCCAGCTGCATAGGAGGGCAGAGCAGAGGCTGAGGAGGAGAAACCCAGCCCCTGCGGGGCAGCGCTGCTCCCCAGACCGCTTGGGTGGGGAGGCAGGGCCGCGCCCGGCGCCGTGCTCTCGTCATCAGGGCTGTTGGTGTTGTCTTGTCCGGTTGCAGGTGAAAATCAGAGACTGCGGATAGGATTAAAAGAAAAGCATTCAACTGCTACTTTTGCCGCACTTTGCATGCCAGAACAATATAGCGGCTCAGCTCTCAGCCCTGTTCCTCCTCCCTTGCCAATCCAGCACTGTCACACTGGAGCAAAGGTCCTCTCTGCAAAGAAACTGCTGGCTGGTTTCTTTCTGCTGCTCTTTATTGACACAGGTACAAAACCAAAACAGGTTGGATCCCGAGTCCGTTTAAACATGGCGACTTTGCCACCTTAATCCAAGACAAAACCTCTGCACAATGCCACACAAATCACGTTTGTTGCTGCTGTGTATTGTCCCTGCTGAGGGTCAAATGCTATCAGGCCCTATTCCCTATCTCTAGAACTCACACTCAACCAAAGCACTGCACTCTCTTCCATTTGCATGTTTCTGGTCTTTCCAGCATTGCTTTCAAAGAAAAACAAGGGAAGGCCAACTGTGTGTAGCTAATGATAGCAGAGTGTCTAAAACTTGCTTACTCAAGGGTCTTTGCGGTGAGATCAGTTTGGAATTAATGTGATGGAGAACTTGTGCAACACGGAAAAGGGGTTGCGTATAAATCAAGGAATTGCTACATGTCAACATCTTGGATTCTTTCTTTCCATTTTCACTTCCCATTGGCGAAGCGGTTTTAGTTTTCCAAGGATCTTTTCCACAGTCATGTTTGCTCTTTTTGAGCTCCTTTCTTCCTTGGAGAGCGAGGTTGAGCTTCTGTCACAAGATGTGCCACCAACTGCAGCTTCTCTTGGCTTGCAAGACTCTGTGAGCAGCAAGACCCTTGCAGCTAATCAGGACAAATGTTTTGAGAACTTTACAACTTGTCCTTTATCTTCCTTGTGGACTTGAGAGTTGTGCCATTGGCTAGGTTTTCATTTAGACTATTGTGCCCCAAGAGCACAGGAGGTTGTACCAGGAGCTGTTGGGGAATACAAGCCTGGGTGAACTCAGAGAAAGGAACTCCAGAGCCTGCAGCCAGAAAGGCAGAGTTGTGCAATAATCATTCAAACTCCTCAAGCTACCTCTTGAAAGTGATCTAGAACGTGCAGATGGTCTGACACAGGTACCTTGTTTCTGTGTTCAGTTTCCATGATTTCACCTGTTGTGCTTTGGTACAAATCAAGAGTACAAGCAGTTCAGTGGAAGCACCAGAAGAAGCATGACCTAGCAGAGTAGAGGAGTGAAAGAATTTGAGATGGAGAAAGGCAGGGAATGACTTGGTTATCGTTGTCTGTAAGAAGGGTGACTTTTTCTAAGAATTTCTATCACATTTCCTGTGCTTTTGACCTTCTTAACAAGGCCCTTTGCATCAGAGATTGATCAAGAAGTGAGAACCCTGAGCTTCTGTAACTGCACGAAAGATGACGTGTTTCTCTGCAGTGACACTCAGGTGGAAAGAGGAGCAGGGGGCCTGAGCGCTCTCTGCATGTGGAAGTTCAGATCCCATTTTCCACCTGTCAGTGGACGGGCTGAAGAGCCAGGTCATGGCAGCACTCCAGCCCTCAGCATCTTCAGCCACAAAGGGCAAGTGCTGCCTGATCACAGACTTGCAGCTCTGCGCTGCACCAAAGCTTGGCACTGTACCAACCAAAGCTGCCACTTACTGGTTCTGGATGCTCCAGCCCTGGACTGACAACACGTGCAGGTTTGTTGTTCTTTGCCTCCCCTTTAGCCTCTGGAGGAAGAGAGCGAGCCAGAGGAGGTTCTGCTGGTGCTGTGGTGCTCTGCAGACAGACAGCAGCGTGAGGGACAGGGAAGAACCTGGCGTTTAGAACCTTCTTTGTCCTGAGCTCTATCCCCAGCTGTGGTAAGGAGAAGGGATAAATTTTGAAAGAAATGGAAATCTAAGTCTTTAAAGGAAACTTCAGATGGGTAATGAGACCCCCCATTAGACAGTACTAGATATGTTTCTGAATGAGATGTTCCACCCTGACTGCAATAAGCAAGCAATCTTCTGTCTGAAGATGTCAGCTTTTCTTGGATCCAAGGAAATGGAAAATGTGAAAATGGACCACGATCCCTTTACTCCTACTGATGCGGACACTGAAATTGTACTGAGGCTTCTGGCTTCCCAGGTGAAGCCAAGGCAAGCTCTGCTGCTGCTGCTGTGCCAGAGAGCCCCGTCTGGGCAGGGATGGTACCACTGTGCCACGGGCTGGTTCTCCGTTCAGAGCTGGGCGGTGCCACCTTCAGGGCAGAGTTCTGGCCCGCACAAAGTAAAGCAGAGGCACACGGTTGGGAAACGCTTCCTTTCTTCGCCCGTGGAAAAGAAGGGAGCCAAGCGAGAGGACGAGCAGCAGGGCCCCACCCCTCCTCCGTGCCTGCAGCGAGCGGCGGCAGCCGCCGGGGGCGCCTGGGGCGGGGCGGGCCCCGCTGTGAGGGAGGAGAGCCTCGGGCAGCGGCGAAGCGGCGCCAAGGCCGCGCCGGGAGTGTCCGTGCGCAGGCACAGCGCCGGGCACTGCACAGCTTCAGCGCGGGCTGACGAGGAAGGCAATCTTCCCATGGAGTGCAGGATTTCGGGGTTCTGATTGCCGCTCCTGCGCTCGGCTGCCAGCGCATAAAGCCTCCTCGAGCACCGGTGCCTCCTCCCCAGGCTTCCTGCAGTGCCTTTGCTGACTGGGTGCAGTCAGCCAGGCTGGAGGCAGGCTCAGCTGATGTTACAAAGCAATGCTGTCCAAAAGAGAAAAGAAAGACAAAGGCCAAAGCAGAAAGGAAGTATTAGTTCCCAGGCTGAGTTCTTCACAGGTGGAGGCAGGATTCCTCTGGTTCTCAGAAGGATGCAGAAACAGGACACAGGGACACTATGTGCCCCTTCACCTGCATCTCCAGGACCTTGCTATTGCAGGCCAACGTGGCACACAATTGTATTCAACCCTTTATCCAGGTGTCTTCAGCTTGTTGTGATTTTTCCTGTGCAGCAGCCAGGGTATGCTACTTGCTGTCAAAGGGCTTTGTTCCTTCCAGGAAGCTCCAAAGACTCAGTTGGGTTCCTCCTTTCCAAAACATGGCCTGGTTAATTGCCAAAAAAATGAGCAGTGTAAGCCATTCCTCGGCACATGCCAATCCCTCCAAGACATTCTGATTCCAGTGGGATTCAGGCCCAAGGGTTGTTTTCAAGAGCACAAAAGTTCTGGGTTTCAGCAGCAAGACAAGAGCAGACAGCTTGGCAGGCCTCTGCCATCTCAAGCACTCACTTGCCTTCCAGATTCCTCTGCTTCCTCTAGCCATGGGCGTAAGTCCTGTTCTTGACCTGCTGCCTTCTCCTGTTCCCTGTGAGACTGGCACCTGTCTGCTCCTTCCTGTAGCACATTGTGGGGAGCTCTAGAATGGAATGATGGAGGAGAATTTCACAGAACCTGCACTTGGTATCGTTTGCCCCCTTTGGTGCTTGCAACTGTCCACAGCAGACGTGGAGTTTGCAGTTGTGTGAGCTATGTGCTCCAGAAAAGACAAGACTAAGTTAGCTCAGGAAAACCAGGATCAATTCACTCAGCTCCTGCAAGCCAGAAATGAGAGTGCAGCAAATGACTGAAAAATGCAGTGCTATGCAGCACGTCGTATCCACCATGGGCAGGATAGAGATTTCCAACCCACATGCATGGAGGAATCTGACTTTGCAGGTTTCCCCCAAGCCAAAGGCAGTGGGTTTTGGCAAAGGCACTGGGACCTTAGTGTTGGACAGAGAACATTTTCAAGAGAAGGGCTGACTTGGGAGCTGAGGGAAGCAGAGAGAATGGGCAAATGTGCCCATGGATGCATCCACACTGTGAAGGTCTCTCCAAGGGCAGTCCCTACCATGGACAGAACATGGGCACTGCTCCCTGCAGAGGACATGTCCCTGCCATATTGACCACACAAACGCTGTTCAGTGTCATACAAACACATATGGGTGGTTTGTTGCTCAGCTTTTTTTCCCCACTAAGGTATCCTTCTTCCTTCAGCACGCCTTACAGTGTGCTAGTTGGTGTTAGCCATGCAGTGAATGGATAGGAATGACAGGCATTCCAATTTAGGGAACTTTCCAGGATATTATTAAAGCACAGTTTCCCTTTGAGAATTTAAGCAAGTGTTCTTGAATTTAGTCAGAAGCAGTGGTGGCCAAAGGGCACGTTTTCTTGGGTTTCCTCACATCCCGGTTCTTTTTCAGTGTTCAGCTTGGTATACAGGGGGTATGGGCTCGGTGTCTGTTTTGTGTTACTTTTGATCCTCTGTCACCGCGAGCCTAGCTAGATAAGGACACTCAGGAGACAGAGGTCTGGGTTCAAACAGAGCAGCAGGCAGGAGAGCCCACCCTTAGTTCATTCTTCCTATTACATACCTCTCACAAGGTGACCATGGATTGGAGGGTGGTTATTCCACCTCTCACCCACATTGGTCAAGGAGGCTGTCATTCAACCTCCCCTTCTCTTGGAGAAGGAATCCATAACAAGGGCAGTATTTACAAAACACGATCTTGTGTTTACATTTACGAGTGTGAGAAGCTGCACACTTCCACTTTAATATGTACGCTCAGCAAATTAGGAAATCTCAGGGCAACAATCCTCTGAGCTATGGGTGACGGACTGCAAGGGGGTTTTGTGCTGCTTTGGGACAGAGGAGAACTTTCTGGGCTTTCTTTTGCATCAGCTGTAGAGGAGGTTTGGTTGCTATGCATAAATTCACAGAGCAACCCATAGAAGCTGCTATTGTGATGTCAGTGGAGGGCTGCCACATCACAGTGCTGTCAAGACGAGGTTGCCCTGGTGCACGCAAGGCGTCAGCGCCCAGAGCAGCTCTTGGCGTGCTCGTTGCAGGAGGATTGCCTTGACGGAGCTGTTCTCAGGCAACAGTTTGTGCCCTGACAAGGGAGTCTGTTTCTTTTGCCTGCTGTTGCACAAGTCTGTGGACTTGTGTAGGCATTGTTTTTTTTTTTTCCCCTGCGGTTGTAGGGTGTACGGACACGTGCCGGTGTCCTTTTTTATTTTCGTTGTTTTTTGAACAGTCTGGGGACTTGGGAAGGTGTCTTTTGTTTTCACCTGTTTCTTGGACAGTCCGTGGATTACAACGGGTGTCCTTTTGTGTCCCTTTTTCCTTGCACAGTCCGTGGACTCAAGCAAGTGTCTTTTTTCCCTCCTTTTTCCTTGCGCAGTCTGGGGACTTGTGCAAGTGGGTTTTTTTTTCCGTTTTTGTTTTCTGACCCACGGACTGGAGCAGCCCTGCTGAAACGATGGAGCGAGTCCGTAGAGCAGTCAGCAGGGCTTTTTCATCAGTGTCATCCCGCAAATTTTTGAATGGTCTGAGACGTAAGTCGAAGTTTATCCCTTGGGGCAGCACATTGAGAGCAAAGTGCCATAAAGGTGCCATTGTGTTGGTAGAGCTTCTGCCAACAGCTTCGGCTAAAAAGAGGGTGTCTCTTGCCCAGCAGGCTGTGGACAACTTCCAGAATTCAGGCTAGGAGAGCTTTGCAGGTGTCCTTCTAAAAACTGTGCGGTTCTCTCCAGAACTGAGGGAAAGCAGCTTTTTTCTGTGCTCCATCCTTAAAGGATGCGCCTGTTGAACTGGACCCTCTCTGTGTGCTACAAGAGCCATTGGCTTTGGGCTGAAGGGCCGAGTGCCAAGCCGTCTGTGTGTGCGCCTGAAGCCCACAGCTGGGCTTGTGCTGTGTCTGAACAGAACTGCAAGCACTAAGAGGCATTTGGAGAAAGCTTTTGTGGGGAATTGTTCACAGCAACCACAAGGGACATGCTGCATGCAATTTACAAAAAGAAAATTAAAGCCCAGGAAAGAGAGGAGAAACAAGCCACTTTAGCTGTAGCGTGGACAATGAGCTACAATGTAGGCCCTGAGTGCTGAGGAACAATTTGCATTTTCCCGGCCAAATTTCTTAACAGAAACTTGGCCGGCAAGAGGTTGACACAGCCTAGGGTATTGGCCTGCAGTCTTGCTTGCTGTGCTAAAGAAGTGTTGCTCTGGGAGGGATGCTGTGAAAGGAAAATGCCCTCTGCTTGGGTGATCTTATTCTGTGGGCTTCCTCAGCACAGACAGTTTTGTAACATCACCTGGTTCATTTTCCCTTCCACCTGCAGGTCGCCTCAGAGGTGGAAGGAGTCAAGGCCGTGGTTCGGTGAGTGGGATGGGCACCCTTGACATTCCTGGTGTCTGAGGATTGTGGAGCAAGCTGTGGGCTTGGTCTGTTGTAGGTGAGAGCCAGCCTGGCAGGTTGAAAGGAAGCACGCGTCAATGTCTGCATGAGCACTACCAAAAGCATTCCATCAGTTTCCTCCTTTTCCGCTGAAGAGCTTTTAACTAATGACAGTCAAGTTTTGCAGACAGGAGGCTGCACGTTGATTGTAGCCAGGCTGAAATATCTCCTTCGGAAGCATATGCAGTCCAATCCAAACATAAGTGTCATCAGCCCCCTTGAATTCAGTTTTAATGACTGAGGACCCCACTTGTATCCAAATCCATGACTTGTCCTTACCACAGCTGGGGATAGAGCTCAGGACAAAGAAGGTTCTAAACGCCAGGTTATTCTCTGTCCCTCACGCTGCTGTCTGTCTGCAGAGCACCACAGCACCAGCAGAACCTCCTCTGGCTCGCTCTCTTCCTCCAGAGGCTAAAGAGGAGGCAAAGGACAACTTACCTGCACGTGTTGTCAGTCCAGGGCTGGAGCATCTGGAACCAGTAAGTGGCAGCTTTGGTTGGTACAGTGCCAAGCTTTGGTGCAGCGCAGAGCTGCAGGTCTGTGATCAGGCAGCACTTGCCCTTTGTGGCTGAAGATGCTGAGGGCTGGAGTGCTGCCATGACCTGGCTCTTCAGCCCGTCCACTGACAGGTGGGAAACGGGATCTGAACTTCCACACGCAGGCATCATTTTCCTGGCATTGTGACAGGCACTGTGAACTTCCCTTGGTGTCAGATAAGCGGCAGCAGGATGTCCTTTAGTGCTACTGGTGTGAAAGTGAGCCCCTTTGTGCACAGTGTCTGTGCAGGCTCCTGTTGTCAGCGCACAGAGTGGTCCCAAGGCGCAGTTCACAGCCTTGTGGGGTAGGGAGGAGGCACCGTTGCCTGCAGGGACCTGCCCCTCTCCCTGCCCTAGCTAGGCAGCCACAGTCACTGCTTCCAGGACAGCCTTAACCTTGACATGACCCAAGTTTGCTGAGAAGAATCCTGAGCAGCTGTGCATGGCAGAGACAAGGTCTGTCTCTGAAGGTCTGCAATGCAGTTCCTCTTGGCTGCTCTGTAAGGCCTGAAATCCTGAGGGGAAGCCAGTTGACCACAGGCAAGCAGGGAAATGTTCCTTGCTTCTCTTCAGACGCTTACAGAGCAAGCCAAGGCTTAGTCGCTTACCCACATCAACACCCCCACACACCAGCTTTTGTCTTCACGTGAGCTGTGTCTCTGCTTCTCAAAGCTCTCAGGAGCCAACATCCCTACTCCCTACTGTTTGTTTGTGCTTTTTCCCTGCCCATTCCTTGCAGGCCCCAGCAGGAGAGATTCTTGCCAGTCAGGACTGCTGGGCCCAGGCAGGAGAGGCGGAGCAGCAGGAGAGCATGGATAGAGTGTGCGAAGCCCGGGATTTCAGGTGTGTGCTAAGCTTTCTCACTATCTCTGGGCAGGGGTGGGCATTGCTGGGCTTTAGGAGTCCCCGTGTCAAAGAACAAATTGGCTTCTCATCATTTGACTTGCTCAGCACAGTCGGGGTAGGGCAGCCCGTGGGCAGGTCCGGCTGCTGAGCCAGCTAGAGCATTGCTGCCTCCTGGGACTGGCTCCTGGAACCTTGACAAAAAGCATTGAGAACTGGACCAGAGTAAAAGCAGGGGAGGTCCAGGCTGGGCTTGAGGGCAGCAAAGGCAATTGAACTGCAAAGGCAATCGTGCAGCAGAAGAAGCACCTCAGAGAGCTTGTGCAGATCCCAGCCCTGGAAATTTGGAAGCCCCAGCTGGATAGAGCCTTGAGCAGCCTGTCCAGATGCCATAGCTGACACCAAGTGCTTGGAGCTGAAGACTGGGCTAGAGGCTTCCTGGGGTCCCTGCCGGCCTAAACCATCTTGGGATCTCTTCATTATTGGATTGCAAATGTGTACCCATCTCCTCCTCAAGCTGTAGCTTGCAGGCTCTTTCCTTGTTCCCCTAGTGAAAGCAAGAGTAGTTGTGAGAGCACTCATCTGGACTTGCCAAGCGTGTCTTAGCCAAAGACAACTTTTACAAGTCCAGTATCAGTCCACTGTATCAGAGAGCAGCATAAGACCTAGCAGGCAGGAAGCTGTTAAGCTTTCTGGGAGTACCTGAGCTTTCTGGAAATGGCTTTTGGCTTCTGGAAGCTGGTTTTACTTTCTCATTGCTACAGACTCTTTCACCTGCACAAATGACAAAGAGACATGCTGGTCTAGGGAGGGCATTGCAGCATTCTCTTGAGGTGGAACTAGAGGGCTGTTGGAAGCCCCTGAGCCTGCCCTATGTGGGACATGGTATGAAGCTGTGGTTTTTGCAAGGAGACTGTGTTGCTATTAAAGGCTTATTTGTCTGTCCCTTGGCGTAGATGGGAGCAGTTGTCTGCCCTTGAGAGAAAGCACCACTCCTCGCTAGCCCGGGCCTTTGAAACGTCAGCAGAGACAGCAGAGGAATTGCAGCCTCACAGGGATCTGCTGAAGGAAGAGGTTCCTCTGGCGGTGCCAAAGGTACGCTCACCTTATTCCTAGGCAGCACTTGTGGGAGAGGGGACTGCCGCCCTAGCAAAACCACCCCAAATGCTGCTGCTGGCAGCAAGCTAAGACCGAGACTGTGTTGTTGTTGTTGTTGTTCCTCTTGGAAAATGGTGCCCCCCTTGCTTCCAGGTTTGCCGCCCACAGGGGCCGTCCCCCAGGGTTCTGGAGAGGCTGCTCCAGGAGTCCTCTCGCCAAGGGGACACGCTGTCCCAGGTGTGCAGAGAGGAAACGGTGCTGGCACAAGAGAAGGCTGCCCTGGAAGCCCAGCTGCCAGGCACGGAGCGGAAGCTACGAGGCCTTTCCAAGCAGCTGGTAGAGACCAGGTAAAGGCAGGGAGGAGAATCTGGATGAGGCATTATTGAAGGTCTGTAATTACAAAGGTGGTAAGTGTTCTATCAGGATTGATTGCCTCCTGTGTGCTCTCCGGATGTTTCTCTGACAGAGACGTGGAGAGACATGAGAAAAATGAAATAATGAGAAAAATACCTGAATGTTATTTTTCTGACAGCTCAAGCTCTCAAAGCTCTTCTTGGGAGCCTTTGCACATTCCTATGGCAAATGCAACTTGGCACTGAATTGAATACCAGGGAAACCATGCAGATGTTTGCTGAAATGGAAGTTTCTATCTGGTTTTGGTTTCTCCTTCAGTGCACGTGAACATCAATCTTTCCTTGCCAAGTAGTTTACATGGTATTTTCAGAATTCAATGCTCTTACATGTGATTGCTGTGAGTAGGGTGCTGACCCTTTGGTGAAGCTGGAGGGTCATGCTGAAAATCTTGAGAGTCTTCTGAGCTAACTCTGGTGAAGTATGGTGCAGGACCTAGAGCTGCTTACTAGCAGCAGCAGCAGGGAAAGGTCTTGTGAATCTTGACAGTGTCTGGGGATTCTTGCTGAGCACTGATGCTTGCGCCCTTGTCCACCCATCGCTGTAACCCGTCAAGGTGCCTTTGTCTGGTCCCACTTCCTTTTTAAAAAGTGCGCAGACATTTGTGCACTGCTGGCTTAGTTAGCCCTAAATCAAGGTAGCAAGTGCTCTTGTTCATGAACTTCCAGTAACTGAAATGGCAAGATATCTGTCCCTCCTCCCAAGCAGTTCTTGTTCAGATGAAAGCCTTGTTCTGGTTTCCTACTCATGCTGCCAGAAGCCGGAGTTTTCATGCATAGTTCAGTGCATTCCTTTAGTCCCTTTTACTTAGACAGCGTCTGGAAAACAAAGAACCTCTAGGTAGACAATGAATAGCTTTAAACTTTGACAAGTCACCAAGGAACTCACTGTGTTCTGTTGCCCTGCTAAGTGACTTGGAAGTTCTTGATGAACTCAGGGCTGGGAGCAGAGGCTGGGCTTTTGCTCATTGGCCGAGACTTTGTGGGCACAGCCACCCATGTGGTGGATACGTCCCATGTGGGATACGTCACGCAACAGCAATTTGAGCTTTGGCTGCTGAGATCAAACTCAGCTGGGCTTTCTGTCCTGGGCAAGGTCATGAGGAAAGGCTACCCAATCACCTGGTGGCGCCTGCTTTGCTATTTTGAGTGGCAGAAATAGTCTTGCTGTATCTGAGTTTCCATGTAAGCCATTTTCCATCATCAGGTATAGGGATCTGAAGGTACATCTTACTGGAAAAAGTGCCCCTGGGCGTCAGGAACAATTTCTCTTCATCTTCACAACTTGTAGGTCAGTGAAGGAGAGCCTGCAAAGCAGCCTGCAGGCGGCTCAGCGGCGCATCTCGGAGCTGGAGATGGCCAGGAGCTGTCTGGAAGGCCAAGTTCGCACAGCCACGCAGGCCAAGGAGGTGATACTTGGTGAGAGCCTCGTGCGCTTTGTTTCTGGTGATTGCCCTGCCTAGAGCAATTGCTTTGTAGCCAGCTCTGTCTGCAGCGCTTCTGAGGAGTGAAGGAGCAGGGCGCAGGTCCCTCCTTGCCTGAAACTGAAAGGGCTTAAGGTCAGTAGAGTGCTCTGCTTGGGGAGTCTCTGACTTGCCCTTTGCCATCTTTGCAGAGGATGTGAGGGGCCTTGGTCGTGAGCTGCAAGCTGTAAGATCTCTCAGCAAGCAGCAATGTGAAGAAATGGCCCAACAGCTCCGCAGGATGGAAGAGCAGTACATCAAGGCTCTCAGACTCTGGCAATCTGCTCAGGAAGAGGAAAAAAGGAAGCTCCAGGAAAACTTGGTAAGAAACAATACGCACCTGAAGTTTTCAGGCTAGCTGGGTGGGCAGGCTTAGCAGAAGAGCAGCCTGAGGATGGGACATGGCTGCAAGCATGTGCTGTAGGCTACATGTTGCTGGGCCAGGCAGCAGAGGGCTTCAAGGAATCATACCTGAAGGCCTGTGAAGACGTAGAGGATGGTGCTGGGACAGTAAATGCAGCTACAGCTTCAGGATGGGCAAAAGTCAAGTTCCCCAGGAGGCTGGGTGGTCACCACCCAAGGCATGGCAGCAAAGGAGCAGGATCTTCCCCACAGCCTCGTGCCATGCAGCCAACTGCTGCTGACCTCGCTGCCAACTGCGGTCCCAGCAGCGGGGTTCCCTGCTTTCTGTCCTTCCACAGTGGACGCACATCTTCCCTTTGGGCTTGAAACATATGCCACAGGTCCCTGTTGCTGGCCTGTCTTGTGACTAGGGCGTTGGGGTGCTGGCCCCCTCCTTGTCCTGCAGTCCACCTGCAGCTTTTCCTTGATCAAAAGGCAGAGGAACTTTGAGAAGAGAGGCTCAGAAAATAGGCCGAAATGCTGAGGAGAGAGGGGCCAGGAAACAGGCAGCCATCAGAACAGGGAAGGAAGGTGGCATCTCCTTTCCTTTCACTTGCTGACCCTCCTGCTAAGTTTCTGGTTAAGACAGGAGTGCTGGAGGGCACAAAGACAGTACTGTGAACTCTTCAGGTCGGGGGTTGTGGAAGGGATGAGGCTTCCATTTTTTTCTTTGGAGAGCATAGCTGGGACTTCATCTGGATATGTCTCTTCCCCTCGGCAGGAGAGACAGCTGGAACAACAGCGTTTGGAGGCGCAGCAGCAGCTGGAGGAACAGGCAAACCTCGTGGCAGAGGTACAGGGGGAGCAGGAGAAAAGGCTGCTTGACATGAAGCAGGAAGCTGTCATCATAGAAGCAGAATAAGCAATCATACGAAACAGAGCCAGTCAAAAGGCAAAGAGTGTGAAAAGAGAGTTTGTGTGTTGTATTGGACTCCTGTGAGCTCCTTAATGGCTCTGCTTCTCTGCACAATGTCTGTCTGGGTGGGATTGTGTCTTAGCTAGGCCTTGGTAAACTCAAGAATGAGAACAGAATACTCTTGGAGAGCATGAGCACATCAATGTTGCTTGCCACACAAGTGGTGTGTGGGAAGTTTAACGCGGTCTTCTCTTCCTTTCTGTGCAGCTCCAGCATCAGAAGGCTGCTGTCTTAACCAGAATGCACCAGATGGAGAGAAAGCTAATCCGAAGCCAGCAGCAAGTCAAGCAGCTGAGGCTGGAGCTGAGTAAGGAGCGGGAGAATGGGCAGGTGAGCCTGACCAGCCAGGTAGCAGAGGGAAGGGCAGGAATGGCGCCATGGACTATAGATCTCAGGCGAGGGAAGGCAAGGACTACTGCAGGCACTGGATGCACAGAGGCAGGTGCTAGTAAGATTTTTCCTGACACAATATCAAGGACAAGCTACAGCAAGCTCAGAGGGAGATGAAGGCAATGGAGAAGAGACACAAAGAAGAAATGGAAAGGATGCGCAGGATCCAGCTGCAGTACAGGCTGTGTGAACAAAAGCAGGTGAGTGGAAGAGCAGTAGGCACTGCACTCATGCAACAAGGGGTCTCTCCTCTTCTCACCTTTCCCCTGCACAGCAGCAGGTAGATGGAGGCAATACTCTGTGTTCTCCACGGCAGCTGGTCACAAGGACTCTTACTGGGCCACTGAATCTCAGCGGCTGCCGTGGGCAGCAGGGCTAATGCTTTGGCCAGTGGGCCGGCAATGCTGTGAATGTATTTCTGCTGTCCACAAAGTGCTGGCTTTGTATTTTGAGAGGTCTGTTCAGGTGAACGTGGTGACCCACACAGATTCCGAACAAGTTGTCCCTGTCCATGGTGAATGCAGTGCTGAGAAGAGGGTGAAATTTCAAGTTGCTTTTTCCCTTTCACAGTCTCTACTATGGCTGGCTGTGCCAAGCTGTAGTCTCTGACTGCTTGTTTGGGTTGGATTTGAGGTGGAAGAGTTGACAGCTCAGCTTGCAGCCTTACACCAGTGTTGTTCCAAAGGGCTTCCCTTTGAAATGGGCTGTCTGGGGAATCTCTGCCAGCCACCTTTCTGACACAAATGAATTTCTTGTCCCAGATGGACACAGGCTCTGCAGCAGCGTCCTCCAAAGAAGGAGTCTCCCCTCTGCAGCCTGAAAACTCGAGCATGGACAGTTCATGCTGGTCAAGCCAGGAGAGAGAGAAGCAATGCCTGAAGATGCTGAGTACGTCCTGTGGATTTCCTGTGCAATGGAGCAGTGTGTTGTGTGTGTGCCTCAGCATCAGCTGTACCACATCTTCCTCCTCACCCCAGTGTCACATCGACATTCTGGACTCCCTACAGAAGCCATTGTTGTGCTTGGATGCAGCCGGGGAGCTCGTGGGGCATTCCTTTTGCCTCTGAGGGCAGCTGGGAATGGGTGGGCTTTGCCTGAGCTTCCCTGTGCGGGAAAGGCAAAAGCAGGGATTGTTTCCCAAACCACAGAAGGCTGTGACCTAGCAAATGACCCAGTGAACACAGTGTGTGTGCTAGTGTGGCCAAAGTGATCAGCACAGTTGGCTTCCTGGATTCCCTTTAGACTCCTGACTTGTCACTGGTCCTTGGAGACCAAATCCTTCTGAGAAGTTGATTGGCTGTGGGGCTGGTTTCATACTGGGGTTGTTTTTAGGACTGGTATTACTTCTACGATTCCTTCTTGGTTGTGATGAGAATTCTACAGTTTGGTTAACCCAACCTCCTTGAAAAGAACATCAGGTACATCTTGAAAAGTCACATCAATGTGGCACGGTCAGACAAAACTGCCCTGCAGGCAATTCTCAGGAGGAAGCCTGCAGCCCCTCTGCAGCACATTCCTCCAGTACGGGGCACTTTGTCACGGTTAATGCCCAGCCAGTGAATACTCTTGGAATACTAAGCATCGGCCTCAATACTCTAGGAAAGCACACCAAGGCCTTGGCGACTCTGCAGTAAAACTCAGCTGGTTCTTTTAACTGGCAAGGGCTGGCAGTGCAGGGCTGTCAGAGAATAACCGGTGAGGTAAAGAGAGCCTGCTTTACTCAGTGTCTGCCATCAACTCTTGGGACAGAGGGTGGATTGATCTACTCCTCCGTGGGTCTGAACTCTGAGACAACCATCTTCTGTCTCGAGTGGTGTCAACAAGCTTGTGATGGAGCTCGGTCTGGCTGTGGCTTCTTCACAGTGGTTGTCAGTGGCCATTCATGGGCTTTGCCAAGCTTTTAGTCATACCTGCCCTGCCGCTGACGGCTGATGTGTCTGCAGAGGCTGGAGCCTTCCTTAGCTGGGAGGTTTCAGCTGCCGCCACGGTGCTGCAGCTTTGCCTGGACTCGTGAAAGGATCAGCACCTCCTTTGGGCAGCTGTGTGTGTCACGGCAGCGCCTGAGGAGCGGCGCTGTCCTTGTGACCCGTCTCGGCCGTGCCCGTTTGGGAAGATGGGGCACGTGGGCCGTGTTCAGGAGGCCGAGCCCAGTGCTGGTGCCTGCTGCCTCCCAGGCTGAAGACAAGGAGTTGTAGTTCTTCACTAAATGGGAATGGGCAAAGTCATCTTTGGAACTTAGGCTGCTCATAAAGGAAGAGAGTCCTAATTCTTACAGCCATTGTTCTTGGTGATGGCATGAGCTGCTGTTCTCTAAAACTGGCAAGGCATTCTTTAGGCAAACTGCTGAGAGGTAGAGAAGTGCCCTCCTCTCCTGGAATTCACTTTGCAATATTCTTTCTGCTCTGCAAAAAGCAGCTGTTGATAAAAATTCACCCCAGATCCCAGGGGGCATTTAAACTCTGAAAGTATGAAACCTTTTGTGGAATCTCACAAGAGAGTGTTTCTCCCCAAGAAAAGGAAGGGTCATGATTTTTCAGCCCTCCTTCCCTTTGTAGATTGCAATCACTTGCCTTGGTGCCTGTTCCTTTCTGATCTCTGTGTGCTCTGAAGGTTTCTCCCTGGGCTTAGTTTGCTCTCAAGGTAAACCTGCAAAGGAGTATGGAGAATCAGACTGTGTGCAGGCCGTGTGTGTTTCAGAGCTGCCTGGCTTGCTGGGGCTGCTGCTGTTGTTGTTCTTGTTGATGTCACTGTAAGGCAACCGACCGTGAATTGCTCAGAGCCTCACAGAGTGGAGCTGAGTTTCAGAGCTCCTAGAAGTCAGTATCTCTCTTTTGAAGTTTGCTTCTTGCATTTTGTTTCTTTCAGGGAGCATTGTGAGCATGGCAGATCCAGCAGAGAAATACACTGGCTGGCAACATATTGGCAGTGGGTGAGTGCAGCCACACTTCCTTCTACACAACTATGGGCCAGGTATTTTGGTGGTGCAGTATCAAGTGGGAAGTCAGGCAAGCTGCAAGCATCTTCAGAGCCCGGCTTTAGATTGTCCCTGTCTCAGTACTGATCACATGGCATCATCAAAGATAACTGGATGCTGCCAAAGTCTTGCCTGCTTTAGGGAGCAGCACCTGGAAGCCCTCCTGTCCCTCAAGCGTGTGGCACCAGTTTGCTTGTTTTCCTAGGAAACTTGGTTTTGTATGAGTCAAAGTAAGACGGCCACACTAAGGAAGGAAGCAAAACCTGAGAGAGAGCTTCCCTCCTGATAGCTGTCAGATAACAGCTGTTTTCTTTCCAAAATCTTGCTGAAAACAATATTCAGTGGTCAGGACACTAAGAAGGGCTGTGTGGTGTTGCCTGAGTTTAACGGATAGAATCAAGAGAGAGGTGAGAAGGCCCAACAGGCCTACGTGTTTCATTGCCTGGAAAGGCACGCCACACGCACAGACACAGAAAGGAAAAGGCAAAGAAAACCCCCACATCCATATTCTAGTGTGTCCTTTGGAGATTTGTAGCAGCCCTTTTTTTTCCTGTTGGACGCCTCTTTTCTCTTGCACACGCTGCACGGCAGAGGGCTGCTGGGCTGCTGTGCCATTGGCTGAAGAGTAGATGACCTCTGGTGTTTTAGAGATGCTTCAGGCAGCAGAGAGCTCCCTCCTGGGCTGCCTTTTGCTTCTCAGCACTGAACAGCTTCTCTGTTCTCACCGCTGTCCTTTTTGTAGGGCTTTTGGCACCGTTTCTAAGGCCTTGGATGCTGCCAGGGGACAAGAGGTAAGTGCCAACAGCCCATGCAGATTTTGCATCTCATTTCCCCTGGGATGGGATCTGTGGCCAGAGCTTTGGGCCACCTGTCTATGCTACAAAGGCTGTCCCGCAGAAGCAGGCTGCAAAATGCATCTTGGACAGGCTTTGTCCTTCTTACCTAGCTGAATGGATGCAAGGACAGCAGTGGTGTTTTTCTGAGGACACACTGGCTTGGACTTACTGGCTAAATATGCATAGATTAGCTGATGGCAACAGCCCTCATTTTTGGACCAATTCCTCTTAAGCCCAGGTTCAGACACAGATAGGATTTCCCATTGTTTTCCATCACGTGGTGCAGTTTGAAAATATAATGCAAGACCTAAAGAAGGAAAGATCTCGTCTGGAGTGCAGTTTGGCATTTCAGTCCTAGGTAACCTGGTACACACACCCACACATATACATACACACACACACAGACAAAGACATCAGTGTGAAGAAGTTGATGAAGAGCTTTGAATAATACAACCTTGTGTTGGTCCTGTGTCAGTGACATGCCATTACAGAGCTGCTGCTTGTACTGAACAGACACGATGGTGTCTTGGAGAGTCCCACTGTTCTTTGGGGCTAAAAGTTCAGAGTCCTGAATTCTCATTGGTGGCTCTCAGCAAATACTACTCCATTGTCCTGGAGTAGTTCCTGATCCACCTGCAGTGCTGCGCTCAAGAACTGCACTTGGAGGCACTGCACTACAAGGCATTCTGTAAGCCCTAAAGCCCATTTCAACCTGGTGTGTATCCATAATGTACCACAGAAAGGATTCTTCATTTTTAAACCCACTACATAATTACAAGTCTAGAGCGTGGTGAAGAACGTTCTTCAGAGATGCAAAATCCAAACTGAAGAAGTTGGGATGTGCTAGAATTGCAACTTTGCTTTGAGTCGCCTTGGAGTTCTTTTCTGGACAGCATTTTCTCCCTCATGTCTGTCTGTATTTACTTTGGCGCACAATCAAGAATGGCAGCAGTTTCTGAAGTGCTGGTCAAAGCCCCTAGAAATGCTAACGTGTTATCTGCGGTTTCAATTTCTTTTCACAGCAGCAACATTGCTTTTGGCTAGCAAAAGGTGTGTAAGCGATAAACAAAGTCTATTTGAGAAGTCTGTGGGTGCAGAGAGTGTTGTTAGCATTTTGTGGTTGATGGTTTGGATTCCCTTTTTACCCAGGTGACAAGGCGTCCAGGCTCATGAGCGCACGGGAGAAAGAGGCTCATGTAATGTGTGCTCCTAACAGCTTTCAACATCATTGTAGGTGGCCATAAAAGAACTTAATCTCCAGCACCAGGGTGTCGAGGAAGTGTTAAAAGAAATCCTGGTCTTGAAAGAAAAAAGAAACCCCAATATTGTCACCTACCTACAAAGGTAAATAGTTCTGGTGTTGTTCTGGGAATGTTCGTTTGCATACATGCAAGGCACAGATTGCAAAGCTCTTTCCTCACTGGCTCAAAAGCGATCTTTCTATTGCAGCAATCCACTCCTGTAAGAGACGTGGGAGGAGATTGCATTTTGTCCCCAGGAATGGTTCCTGGCATAAAGAGCTTGGAGACTGTTCTTAGAAATCTGGCTCTCTTACTAAGCCAGCAGCCTGTATGTTCACTGGCTGCATGTTCTTTTGCTGTTTTGGGGCATGAATTTTTCCAAGTGTCAGAGGAGAAGTGCTGACAAAGCATCACAGCAATGATTTGCCTTGCCATGTTCCCACTCTTTTCCATTGCTATGCATGCCAAAAGACTAGACTAGGAGACACAGAATTTGCCAGGTTTGAAATTGGTTTTCCTGTTTTTGACTGTCCTTTATTCAAGAATTCCCAAAGGGTGTCCACAGTGCTGCACACCCACTTGCCCAAGGCAAAAGCTCTGAACACTTGTGTCTCCTTGTTGCTGGAATTAAGGGTGCAATTTGTGTATGAAGATGATGAAGCAGCTGCTGGGATGTGTCTGCTTCCAGATTTATCTTTGCCTCCCAAAACAGCCTTTTTTGCCTGCTTGCCACCTGAACCGTCTCCTTTTTTGTGGACGTGTCTTCCCCATTTAGACAGCACAGATTGCAAGCACTGGATAGCCTAGG
This sequence comes from Prinia subflava, assembly GCF_021018805.1. Taxonomy (NCBI): domain Eukaryota; kingdom Metazoa; phylum Chordata; class Aves; order Passeriformes; family Cisticolidae; genus Prinia; species Prinia subflava. The sequence continues at coordinate 62,785,518 of NC_086283.1, forward strand.
TGGAGCGTGTCTTCATTTCATTCCATCTTCATTTAGCAGTGACCTGGAAGCAAAACTCAACTGTAGGCTTTTCTTCCGTACGGCAATTTAGCTTTGCACATTCAGCTCCACGCTGTTGTTTTCCTCTTCCAGCTACCTTGTCAATGGGGCTGTCCTGCTGGTGCTGGAGTACATGGACGGAGGCTCTTTAGCTGAGGTTGTCAGAAAGAAAAGGATGGATGTAGGACACATAGCAACAGTCTGTCGCGAGGTAAGGAATCCTGCTTGTGCTTGGGATGGCTTGGATGGGCTTGTCCTTTGAAAGCTCTGCTGAGTGATTCCATGTTCAGAGCTTTCTTTCTGTCTTGCTCTTATGCTTCAGAGAAGCAAGAGCATCTGGATGGAACTGTCTGCCAGTGTCCCTGCCCTTACTATAGTCTGTTCTTTACGCTTCTCTACCATTGTTGAACTCTCTGTCTCCTTTTCCTTTGTATTTTCTCTTCTGTGCTTTGCCTCTCCAAGCCTTTGCCCACAATCTTTCTGCACTGACTTCTTTGCCTGTAAATGCAAAGGTGTCCGAGTTTGAGACCAACGGCAAAGCCAAAGGGAGACTCATCTCTCACAGGTCTCAGCTTCAAGGGATGGCATGGCACCCCCATGGTGCTTGCTGCTGAAAACTGACTCATCAGCTACTTCCAAATCTGCTGTGGAGGCAGCCATCAAACGCTTGTCCTCCAGTCTCCCGCCCGACAGTGATCCCCTTGGTACCTAAGGCAGGGACTTTTCCTCTTTTGGAAAACCCTCCTTTGTCCTTGGGATGGGGAGAACATATCCACCGGAGCAGCGGTATTCTGACTGGCTTTGCAGGGGACAGACTCCTGCAACGACTGATGTTTGCCCCTCAGAAACAAAGATGCCTTCCCTTGGAAAGATCCTGCTCTCCTGGGGTTGCAGCAGCAAGCTCTTCCTCTTGCCAGCACTCAGTGTTCCTGTGGGATCTGTGAATCTTCATGAGCAGTTTCCTTTTGTGTGTGATGAATTCAGATCAGGCTAACTTTTGGCCTCCTCTTTCTTTTTTCTCTCTCAGTGCCTGCAAGGCCTGGCTTTCCTTCATGCCAACCAGGTGATCCACAGGGACATCAAAAGTGACAACATCCTTCTGAGCCGGGATGGCGCCGTCAAGTTGGGTGAGTGTTCTTGGTCAGGCGCAGCACTCCGGGGAGGAGCTGGGCTGGGGCTGCTTTTGTTTGGCTGCCAGGTGCCAGCAGTGGAGCTGCTGAGAGTGCACGGAGCACTGCTGCGAGCTCAGGGTGCGGCTGGAAGGTGCTGAGTGGGGCTGAGAGGAACAAGGTGTCCAGAGTAACTTTGGTTTGTGTGTGCTCCTTCCAAAGGGAGAGAGTTACAGTGTAAACCTTCATGTGAACGAGGAAAAGCCAAGGTGGGAATCGTGGCAGGTTTGTTAAGGGGACAACTCTCAATTTTCTTGGCTGCAGTCCTGAGGAAAGAGAGCACAGCTGCTTTTCCAGCAAGATTGAGCACTGCATTGTGAGACTTGGAGTGAGAAACCCTTTTCCTTGGTTTCCTCTTTGAAGCAGTGTTTGTTTTTCTCCTCAGCTGATTTTGGCCTCTGTACTTGGCTCACCCCTGAGCACAGTAAACGGAAGTCCGTGGTCGGCACCCCTCGCTGGATGGCACCCGAGGTGGTGAGAGGAGAGCCATACGGCCCCAAAGTGGACATCTGGTCCCTTGGCATCGTAGGAATACACATGGCCAAAAGAGAGACTCCTTACATTCGTCTAAACAGTGCCAGGGTAAGGTGCAAGTACGCTCAGGTACCGGTGTCCTTCTGGTCTGTCTCCATTAGACAAAATCCCATGCCCACAGCTTCAACTGGTTCCACCAAGGCCCACTTTGAAAAAAGGTCCCTGGGGCTCTCATGAGCTGTCAAGGCAAGGCCTCTTGCAGGTTGCAATAACTGGGGCTGCACCAGAGCCTTTTGTCTTTTGGGAGAGCAGGCTCATCTCTAATGGTCTGCTAGGCAAAAAATTGCCACTGCAGACTGGAGCTTGAAATACGGCGTCTAGGTGAGCACTTAAGGATATGGAAGAAACAGGAAGGCTCTCATGTTTCCTTTCCTTCAGGCTATGTATCTGATAAGCACGCAGGGGGCACCAGATGTGCACACGCTCAGGCTGCCCGCTGCCTTGCGTGACTTTCTGGGCTGCTGCCTGCAGATGGATGTGGACAGGCGAGGCTCTGCCGAGGAACTTCTGCAGGTACGATGCAAAGAGGCTGCAGGCCCACCAGCTCTTCCCTTGCACAAACTCCAGGACATCAGATGGGCCCCCTGTAGTGATCTCTGCTCTGGGTGCTTTTCAAATGGAAACCAAGTGGGATCCAAGACTGACTGAGGTTAGATGGGACCAGTGAAGGTCATCTAGTCCAAACTGCCTGCCACTGGCAAGGACATGCTCAAGGAGATCAGGTTGCTCAGAGCCCCATCCAACCTGACCTTGAATGTTGCCAGGGGTGGAGCACCTGCAAGCTCTCTGGGCAGCCTGTGCCCCTGTTTCAGCACTCCCCTGGAAAACAGTTTCCACCTTCAGAGCCAATCTGAATCCACTCTCTTTGAGCTTAAAAGCAGTCCCCTTTGTCCTCTTGCAATTGGCCCTGCTAATAGATGTGTCCCTATCTTTCTTCTAAGCCCCTTCCAAGACTGAAAGGTCTCCTTGGGGCTTGCCCTTCTGCAGGCTAAACAAGCCCAAGTGTCTTAGGTAATCCTCAGAGGAGAGCTCGCAACTTGTGGTCATTTCTGAGGCCCCCTTTTGCTCTTGGCTGCTGTATTCAGGTTTAGCTGCTAGCCAAGGCAGTGAACTATTGCAGTGCTGGGGGTGGAGGCCTGCAGTGGGGCTTGAAGAACTCAAGGAAAGCAGTCCCTGCCAAGCGGTTCTACTCTGGTCTGTGGCAAGGCAAGGGCTGTGTGGAGCTGCCTGTGAGCCTCAGAGTGCACCCAGCTTGTCCCTCCTGGCCCACTCTTAGAGGTTCCTGCCAGCCAAACAGGGACAGCTGAGCAGGATTTGTGCCAGCCCCATGTGCTGCCTGGCCCGGTCAAGTAGATGAGAACCTCTGCGGCGGCTTTGCTGCCAGGTTTTGTGGCAGACAAGGAGCTGGTGAGCGGGCCACTTCCTTGGCTGTCCCAGCTGTGAAGGAAGATGCCAGCCAGCACAGGAGGGGAAGGGCATGCCAAGGAAGACATTGCTCTGCCTGCAAGCCAGAGCTGAGTCCATCTGCGCTCTGCCGTTTGTGTCTGTCTGTGTTTCTGGGTGCTAGAGGAATCCAGCTTGACCCTGATAGAAGCTCAGTTTGGAAAAGGATGCTTTCCTTTCTCCTTTGGCTCTTTACTTTCAATTTCTTTTGTTTTTTCCCTTTGGACAGCATCCATTTCTCAAATTGGCGGAGCCTCTCTTCAGCCTCTTCTGGCAGCCTGATTGCTGTCATCCCTGCAGCAAAGTAGTGCAGGCAGCACAAGGACACCTCATGAGTTGGAGAAAAGAGCCTCTGAGGAGAGGAAGAAATCTTGAGGAGAGAGGGGCCAGGAAACAGGCAGCCATCAGAGCGGGAAAGGAAAGGTGGCATCTCCTTTTCTCCCACTTGCTCATCCTCCTTCTAAATTTCTGCTTAGGACAGCATTGCTGGGGGTCACAAAGTCACTATTAATGTCACTACTGTGGTCTCACACAGACATTCTGGACTCCCTACAGAAGCCGTTGTTGTGCAGCCGGGGAGCTCGTGGGGCATTCCTTTTGCCTCTGAGGGCAGCTGGGAGTGGGTGGGCTTTGCCTGAGCTTCCCTGTGCAGGAAAGGCAAAAGCAGGGATTATTTCCCAAACCACAGAAGGCTGTGACCTAGCAAATGACCCAGTGAACACAGTGTGTGTGCTAGTGTGGCCAAAGTGATCAGCACAGTTGGCTTCCTGGATCCCCTTTCAAATTCTCCAACCAGTGGAGACAAAATCTTTCATAGAAATTGGCTGTGGGGCTGCTTTCATACTGGTGTTGTTTTTATGATTGGTAGTACTTGTACTATTCCTTCTACAGATCACATGGACCCCTGCCATGTAAGTCTCCACTCCAGGTGCTTTTCAAATTAAAACAAAGGAAAGCTGCAGTGAAGCAACTGAGGAAGAGGAGATGACCAGGAGCAGTTCGGGATTTCCTTCTCCAATGCCAGCTTGGAGATGGACTCAGAATAAAAATCCTAGAAACCCCCAAGCTCTGTTGGAGGGGTTTGGATTGCCCCCTTGGTCACCTTATCTGTTGCGGTGTGCGTTTCCCAGGATGCGCTGCCAGCATTGGGGTGCGTCACATTCCCCCCGGGGAGACTCTTTCTCCCCGCTCAGGAACTCCGACGGTCTCAGCGGTTGCTTTTGGGGTGCAGAGATGAAGCAGAGGCGAGACGGGTCTTGGGGTAAACTGAGGAGATTTATTAAAGGTACAACTGAAGAATAAAAACTAAAAGCTGAACCCCAAGGACCGGGAGCACATGTCTTGCCGTGGATTTTATAGACAGGGCAATACAAAGCAAACAACCAATGAGAATGCACTCAGGGAGGAGTCCAAGGCAGGGATACAGAACTAAATCCAATGGGAATAGCAAAAGCAGTGTAACGATACAAAACAGCAAATGATATATTGAGCGAGGGAAGATTGGCAAGGAAAATACTAGCAACAGAGGCAGGGATACAGAGAATTGACACACAATGGCATGTATAATTTAAATCATAACACACAAATGAAATAGAAAGCTAGCCTGAAAACTCAAAGCAAAAACCCACACCACAACACATCATTGCAGCATGTTTTGCCTAACAAACTAGAACAAGCTAAACTGAGTCACTCCTTTTTCACCAAAATGCTGGGGCCTTGGTAAGACTTTTCAGATTAACTCCAGCACAAGCCTCTAATATCATTTCTATATGCCCTGACTGCCAGTATTGCTCCCTTCCTAATGTGAACACAGGGGTCATTCCAAGAGGTCTACAAAGCCTACAGATTTGGCAAACAGATGTGACACACATTCCTGAATCTGGCCGCTTGAAATTTGTGCATGCTTCTATTGATGCCTTTTCAGGTGCTCTGTTTGCCTCAGCTCCCACGGGAGAGACAGGGAGAGACACTTGATGTCATTTTGCTGCTGCCTTTGCCACCTTAGGAATTCCACAACAGATTAAGACAGATAATGGCCCACATACATTTCCTGTAGAACTGCAAACTTCTTCTCCTTATGGGCTATCACTCACCAAAGGGGCATACCTCACTCACCCACAGGACAATCAATTATAGAACGGACCCGGCGCCCATGGCGTTCTCAAACGTCTTCTGGTACAACAAAAGGGGGGAGCTGGGGACACTCCTGCTGAAAGATTATGCAAAGACCTGTATGTTTTTAATGTCTTGAATTGTTCAGTGGCAGACTTAAATCCCCTCAAGTTATTGAACTTGCTACTGTTGTCAGAGCTTTTCAAAATTTTTCTGTTCTTTTTAATCTAGTAAGAGATTCAGTTTATGTTGCAAAATTGTGAGGCCTCAGCCCTGAAAAAAAGTGTAAAAAACCTGGAAACAGATGATAGATTTGAATTGCTGAATAAACGCCTAAGAAGCTAAAGACTCCATAAATAGATTAGAAATTTAGTTAAAACAAGCTTATATGTATTAAGCATTATATTATGTATTGTTATAATTATTCCGTATATTTTACTGTGTATTTAAACTAAAAGTAAAATTTGGATCTTGGCTAGATAACCTGTTTAGTGGCTAAGGTCTGACATCTTGGCTAAAAGACTTTCTTAGGATAGGAATGCATGTAATGATTGTAATAATAATTGTATTAGTTATGATACCTTGCTTGCTTCAATGTGTGCAGAGATTAATTAATAAAGCCATCAAGGGGGTGTTCTTGGTTGATACAGAAGGGGGAGATCTAGGAATACACAAGACAGAGAGTCAAACAGACTTGATTAGCATAGCTGGTTTGATAACCAAGGTGCCATGGCAGGAACCAACAGAACTGTGAAAATTACAGGAGATGGGATTACACCTGCTTACGGGAAGAGAGAAGATTTAATCAACTTCTGCAAGCAAAGGATTGTTGTAAAATGCGTGAGTTTTCTGTGTGTGATTTTAAATCTGATTATTGTAGTAAAAATTATTAACCTGTTTGAAATAGTATATAAGCTTTTGGGAAACCTGAGTAAAATCGAACTCTGATCACCGAATCAGTCTTCCTGTCTCTCAGTCATCCCCAATAATTAGCAGAGTAAAGTAACATTTCACTGAGCACAACTAGAGAAGTGAACTGAGAGAAGGGAACTGAGACACTTTTATGTATCAGGATTTTTATTCTGTAATACTCTGCATCACTTACATGTGTAAGAGAGAAGCACGGTACCGACCAGTAAAACTGGTCCTAGAGAAAAAGGTCCCTTTTAACTTTTTCTTTCAGATGAACTGCTTGTCCTCAGTTTTCCCAGGGAACATCCTACAGACTTTCTGCAGTGCATGATGCTGGCTTACAGTTTGCTTCCAGGGAATAAGGAAAACCACTCTGGCAATTCTTGACAGCAGGGACATATCTTTTTGTTTGGTGGGACCTATAGATATGTCGTTTCCAACCTTTTTGATTTGCTATCCCTTCCTTATGTTGCTAAAAAAAGCCCGCAGAAGGGTTTACATTAGATCTTCCAGCAACTTTGGACAAAATAATATTATTTTGGATATGAGCAGTTATGAGAGCCCAGAGGACAGATTACATATTTCCTGCTGGTCTGGTGGGGCAAGAGCCTTCTGGTGTCTCAATCTATTTGTGTTAACCCCTTTCAACATGCTGACTGCCACCAGCAGCAAGCCCATTTGTGCTAAGGAACAGACAGAAAAGACTTGAAGGGGAACTGCCAATATTTTGTCAGCATGACCATCCATTTTGCCATCCTTTAAAGTCTTCAAAAGGCATATGCCAACTTTTCTCCTGTTGTGATTATTGCAATGCCAGAGACTATGACAGTGGCAACATCAGCTACCTGAAAGGCGGTTGTAGCCAGCTGGAGCTTGGCCTCTTCTCCGAGGCAGTGACAGGACAAGTGCACACAGCCTCAAGCTGCACCTGCAGACATTCAGGTTTGGATGGCAGGAAGAATTTCTTCCTCAGAAGGGTTGTCAAGCATTGCAATGGGCTTCCCAGGGCACTGGTGGAGTCACCATCCCTGGAAGTGTTCAAGAAACAACTGGATGTGGCTGTGGTTTAGTTGACAAGTTGGTGATCAGTCAAAGGTTGGACTCAACAATCTTGGAGATCTTTTCCAAACTTAATGCTTCTCTGGTTTTCTAATTCTTTGATTCCAGAAGTAGGTTTCTCTGTGTCTGGACTATCAAAACCTAATCCACCGCACCAAGTGCAGTTATTTTCAGCTTGTACAATATCCCTGTGCATGTGGGGTGTGTGCTTAAAAAGAAAACATTCCTCTCTCACTCACTTTGAGTAAGGAATTTGTTTCCATTCCTTGTGCATTCCTACAGAGGCATGAAATCCAAAGTGCACCTGACCCTTTTTTGATTCCAACAATCCATTTTATATTCTGAACTTGCTAATTCATTTAGTCAGTACACTTTCCCTATCACATCCTTTTTGCTCTTACTGCTATCAGTGCTGTTCTGTCAAGTGATGAATCTTTCTCTGCTGTCCAGGAAGTCAGAATGAATTCCAGAGACCCAAACAGGGTATTAGTTTGTCATGACTTCAGTAAGCCCTCTTAGCTGCCTGTGGCATTAGGTCTCTTCACCAGATCGAAGCTGTGGTGCTTCAGAATGCTTTCATGAAGGACTGAGGTGAAATGGTGAGAAATATTCTTTTTGCGATGCGCTGTGGCTGTGTCTTTCCACGTTTATGTTTGTATGTGTGCATGGGCAAAGGTGGCACAACAACCCTGGGAATTTTTTGGCATGTGGACATTCTGGTCCTGGACTATCAATTGCCTGCTCATTTTGTCCTGTCTGATTTGAGACTTGCACACAAAATGTCACTTTTTAATTTAAGTAGTAAGTTAGTGCAAGTATTTTCCTTTTGTTTCTTAAATTACCTTTTCAGTAGAATAAAAGTATTACAGACCAAGCAATACAGTCTGAGGAGCACAAAAATAATTTGCAAATGGAATCTCAGATGGGTTGAAGAAAGCTGTTAGAAAAGTAGCTGCCTAACTGAATAAACAAAATTAAATCAGAAAAGATTTTGGCTTGCATGTTGGGTTGGGCCTTAATGACAGATTCTCCACACAGAGAGTTAAGTTGAACTCTGGTTGTTTTCATTTTGGCAGATATTGGCCTATTTCCGTTCTTTCCCAGCCACTTTTAAGCCACTGAATTCCTCCCGCACCTTGGCTTCCCACTCCAGCTGCTGGTGATGGGAGCAGTAGGGAGGGATAGCACAGCTGCACGAGCTGCAGGGCCACATGTGCCAGGAAAAGGCCAGACAGCAGTGCTGGGGAACTGCAGCCCTGCTCCGGGCTGCTGCATGTTTGTACACACATGGCAGACATAGGAGTGAGGTTTAGCTGGAACAATGAACCAAGAAGCAAATATTACTGTATGCCATCTCTCAAACCATTGATTGCTATCTCAGCTGGGTGCTCATACCAAGCTTTCCTTTTACCTTATCTCATAAAAAGCACCAAGCTTGCTTGGCACGTGGGATTTTGACATGGAAAATTTTACGTCTGTGGGAATAGAAATTCAGCATGCAAAACCCCTCATAGATCTGCTCTGCAGCAAGGAGCTGACACTGTTAATCCCACTGGAACACATGTGGTGTACTAAATTTTTACGGTTGATGTTGGTGTTTGGTGTGACAACTAGCATTGATGAGTGAAAATAGAGCACTAGTGATGAAAAAAGTGGCTGGGGAAACCACGGTAACCTACTCCTCACACACAAAATCTGTCGTGACGGGACTGTCCGTGCGTGAGGCACAGCGCCGGGGCATGTAGAAGAATTTTTAGAAGAGCGAGGTCATGATTTATTGATAGGGGGTTTGAACAATCCCTGCTACCAGGGAACAGTATGAGAGTCTGTACTGTTCCTGTGCTGGTCTCGTAAACCTTGAATTAGTAAGAAAGTAGCAATTGTAATAATTTAGTGTGCCTTTGCACGGATGCTTCCTCACGGATGCTGAATACGTGTAACAACTTGCTAGGCCTTCTCATGGATGTAGAAAACAGAATGCTATTCATAAGGTAGAACAAAAGGTAAACTAGATGCCAAAAAACATGGACCAATGAACAATCATTTAATGTATATGTATATGTACTTTTAGCCAATCACCAACTGTTTAGCTGTGCTTGCTTTCCTCTCTGTAACCTGATAAAAGGAGTATACCAGGAATAAACAGCAGAGATCAAAGCTAATCATATTGATGCCTGTTTGAAAGGATGCTCTGCTCCTTTCTCGCAACAGGGGCACTGTTGCCATGAGGTTTTTTCCTGTATGTCAAGTGCTCATATTGAAAGAGCATGTGCAGCTTCTCTCACGCTTGTTAATGTAAACACTGGCTATGTTTAGCTAACTGTCTCCCATTGTTTACATATTACTAGATGGGAGGAGAAAGGTGATGGACAGTTTGACCAGTGGTGATTAGGAGGTGGGAAATGTCCTCCAATGGATGGACATTATAGAAGATGTATATAAGTTACTTTGTAAATAAACTGCAGGGGTTCCTGCCTCCTGCTCGGATCTGCTCACAACCCAGAAAATGTCTCCTGAGTCCCTCTCTTATCGTCAGGATCAGCTGCAGCAGGGGCACTGCACAGCTTCAGCGCGGGCTGACGAGGAAGGCAATCTTCCCATGGAGTGCAGGATTTCGGGGTTCTGATTGCCGCTCCTGCGCTGGGCTGCCAGCGCACAAAGCCTCCTCGAGCACCGGTGCCTCCTCCCCAGGCTTCCTGCAGTGCCTTTGCTGACTGGGTGCAGTCAGCCAGGCTGGAGGCAGGCTCAGCTGGTGTTACAAAGCAATCCTGTCCAAAAGAAAGAAAAAAGACAAAGGCCAAAGCAGAAAGGAAGTATTAGTTCCCAGGCTGAGTTCCTCACAGGTGGAGGCAGGATTCCTCTGGTTCCCAGAAGGATGCAGAAACAGGACACAGGGACACTATGTGCCCCTTCACCTGCATCTCCAGGACCTTGCTATTGCAGGCCAAAGTAGCACAAATTGTCTTCAGCCTTTTATCCAGGTGTCTTCGGCTTGTTGGGATTTTTCCTGTGACAATAGCCAGGGAATGCTGCTTGCTGTCAAAGGGCTTTGTTCCTTCCAGGAAGCTCCGAAGACTCACTTGGGTTCCTCCTTTCTAAAACATGGCCTGGTTAATTGCCAAAAAAATGAGCAGTGTAAGCCATTCCTCGGCACATGCCAATCCCTCCAAGACATTCTGATTCCAGTGGGGTTCAGGCCCAAGGGTTGTTCTCAAGAGCACAAAAGTTCTCGGTTTCAGCAGCAAGACAAGAGCAGGCAGCTTGGCAGGCCTCTGCCATCTCAAGCACTCACTTGCCTTCCAAATTCCTCTGCTTCCTCTAGCCATGGGCGTAAGTCCTGTTCTTGGCCTGCTGCCTTCTCCTGTTCCCCGTGAGACTGGCACCTGTCTGCTCCTTCCCGTGGCACGTTGTGGGGAGGTATGGAATGAAATGACAGAGGAGAATTTCACAGAACCTGCACTTGGTATCGTTTGCCCCGTTTGGTGCTTGCAACTATCCGCAGCAGACATGGAGTTTGCAGTTGTGTGAGCTATGTGCTCCAGAAAAGACAAGACTAAGTTAGCTCAGGAAAACCAGGATCAATTCACTCAGCTCCTGCAAGCCAGAAATGAGAGTGCAGCAAATGACTGAAAAATGCAGTGCTATGCAGCACGTCGTATCCACCATGGGCAGGATAGAGATTTCCAACCCACATGCATGGAGGAATCTGACTTTGCAGGTTTCCCCCAAGCCAAAGGCAGTGGGTTTTGGCAAAGGCACTGGGACCTTAGTGTTGGACAGAGAACATTTTCAAGAGAAGGGCTGACTTGGGAGCTGAGGGAAGCAGAGAGAATGGGCAAATGTGCCCATGGATGCATCCACACTGTGAAGGTCTCTCCAAGGGCAGTCCCTACCATGGACAGAACATGGGCACTGCTCCCTGCAGAGGACATGTCCCTGCCATATTGACCACACAAACGCTGTTCAGTGTCATACAAACACATATGGGTGGTTTGTTGCTCAGCTTTTTTTCCCCACTAAGGTATCCTTCTTCCTTCAGCACGCCTTACAGTGTGCTAGTTGGTGTTAGCCATGCAGTGAATGGATAGGAATGACAGGCATTCCGATTTAGGGAACTTTCCATTATTAAAGCACAGTTTCCCTTTGAGAATTTAAGCAAGTGTTCTTGAATTTAGTCAGAAGCAGTGGTGGCCAAAGGGCACGTTTTCTTGGGTTTCCTCACATCCCGGTTCTTTTTCAGTGTTCAGCTTGGTATACAGGGGGTGTGGGCTCGGTGTCTGTTTTGTGTTACTTTTGATCCTCTGTCACCGTGAGCCTAGCTAGATAAGGACACTCAGGAGACAGAGGTCTGGGTTCAAACAGAGCAGCAGGCAGGAGAGCCCACCCTTAGTTTATTCTTCCTATTATATACCTCTCACAAGGTGACCATGGATTGGAGGGTGGTTATTCCACCTCTCACCCACATTGGTCAAGGAGGCTGTCATTCAACCTCCCCTTCTCTTGGAGAAGGAATCCATAACAAGGGCAGTATTTACAAAACACGATCTTGCATTTACATTTACGAGTGTGAGAAGCTGCACACTTCTACTGTAATATGTACGCTCAGCAAATTAGGAAATCTCAGGGCAACAATCCTCTGAGCTATGGGTGACGGACTGCAAGGGGGTTTTGTGCTGCTTTGGGACAGAGGAGAACTTTCTGGGCTTTCTTTTGCATCAGCTGTAGAGGAGGTTTGGTTGCTATGCATAAATTCACAGAGCAACCCATAGAAGCTGCTATTGTGATGTCAGTGGAGGGCTGCCACATCACAGTTCTGTCAAGAGGACGTTGCCCTGGTGCACGCAAGGCATCAGCACCCAGAGCAGCTCTTGGTGTGCTCGTTGCAGGAGGATTGCCTTGACGGAGCTGTTCTCAGGCAACAGTTTGTGCCCTGACAAGGGAGTCTGTTTCTTTTGCCTGCTGTTGCACAAGTCTGTGGACTTGTGTAGGCATTGTTTTTTTTTTTTCCCCTGCCGTTGTAGGGTGTACGGACACGTGCCGGTGTCCTTTTTTATTTTTGGTTTTTTTTGAACAGTCTGGGGACTTGGGAAGGTGTCTTTTGTTTTCACCTCTTTCTTGGACAGTCCGTGGATTACAACGGGTGTCCTTTTGTGTCCCTTTTTCCTTGCACAGTCCGTGGACTCGAGCAAGTGTCTTTTTTCCCCCCGTTTCCCTTGCGCAGTCTGGGGACTTGTGCAAGTGGGTTTTTTTTTCCGTTTTTGTTTTCTGACCCACGGACTGGAGCAGCCCTGCTGAAACGATGGAGCGAGTCCGTAGAGCAGTCAGCAGGGCTTTTTCATCAGTGTCATCCCGCAAATTTTTGAATGGTCTGAGACGTAAGTCGAAGTTTTTTCCTTGGGGCAGCACATTGAGAGCAAAGTGCCATAAAGGTGCCATCGTGTTGGTAGAGCTTCTGCCAACAGCTTCGGCTAAAAAGAGGGTGTCTCTTGCCCAGCAGGCTGTGGACAACTTCCAAAATGCAAACTAGGAGGGCTTTGCAGGCGTCCTTCTAAAAACTGTGCGGTTCTCTCCACAACTGTCCCTGTGCTCTGCAGAGTCTAGCCAGGGCTGCGTAGCTGGCACATCTCAAGTGCAGGAGAGCCTCATTTGTCTGCCCTTGGAGGTGGCTGCTCATGGTAGCCTTTTCTGTCTGGAAGCTTCATTTGGAGACTGAGTTCCCCTCTGTGTTCTGTCCAGGAGGCCAGGGCCTGTCATCTGCAGTCCCAGGTGGCACTGAGGGCTGCCACAGGCACGTGTGACCCTACTGCAAGCAACAGGAGACAATGGCAGGTGGTTGTTTCCAAAGTCACGTCCTTCAGGAGCAGTGTGCCATGGGTGTCTTTTGTCCAGCCCAGCCCCAGACTTAGGGATCAGATGCAGGCACTGCTGCTGCTGCTGCTGCTGAAGTCAGCGAGGATTTGGTGGCTGGCTTCCATTGCAGCAGAACTGGTCACTTGCAAAGCCAAGTGCTGATGGTGCCCTGCACATCTCTGGGCTGCTGCATGGGTGCTGTTATTCTCCATCAGGGAAAGCTGTGCTGGCCAGGTGTGCTTTTACACAGTAAACAGGGCATACAATGTGTGAGTCTCTTCCGTCTGTGTCTGCTGAGATTGGTGACCTTGGAGATGAAGTGGCACAGATTCAATTGATTTTGGTCTCCTTTGTATGTCTGTGTTAAATAATACTGCTAGATCGGCCTGTAGCACAGCAGTAGGAGAAAAAGCATCTCAGCTCTGCAGGTGTGATATGTTGCCATTGATCTTGAGCATGTCTTTTTACAAAGAAGTAAAAATGTCTTTAAAAAGTGAAGCAACAGGGAATGATTGTCCAAATATTGGAACAGGTATGGTTTATCTGTTTTCCTAAGCCCAGTTTCCTGTAGCCTGTCCAGGTGGTCTCTGCATCATAGCTCCCTTCTCTGATGATCTTGTCCATTTTGAATGAATGGTTTCCTAGCACCACCATCCTCTAAGTTCTAAATTCCACATTCTCTTTAAACGGTTATTTTTGCTTTCTTTACATCCATTACAGCCATCTCTCTACGGCTCACAGATGTGTCCAGGGAAGAAATCTAGAAAATTCTTATGTGCTACATAACAAAAGAATATAAGAAGAATATTTTTAAGGAGATCTAATTGTTCTTCAGGTAAATTTACAATGAGACTTAAGCATTTAAAATGCAGACAGTATTAAGTGTTATTGAGTTGATGAAGACTTTCTGATGCTTTAGTTATTTGTCATAATGGTCCAGGTAAAAATTTGCCACAGAAGGGGAGGTTCACATCAAGCAGCAGAAGAGTCATTTGTGTCTGCTTGTTAAAAATGTATGAGAGTACAAAGAACCTCTTTGTACTTGTGAAAAATTCTGTGTAGAAAACGGAGCAATTCCAGCAGATGTTGTTAGCAAGTTTTCCTGGAAGTCTAGAAAACACCCTTGAAAGTATATTCTTATTCACCTCACTGACTGGTAAGAATGTAGTACAAATTGAACTGCAAATGGCAATGCTAATGCTTCAAAACCCATTAGCCAAGTAGACTCTTTTGAAAAATGTGGTGGAACTTGTTTCATTGTTTTGTTTCTTTGAGCTGTCCTTTGGTCCAGTGAATCTATGTGCTCTTTGTAACCATGAAAGAAGAGATCAGACCATGGGTTCTAAGGCAGAGTCGGTTTATTTCAGTTTGAGCTGGGTGCCACCTGAGAGGGACCCTGACCAAAGAAATCCCTGGGCCTTTATACCCTTACAGTCTGCACCTGACCCTCATGCACTCATCCTGTGTCCTGCATGAGCCTCTTAGTTCTATGGTGATTTATGGTCTGGCGTCTACTAAAACCTCATTGGATTCTCCATGTTTATGTGCCATTAACTGCTCTTATCTTCCAGCTTGGGGCAGTCTTGGGGCCCTCCAGGGTCTCAGCCCTTATCTGATGATAACCAATCTTTCTCTGTTTTCTCCCCTGCATAGCCACTGTGGTAATAGGGTTCATTTAAAGTTTATCTACGCTAAGTTTTGAGCAGGGCCCTCTCATGCTAAGGTGAAAGCAAGTTACAATTAAACTTAGACCTACACAGATAATTTCTAATATTCTATAAGTAAACATTTTAATCCCCAACAATAAACTCCTAGTTTACATCTAGCACCTGGTTTACAATGCAAGTTCTGCCTATCTCAAGGCCACACAATTCATCTCAGCACCCTTGTTTGTTGACTTATTCCTTTTTAATAGGGCTATTGGTGCTTTTATTTGAGTTAGTCTAGTGTATGTCATTAATGTTACTCTGTATTTTTGTGATACCCCCACCTTGTAACGAATCACATACCCATCCACAAAGTAAGAATCAGAAGGGGAAATCTTCAAGCGTCTTTCTCCAAGTCTTAGGGGATGACCTGTTGCACTCAACTGGGAAGTCACTGTGATCTGATAGACAGTTATGAGCTGGTAAGTCAAGGGCAAAAGGGGAACATATGTGCAAAACATGAAGTTGGCTAATATGTGAAATTTGGATAGGGTAAATCCACCAAATCCCTTGTACTTGGCTTGACACCAGAAGTTCAAGCCAATCATGTCTCTATTTGTCTTCTTTAAGTACTAGGGACCTTCCTGGCAGGTGAAATATCACTGTTTTGAAGCATTTGAGTATGATATTTTTAAGAGGCCATACCACACTACATACAGAATGAGAGGGTAAAATAAACAAAAGTAAGTAAGCCCTGCTTGAATATAATAGGTAGTAATTTATAATTATGCGGTGAAATTATTAAATGAAATACAAATTGAATAAGTCTCATGTATATCCAGGCAAGTTGTAAAAATGTGGTTTACAATATGTAGTATGCTCCTCAACACTACGCTTCATGAATATTGCTGTATGGCTGCCTCTGATAGCATTGAACACTTCAAAATATATGTATATTTTGCATATGGGCAAAAACTGACAGTCTCACTAGGCAATGAAAGAGCAATAGCATGCCTTATATCTTACTAGTGTCAACAGACCTTTTGACTACATTATTTCTACTAGCTGACTTTTGTATTCAAACAGGAATCTGTCTTAATTATCCTTGTTGAGCACACCATGCAACTTCCATTGTTGCACGGCAACTGCTCAGCATTTTTGTTTCAAACACAAAGAAATGTATATGGAATACTGCAATAAGTTACCACTTTGCTATGAGTAGCTCTTGGAAAATATAAAAGAAACCTCTAAGATGGCAACACCTAATGCATTACAATATGTATGTAGACATTGTATCTACATGACTAGGAAAAAAATAAAACCCTGCGTATGAAAAAACAGATTTCATGACTTCAGTCTATACCTGCTTTGGTCAGTATATACACTTTTACAGCTTGTGAAGGCAGAAGTTACTGTGTGATGTACACATACATAACTGTGGTAAAACAGTATTGCTGTATTCTATAGAGTTAGAGCTAGAAACGGTCCTACACAGCACATCACATTTTGGGCTCCAGCAGATTGAATTTTGGTTGTCTGTAATACATCATTGATGAATGAAGATTTTTCCTGTCTTAAGCAGCTTCTTCAGCGGAGCAATCAATGCCTGCATAAGTAAATTTCTCATATAGGGTAGTATTCACATAGGTCTGGAAAGGAAATAAACAGAGAAGGTGTGATGCAAGGTGCATTACCTCAAGAACCCTAAATAATATTGAAATTATGCATAGCCCAATTATTTATATAATTAAAATTATATATATATTTATATAGAACAGAGTTTTATTCTTACCTTCCTGTCTTCTAACATCCTGTTCAGTGACACCAGTATCTGAGCAAATGATGGTCTTTCATATGGTTTCTCTTTCCAGCACTGTCTCATTAAGTCATACCTTTAAAAATCCAACACCAGCATTTGATAGTTTAGATGCATAGGTTAAAGTTGCAAATTTTTGATAATTTAAAGATTGTGCACATTCCACTTTTCAGAGGGAAATGGATTTCTACATAGGTGAAGTTACATTTTCCATAGTTGGTTGCTGTCGGAAAAGACTTTCTTTTACTCTGGAATAGCCAAAAGAGTTTTGTTTGAGCTAAAACCTTGGCATGTTGTGTAAAGAACAGGATAACTGGCTGCAACAGAGAGCCTGGGAAAGTATTAATGACATGTTAATAGTGTATGCTGTGTACAAAAGGACTTTTAATTTTTTTTAATCTAGTTTTTATATTTTACACACCTTTTTAAATTTTGATGTAGTTTTTATATTTTCCAGTTTAAAAAAAGAATGGGGTTTAGTTTCTTGTAGAAATCATCTATTTTCTATAGCTGAGGTTGTGTTATTTTGTTTTTTGGTTTTTTTGGATTTTTTTTCTGAGCCAATACTCACACTTCATCGTCACAGTTGAGCGGCTTTTCCAGTCGGTACCCTTGAGGGAGTTTTTCATATAGTTCTGCACATGTCATTCCACAATATGGTGTTCCACCTAAAATTTAGCCGTTGTCATGAACAGAAGCAGGTTTTAATAAAAGAAAGTTTCATTTCATAGTAGAAATGGAAAGGTATGACTGACATAATAACAGCTAAATTAATCCAAAATTAGGGGATTTTTGCAGCTACATTTTTATTGTTAATGCTTCCTTACTGCTTGATGTGCAATATGGAAGAGAAAAAATAAAACTGAGTGTCAGTTTTCTCATCTGTGGGGCTGGCCTAATTTTCTCTACAAGTCTGAGGACCAGGATGGGATGATATTCGGAATGTTTTTTCTGTAGCAGTGATGTCATTCCTTCATTAGCATCATTATAATAATATCTGGTAAGGACTCATGGAGCTCTTACTGTCAGCTGGTTTTCCCCTTTCTGCAGGTATTTGTTGGCTTAGACTCTTGATTTTCCACACTGCATCCATATCTAGTGCAAACCCTTTTAGTAAGGAAAGCCAGGAACAAATCAAAAATCCAGAGTCTGTTTAGCAATGTGCACCTCAGTCAGTAGCATCTCCTGGCCAGCAGACCATGGGTACATCTCCAGGGCAAATCACAAGAGAGGTGTAACACAATGATTCTGAGTGGTGCAAGGTGGTATCACAGTCATAACGGGTGGTGTTGTTTGCAGAAATGAACTCTAAACTTTATTTGAAGGTTAATGTTCAAAAATTTTCTCCATGAATATTTAGAGTAGGAGGTGATTACTCCCTCACTCAGCAATATTATTAAAATACAAGTCTTGATTTAAAATGCAGGAAAGCTGAGGAAAAGCCACCCACCAAACTCAAAACATGTTGTATTAAGGCTATGTATCGTATGATACACTGGAATTTATATTTAGGTGTGGCCTGGGTTTTATAATATAATGAAAACATGGTCATCATGGTTTTTTCTCATTTAAAATGGTCCCTGAATTGAAAATTTGACAATTGCATTTCCAAGCATACTGAACCTAAATAAAATGTAGTAGAATGAAACAGAAAGAAAATGGAAATCTATTGTGAAACAATATTTTTTAGAAGACTTAATTAATAGAACTGCCTTGGTGCAGATTTTTTATTTGTGCAATAAAATTCAGATACTTACCTAAACTAACAATTTCCCATAAGAGGACGCCATATGACCATCTGCAACAGAGGGATATTATGAAGTACAACAAGAATGCAACAAGAATTAGTATTTTAAAATGGTAGGTAGTTTTGCTAGTATTCAGTGAACACAGAGAAATGCGATATGTTTATCTGTATTTTTAATAAAGTTTTGTAGAATGATGGGGCTTATAGAATCAGAAAGAAGGAAAATTTGCAAAATTCATTTTCTCTCAGTCAACCAAAGGCCTTTATCAGATTGTGAGCTTTCAGCAAATACTGTAATTAGAGAATTGCTTTTTGAAATACAGTTTCTAGTTTCCTAAATAAAATACAAATTTCCTCTAGGTTTCCCAAATATTCCTCAGGTCTCCAATTTTGCATGTGAAGTACAGCTAAAGTAGTGAGGCACATTCAAGTAGGTACACAGAATTTGATCAGACCCTGATAAAGAAATAAAAGTAACTTTTTTGTTATGGGTTTTATTTTTTTCTTCCATTGTTCATTCATGCTGACACTGACTACGTATTTTGAGTTGAGTGGATGTCTCATGCTAGCTGTCAAACTTTCCTTGATATGGAAAAATATTTATTTGTTTCAAATTGCCACTTGAACACATACTTACACATCACTATTTGTGGTGTAAACACTGTAATTCAAAGATTCAATTGCCATCCATCGAACCGGAAGACGTCCCTGGAAATTATTTAATGAAAGTTTATTTTTCAGTTCTTGATATAGCAATATTGCACTTTGTATGCCAACAGTCATTCTGTGTTACCTTGATGAAAACTGACTTTATGCATGTAAATAAATTGACTAAACTTGTACGCTTAAAAAAAATTTTGTTATTGTGAGAGTGGTGAGACACTGGAACAGGTTGCTCAGAGAAGTTGTGGATGTGGGAGTGTTCAAGGCCAAGTTGGATGGTGCTCTGAGCAACCTGGTGTAGTGAAAGGTAAGGTTGTAACTAGATGGTCTTTAAGGAACTTTTCCAAATAAATCATTCCATGATCCTATGATTATATGGTTTGCTTCCCAGAGGAACAGTTCACATGAAAGCTAATTAAAAAAATGCCCAATCAGCATCAAGGTGAAATGTAAATAAAACCTCAGATGATGCCTCTGACCATCCTGTTGCCTTGACAACACAGTGCTATTGACAAAACAGATCTATAGCTACATGACACTTACTGCATATCTGCCTCTTTTAGATCTTCCACAGCATTAGCTTTGGATGCATTGTGATGTGTATCTGGTTACCTTCTTGCTAACTGTGGCCTTGTTCAGTAGAATTAGATCAGCTTGACTCATCTACTTACTGTCATCCATATTCATATAAATAATTTTAAATTACATTTTCTATTATAGACATGGTATAGAATTTATTTACAAGTAGATATATTTATGTGTATATTAATAAACATGTGTATTTTACATGATAATTAATAAAATTTAAATAATTAGTTCTGTAATACCCCTAAGTTTGCATTTTTGTTCATATGAGAACACAGATTAAGAAATAAGAAAGCGAAAATAAGAAAACAGACTGCATCAATTTGTTTTGATCCTTACCATGGTCTTCTTAACGTAAACTTCTTGACCTCTTGATAAGCCAAAGTCAGCTATTTTTGCAACATAATTTTCTCCAACCAAGATATTTCTTGCTGCCAAATCTCGATGAATAAACTAAAATAATAATAATAATAATAATAATAATAATAATAATAATAATAATAATAATAATAATGTAAAAATAAGGAAATCAGTATAATTGCATTTTATGTGTATTACTTTACTGCTATATTGAAAATTGCAAATATTTGGAATAAGAACATAAAATAAAGAAATTGGCTTGGTACCAATGTCACTATCAAGAACATTTTAAACTTTATCTGATAATGAAAGCAGTTAACCACCATGTTGTTTTAAGTTTTAATGCCTCTTCCATAATTCTCCATGACAGTCTTTGATAGATTTAAGTGGAGACAACAAAATAAATCTCATTCAGTGTGTCCTACAGAAGCTAAAATTAAAAATTAATTTAATTAAAGGGTATATTCCCCAAAAAGTATTTGCCATGCTTTCAGTGGGTAGAGAGTTGAAGACTGACCTGTTTCTGGCTCAAGTAGTCCATCCCTCTGGCAACATCTGCTGCAAAATGCAGCAGTTGTTGAGACGAAAGTGTAGATGCAGTACTGTTGGCAATAGCAAATGCTGGGTCTGTCTCCAGTACTCTGCTTTTCCGAAGGAAGTCCAGTAAATTTCCATGGGGGGCATATTCAATAGCAAGGTAAAGATATCCTAACAAAATATCAGATAGTGAGCAGATCACAAACTAGGAGATGGTCAGTAATAGTCTTTGGAAATTTACACTGCCTTGAGTGAAAAAAGGAAATAAGCATGAAAAAGACTGGAGGGAAATGTTAGGCTAATTTCTAAGAGTAGAGGGGAGTTTAGAGCTAGTGTCGAACATCATTTCTGGAGCATTAATGTGGGCTTGTAGATCCAAACACAAGTTTATCTGACATTTTAACAGATCCTGTACACAGATCTACTAGTGTTTCTCTGGACTGTGTGGGCTATATTGTGAGAGGGGTTTTTTAAACTAATTTTTAAAGTACATGCATTCAGTAGTATCTTACCCCTATGTTCACATGCTCCCAAAAGATTTATGATGTTGGGATGATGACCAAGTTTACAAAGAACTTCAAGTTCTCCAGCAAAATCTCTGTGATCATCTTTTGAGGCATACTCTGAAAAATCAAAAAAGCACACATTCACGTTTTACTTTGAACTGAATTCATTTTTATTTTTTTTTTTAATTATGAGGACTCTTAAGTTGCTTGGGCCACTACTGTTTCAACCCCAGTAGAAAGAGAAAAACTGTACGGTACATTAGCATTTACAGAAAAAGGTAGGATTTTTTAATCAGAGGAAAAAATGTGAGAAATGAGTGCAGAGAAAGGAAGCATTTTAACACACCCTGTCACTCTCCTTCTTACCTGAGAGTGTAAAATGTTGTAACAGCTACTATGAAAAATAGCTGCTTAAAAATTCTTCCATGTGTGTGCTGTTGGTTATTTCTGCCTGTATGCAGACCTTGGCTATTTTTAAATTAATCACATTTAAAAGTGTTTTTAGTGTTTTTCAATTTGCCTAGATAATGATCTAATAAATTACAATAGAACGTGTAAATTCTTGCAGTATTGTACGTATTGTAGCTCTCTCTGGAACGTAGCTGTCATACTCAATGAATAAAAGGAAAATTAATGATCCCCATGGTATGTGTATATGTAGATGCATAGTTGCAGTTGTCTCTGAATAGCTAAAGTGAACAAGATGAGCAAATGCTGTGGCCCAAGACTAGCTCTCTGCTCCTACACATCCAGTGCATCTTGCCTTGCAGATGAACTCACATGAAGCTCATACTGATCTATGAATTGTAAAATACACAGTAGTTAATCATATCAACCACTAAGGAGAAATAGAAGCCAACTTTACCCAGCCGAAAGGCAGTCATTGACAAATATTGGCCTAGTGATACAATTTTATTAGCAATTTTGAATACTAATTTTAGCTTTAGAAGAGGGCTACTAAGCATTTTTTATGACAGAGAAACATTTGAAATACACAAGAAAGCTCTTTAGTCACAGAATCCCTGGTCTTTATTACCTTTCATCCTTTTTATTGCAGCATCCATGCGTAAGCCATCTTTCTTAATGCGTGCTTTCAGGACTTGCCCAAAGTTACCTTCCCCAATCACATCTTGAAATTTTATGTCATTCCATTCAAGAACTGGATAAATAGTAGGATCTTGACTGTTTTTGGCTTTCCTGCTCAGAGTGAGAGTACCTGAGTTAAACTGCAGAGCTGGCTCTTCCCTCTGCAACAGAGTTAAGCAAATGACATTAACTGATTTCTTCTGACTGACTTCACTGAACTTAACTGACTTCACTGAACCATGCCCTGATTACATTTCCCAAATACCTGTGCTCATTCATCTACACACACATGCACACATGCACACATACATACACACGGAGCTCAATCTATCTCTTACATACACAAGAGGGAGTACGTGTGTGGAGAGTCTTTCTGATGCGTGGCTGCGTAGCAAAGGCCATGATACTGTTGAGCTAGTCAAGATTTAACTGTGTGTACGTGCTAGACGTGAAGAAGCAGCAGGGTAGACGTGAGGAAGAAGCAGGGACATAAGCATAAATTTATGCAAGTATAGAGAAAATTGTAACCATATTGTAAACTGCTAGGCCTTCTGAACAAAGAATATGCGTCAAGATGTTGTAAACCAATCATGAGCTGTAATTTTGCAATATGCATAAGCTAATTAACAATACTATATAAGTGCAAATAGATCTAAATAAAGCGGAGACTTGCTGACCATGATAGCATGAGGCTTGTCTTCCTCTGTTTTCTAACATACGTGAGACAGTTATAGCTACTTGAATTGCAACAAGCAGTTCTGCCCAGATCCACAAAATTAATCAGGCTTCTAATTTGTGTGTGAGTACCTTTTAGACCTGGGTCTCCTGAACAATTTTATAAACATTTTGAAAATGAGGGACATGGGCAAAAATAATGTGATAAAACTGATCCCAAAACCAGTTATAAGTCTCAGGTTTGAGATTTCCCATATTACAGTTACTTAAATCTTGTGTTGGTCAGGCTCGGCAGGAAAGGTGAGACAAGAAGAAGCAAGGAATTAAAAGGAGAGAGGAAATTATCTTCCTCCACACTTAAAGAGACATCTCCTCTTCAGTTGCACATTCTCATATGGGAATAGTTTTACAATAATAGTTACAAATACTGATGTAGGAAAAGTTTTAGGACTAGGAGACAAAGCTATTCTGTGTGGTCTGCAGATCATATCATTGGGTGAGCCCCCCAACCCTGTTTATGGAACAACCTATTTAGATACATATGAAAGAGCTCTTTGGGCAAGCTTCACTATGCTCCACAGGTTCCCATCTGAAGGCTGAGAGAAACACCAGAAAGCAGGGTGATTAAGAGACTGCAGCAGGATACAAATACATACATGTGTATGGAGAGATATCTCCATGTGATAAATGATAAGGTTAAAACCTTCAGCAATTTCCTCACAGCTAAAACTATGATATTGCTGTTGATAGATCCCTGGTGTACTGTCCCCAGGTTGAAAATGGATGAGCATGTATCAGCACCATATGCTCAAAAGCAATGTTAAATATTCAGTAGTTTTCAAAATCAGGCAGAACTTCATAGAGGGAGAACAGGCTCTTCTATTCTGTCTGGCTTGGTACTTGTCATGCACAAGTGTTACAAGGCAGAAGAGGGAGCACAGCAAACGGTCTGCAAACTCTTTTTCAGGTCACGTTTTCTAGCTCCTAGGCTGTAACTGGGATGGCTTTAGCTTCAGGGTCACTAGTAGAGAAGCTTTACAACAGTACTAATTGCACACAGAAAGAGAAGACAGGGTTTGGGAAAGCCAGGAAAAACAAACTGGAAGAAAAAACAGGAAAAGATGAGCTGAAGTTAATAACCAAAGTGACACAGGAAAGGTGGAAACTCACCACCACATTTTGGAAAGCCTGAGCCATTCGGCGCTGGAAGTTGGCTCGCTTTAGCTGCAGCATGATGAGAAAGGCCAGGAGAATTGTTACACAGGTCATCCCTGCAGAGCCAAGGATAGCAATAAGCAGCATTTTGCCTCCTTTTGATTCATAGGGAGCTGTTGAGGAAGGACATAAGAATTCATCATAATTTTCAGCTTATTCTGAATTTAGCAATACATTAGCATTGTGTAACTGAATATTCCTTGTAAACTGTTTAAAGACCCACGGATACATCCCTTTATTTTCCAAAAATATCAGAAACACTGGGTGCTCTGAATTTCAGATGTATGAGAACCTGCATATTCTGTTGCAGCAGAGATGAGTTCACAATCGGTGATCTAATGGTCTTGCTATATGCAGCTCCTTTAATTTTTGAGTCACTGGGCACTTTTTAATGGATATGCACAAATGGTGCATGTTGTCACTTCATCAGTACCATGCACTGAATTAATAATTAAATTCTGGTGGTGCTGTGTTATGTGTCAAAATAAGGAGCAAAAGAAAACTCGGATTAAAAAATTAGTATTATGATGGTGTCTTAGCTAACTAGTTTATACAACCAGTCCTGGTTTGTAAAAATCCAGTGTGGAGGATTAACTAACCTTTAGTCTCTGGAAGGGTCTTCAGTTCAAACGATGTATTCGGGTTGCTCAAGCCAATGTTGTTCTGAGCATTAATCTGAATCTGGTACACAGTGTCTGGCTCGAGGCCCTTGAGGTGATATTGAGTAATGCTGGTGTTCTTTATGATAATATCAATGTGGTTGTACTCAGCCTTGCCATAGATTTTGTAGCTGATGATGATGGAGGAGATGGAATGGCCCTCAGCAGCTGTCCAAGAGATGACTGAGGATGTGTCTGTAGTGTTAGAAAACCTGATGTTGTTTGGTGCGGGAGGAATTCCTGAGAACAAACACAAACACACAAGGCATTGGCATCCACCTCTTTCTCCTTTCCACAGAGAACAAAACAATTTCCTCAATGCTTTTGCTGTGCTAAACAGAATTTGTTGATGAACTATGGTAACTGAATGCAATAATTTTATGATCTTGATGTGCTGTCATCCTCGTAGCAGTATTCCATACTTCCAGCAGAGGTTGGAGTGGCATTCATTATTCTGTCTTGGATGAAGATACACATCCTCTGAGCTGTATGCAAGCACACCATATTTGCTTTCAAATTCATGCAAAAAGGATTAATTTCCTTCTATACTGAATCATCATTCCCTTGTAATTCCCACGTCCTGTACTTTCACTGCTTCAGAGAGCAATTACCTGTCATGCTGTTAGAGAGAAAGGAAATTGATAACGGCACTTCCAAAAATCTAACCAGAAAACCACCAGCAGGGGTGAGTGCTACATGTGCAGATGAATACTAAGTACCATGAATACTAAGTACCTTCTCCAGCAAAACACTACTTTTATGTGTTTCTCAGTGCAGTTTGGTGTCAGAGCTCAGGAAAGTGGAGAGTCCCATGACAGCCATTCATACTTCCACTAACACATGTAGGATTGCAGTGAGGGCCTCCTTACATGACCTATAAGGAGGAAGAAGCCCACCTTTCCAGTGTGTGGTAAGGGCAGTGTCACCCATCAGCCATTCAGATGGACAGCTATTCAGATGGTGCTTCATTCAGACAGGGCATTTGTTGTGGTGTTGTGAAAGCACACTGCTCAAACTCAGTGAATTCAAGGGCGGTCTTCAGTAGCACACTTAACTACTCTTTGGGTAGTTTTACCCAGGGGTTTTACCTTGCATTGTATCTTCTCTTCTTTAAGTGCTGACTATTTCTGTATTGTCATAGCCGAATTGAGTAACAAAAGAGCTTGGAGTAGTGAACTCTGATGGCTCATCATTCTGAGGAGGAAAAAAACGCTACTTGTGTCAGAAGCACGAGTCGCACTGAAATGAAGATGTGGATTCG
This sequence comes from Prinia subflava, assembly GCF_021018805.1. Lineage (NCBI taxonomy): Eukaryota > Metazoa > Chordata > Aves > Passeriformes > Cisticolidae > Prinia > Prinia subflava. Next base: position 62,811,392 of record NC_086283.1, read on the forward strand.
CAAGCTTGTTTTTCTCCATTAAAAAAAAAACCGCATTAATAACTCCTGACAATTTCCAGCAGAATTCCTTTGGATGCTGAGTTTTCCAAATAATAGCAATAACAACCACAAGCGATCATCAGGAACTAAGTGTTACTGAAATAAAGGATTACATTTAATGTAGTCATCAAGTGACAATTAGTCTGTTCACTGGGGGTAACATGAAGAATTAGACAGAAGGATGTGAATCAGCACTTACTGTCACTGAAAGTCCATGCATACAGATAGTTGCTCCATTCTCCTTGGGACCTGGTGTTCACCCGTACCCTGCACATGTATTGCTGTCTAGGCTCAAGATCTTTAATGATCAGGGTGGACATATTTCCTGGCACTTGAGTAATAACACTGCTCTTGTCACCGTTGTCATTCACGCTCTTCCTTTCCACTTCAACACGAATATCATCCTCTGTCCTCAGTGTTAAAGGATGCCATGACAAATTCAGTGATGTCATACTTTTTGGAAAGAGAGTGATACCTTCTGGTGGAGGAAGACCTTGGAAAAGCCACAGTGAAACAGGGAACAACATTTCATGTCTGGAATCTAAGCTAAAATAGGGGTACCTTATTCCCAACCACTTGCCCCAGTTTGGGGTGACATAAGGTAATTCTCTCAGCCATCCCACATAATTTGGCAGAGGTTACATCTAAGAGGTGTTGATAGTCCCACAGTATCTTATCAACAGATGATGTACCAGTGAAATGGTATCTTCAATGAGCTGGCGTTGCAGATGCACTTTTTAGATGTAAGAAGCCAACAGTTGTCTTGCTAGATAGGTCCTGGTACAATCCTCATTTAGTCTGTGTCTCTGTATTCAGTTTGGGATCTATCCTAAATGGACTAAAAACTTTCTGGCTTGTTAAATATCTTCATTTTTAAAGTAAATTGATCTAACACTAAGAGGAAGGACTGCAAAAAAGTGATTCTTATCTCCAACTCTGCTGTGTAGCCAGCCAAAATATATAAATTTTCCTTTCCCAGATCCCTCAGCTCTAAATCAAAGAAAATAATAGCTCTGCTTTTTTTCTGGTTTTCTTCACCTCTGTTTTTTGATTTGTTTTTTCCTTTCCCTTCCCTTTTTATTTTTTTTTTTAATATCCCTTTGCCTGAGATTCTTTTGAAAGAGTCTACAAAGTTTTCAAGTGCAAACTTCCTTGCTCAAGTGAAAGTGTTATGGCAGAGATCAGGGAACAGACTGCAAAGAAAAAGAGCTGAAATACCCCATTGGTGAAAAGCCATGGTGATGCCTTACCAAGTGCAGCCGTTGTGAAGCTGGCCTGTGGTCCAGGGTGGCCTTCCCCACCTTCCCCTTGCCGACTCAGCTGAACACAGAACTGATACTCAGTTTTGGGTTCCAGATTGTCCAGTCTTTTAGTTGTGCCTTTTACTGACAACAAAAGTCAAAAGAAAATAAAGCCATGGCCCATGTTGAAATATGTTATGGAAGAAAATGTTTGCAAAACACAAGGTAAGATACTCAGGCTCCTTTTTCTGTTGTTCTTGATTCAGTAGGATAAACTAATTATTTTTAAGTTGAGCACCAACCCAGTCCAAAGATTGCTTTATCTGCCCTTCTTTCAGGATGAAACAATACTGGTTGGTTAGTCAGTGTTCTTTCTGTACACACATCATAGATTATACTGATTTAGTAATAGCTGTTGTTAAAGTTTCTGTAATGTTTTCTGTAGTATTTTAGGCCATGCATAAAATTTGAAAGCATAGCTAGAGGAGGTCATCTAAGTCATAAGCAGGTTTCAGTTTGCTTATACCATTACTGATAAATATTTTGGTAAGTTATTTATCTCACTAGGGCCATAATGAACACAACACAAGATGGTAGATGCGCCAGCATGTCTCCATACTGCCCACTGCTTTTGAAAACCTTCTTAAACCATGTTTACATGGGAGTTTAAAACAGCTGGGCCCAACACTGAGTACATTTCATCCTAAGGAAGGAGGGGAAAACCTTTTGTTCCTGAAGTGAATAGACACTTTTGACAACTATTGGTGTAACACATCCACATGAACATTACGGGTAGTGATAAACAGTCACACATCCAGTCACAAAAGGTTTCATTTCTATGCATTGCAGAGTGTTTTGAGGCTAATCAAGAACAGGAATACATGATGTTTCAGCTGGTAGGTGAAGTTTATCTTTAAGGGATTTAAAGAACATCCTCTTACCTTCCACAGACATCCAGGACTGATAGCGTTTTGCTGGCTTGTACAGAAGTTTTGTTGACACAACAGGTCCATCTCCATTGTGTAACTCAGCATTGATATCAATTATGAGAAAATTATGTCCTCTGTCTGTCAGCCTCGGGGCATACTGTGGCACAGGAGGAACTGAACAAGAATGCAAGTATTAAACTAATCTTTTAGCTCCCTATATCAGTAAGACTCTTGTTATTCCTATGTCTGTAAGAAGATGAAAGATGCTCTTCAAAACTCTCATAAAATAGATGGGGCTGTAAAGCTGACAGTCAGGATATTTAAAAAAAAACCTTGGGCGTTCTTCTAAGCTTTATCATCACTATTATTCTTTCAACATACATAACTAGGTACTTATAATTGGTTTCTGTTCATATTCCAACTGTAAATATTTATTCAGGCATTTTCTAGCAGTGCAGAGAACAGAAATACTCAGCCATGCTAGAGTATAAAGCTGTGCTAAAAGTTAGAGAGACAAAGACACTTGAAGAAATTAATAATTTTACCTTTGACTGTAACTTGAAATGGTTTCTCTGCCATTCCTGCTACTGTCTGCACACTGCAAACCCAAGTCCCTGTATCACCGGGCAGGATTCGATTAATTCTAAACATGGCTTCAGAATGATTACTGGTAGAAATTTCATCAGGCTGAAATGACAAAAGATGTACGGGACCTGAAAAATTTGGTCATTTTGGAGTATTCCAATGATATTTTGAGTTTAGAGATATCTATAAAAAGCATCTGAAATGGTCAACTCCATATTTTCATGTGTGCTGAAAAGTTCATGGGGTATCCCAGAATACCAAAATTTCATATGATGCTTGAAAACCATAGTATGCATTAACTACGGATAAAATAAAACATTAGAAATAGCAGAAAGCAATTGATCAGCAACCTACCCTTAGGACAGTTCCATCTTGCTTCAAGAGTTTGAATTCTTCGGATTTAGGAAGTGGCATCCCAGTTGCTATACAAAATGGCTTGAACTCGACACCAGAATTGAGTTCCACAGGTTCTAGTAGGTTTACTATCTGAGGCGAAAGATCTGCTGAACCTACAGAGGATATATTGTACCATGTCACCCTTCCAACAGACATTTAAAAAGACAGGTTTAGGTGTGCAGGCAGTGTAGGTGTCTGGTTCTGCCTTCCCTCATGTGGGCATGTGCAACAATCATGCTTCACAAAGTCAACATTTTTATATAATTTTATATATAATGTGAGAAGAAACAAGGCGTGTTCGCTCTTCTTTCTTTTTCTGATCCCTCTCCTCTCTTTCTTGTTGACATTTTAAGCACAAACAGTCTAGCCATGGCAAAATCATGCACACATTTTGTCCTGAATGTACAATACCTACTTGTTGTCTATTTTGTCTCTTTGTAAGACCAGATAGATCACACTGGTATAATTTGGCTTGTCGGATCACAGTCCTATTTCTCTATTTGTTTTTGTTCTTTAAAGGTTTCACAAATCAGTCGTGGATTTGTCACTTTATTTATCCAGGTAAAATAATAAATGCTGAGTACATCTTGCAGAATACCTTGCCTGAATCCAATGAGACAAGGCATGTTGAGCTTTGTAAACTTAATTTTCTCCCAGAGAGACAGAGCAGTTTTAAACTCTAGTGTTGCCTTAATGTCTCAGTCATCACTTTCAGATCATGAAGCTCATGGTATAGGAATGTATGCAGCCAACTAAGAGGTAATGGTAAAATACCATGAGTTTATACAAAAAGCTGGATGTGCAGCTTCTCTCAGGGATTGATGTTAAGATCAGTCAAGTCGTAGGGAGTAAATCTTGAAAATCTAACGACATCATCCTGATAAATGCAATATAGGTCAGAGGCCTAAAAATACTGTGTTGCAATGAGGCTGTACAGAAGTGTCTGTGCCCCTAGAAAGTAGTGGTTGGAGAAGAATACCAGCCTAGAGTGGCAGTGCTGTACCAGCATTAAGATCTGCTTTGGTTACACTGGGAACAACCATTTACTACCTTAGTTTACCTTTTTTTTCACATTGCAGACCATGCCATCCGAAGGAGCAGATGCAGCCCTTAAATCTGTCACATGTTCCTCGATTGTGGCAGTTACATTTGAGTTTGCAATCTGACCCATAAAACCCAGGTTTGCATTCTGCAAGTACATATGTTGCAGTTAGTGCAAAGGTACTAGAAGATGTCTTCCATTATTTTTCAGCCTCATTAAAGAGAAAAAGCTTTTTACGTGACTAAAATATATAATCTATTACTCTCCTCTGTTGGTTCCCTTCTGTATTTCCTGTGTGCATAATATTAAGCATCCCCTCATTCTTTTTACTATACCTTTGTCACATTCCAATCCCATCCATCCAGTGGCACAAGAACAGCCATATGGATCTGGTAGACAGAACATAAAGTTTTTGCAGCCATAATTTTCTTTACAGGTCTCTTCACATGTTTTGCCAAACATGTTGGCTCCACAAGCTGTTGAAGGGAGAGAGGGAAAGAATAAGCCAACTGCAATGTCCATGAAAGAGCTAGTGCTTCTAATGATTCTGCATTAGACAAGAGAATGAAAGAATATAAATTAAAAAAAAAAACCCTCTGATCATTCAAATACTAGATATATTAACAACCACAGCAACTTAAGCCACAGCTATTCTAATAGTCCAGTACAGGCAGCAGAAACAATTATCTCTCTGTGAGGATCTGTTAGACAAGCACCCTTGCTTTAGATCTATGCAGACACAGATTCAGCAATAAACTGTGTTTATACACCTTTCTAATGTAAAATGGACAATCAGTGCTATGAAACCCAAACAGTCTTCTTAGCAGTGAATGCATGCAAAACTGCTGATGGCAAGGTTTTGTTTCTATGGTAAGAGCAGCGCTATGCTGGAGTGCTTCAGGTGTCAGCTATTCCAACAACTTAGATCTAGTATTTGCAGCACTGCACATCAGGCAAATAAAAGAATACATATTTAGTGATGAACCCCAAAGATGCCTGAAGAAGTCAAAGCAATGTGATGCCAGCTCTAATTTTTCCATAATCCAAACTGCTTGCCACAGACATGTATTTGTACAAGCAGACATACACTATTGATGTCCCTACAGACACAAAGCACCCTGTGAGCACATTAGCAGGTTCTTCAGAAGCAGCCAGAGAATCTCTAGCATATTTCCTAGTGCCAATGTATCCCTAAGATGTCCTGTACTACTAACTACTAAATAAATTTAAGTTAGTCAGTAGCATTGAGCATATTCATTTCAAGGGAATCATAGGATGGCCCAGACTGGAGGCGACCTCAAAAGATCATCTGGTCCAATCTTTTGTGAGAAAAGGAGCCTGGAAGATATTGGGTAGCGTACTGCCCAAGTGCATATTGATCAAGAAGTGCTGGAAACATTTTTCTTCCCCAGCAACATAATCTCTACTAGGAGAAGAGAGAAAGAGAGACATTCAATCACAAGTGCAAGAACAGCATTCAGGGTTCAGCTCACCCAATTCTGTCCTGTGTCTAGCACCAGCTGTAAATGCTGCAGCTTTCAAGTGTAAAACCAGGTACTCCATATGATGCTTCCCTCAATAATATGCCAATTTCTGTTACTGGGAACAAATTAATAAGCAATCACTAAAAATATTATTTACCTACCTTTCTCACATGTTTTTCCCATAAAACCTGGAGGACAGATGCATTCCCCAGTATCTTCATGACAAATGCCATTGTTTGTGCAGGAAGGGCAGTGGAAGCTACATGAAGGGCCCCATTTCTCAGCTTCACATCCTTATATGGAAAAATAAAATGACATATTTGTTGTCTTCATATTCAGTAACCCTTCAAGTTATAATATTCTTTTTAGAGCAAACAGTAAAATACATAAAAGTACAATCTATATGGACCCTCACACTCCAGCCAACTGGACCACTGTAGTTAGTAAGGTAGCAAGTAGCTTCAAAATCCAACTTTGGGGCATTACATTGATTCATTCACAACTCCTGGAAGTATCGTGTGGATATTCATGAATGAAATGTGTGTTACCATCATAAATTTTTTCTCTACAATAGGAGATATTTGAACAGCTATCTATTTTTTCACATCAATTTTATATTTCTGTCCAAGTTAACAGGATATAATTCTCTTTATATCTGATGGACACAGTAGCATGAGCAGCCAAGTATATAAAGTACCTGTTGGAAAATATCCCAACTCATTCTTTCATCCATTAGGAAGTGAACCTTAAGAGCTAACTAAACCTAAGGTACTTTGAGAAGTTACAATAATGTATGTTAAAGATGATGAACCTGAGGATAAATGATGTTTGGATATAACCCACCACAGAGAACAGGGAGACTCAGTGAAGAATTACCTCCTTCATTAATTCTTGGTGTTTGAAATGCTGAGATGCTTACAAAAGAGCTAACTGTCCTGGCAATAGCTAAGATAAGCTGAACTTAGATCTGATGGGGAGTTTTTTTCTCTCTCAGCTGTTGACATCAATATCAGCTTGTACCAAAGACCCTCGGGTAAAACTTTCGTCTGAAATAATCTGATGGCAGCATACGTCAAGCAAGACTGTGGCCCTTATTTGGGCACAATATATTTCATTTGAGATTCATTTTGACTTTTAACTATTAATCATTACCACACATTAATGGTACTTACGTCTTACAATAAGCCTCGTGTAAGCAGAAGTAAAAAGGTTTCCTCCTATATATCTGGCAGAGTAAACCCCTGCATCCTGTGGTTGAACTTGAGGATAGGAGACTTCCAGTTCTCCTGGCACTTCATGCCTGGGCACAGAGTGGATGAAGGAGCCTGAGGAAGGAGCACACAGATACCACAGACAGATGTCATTCACCCTCTAAATAAAGAAATGAGCTTGCATTGGTCACTGAAGGATAGTTGGGGCAAGCTAAGCAGCAGAATTAATGTATTAATTATGGATTTTCTGACGACTCTAGCTGTATTAGTTTTCCATAATTGGAGAGGTGCAAATAAAAAGGAATATAGATCTTGAGGAGATTTAGTAGATAAACAGGAAAAATGACTTCACACTCAGCTTTGCTAAGAGCTTAGTGGTTAAAAGTGTTCATTTTGTTTCTTGGTCTTTTCTGAACTAAGGGATAATAATCCATAAGGATTCTAGAGTGGCTGGGGTTGAAAAGCAAATGTCAGCCAGGTCCAATTCAGTCCGACTAGCACAAAGATTTACTTAGGACACCAAAGCAGGAAGAACTCAACATTATCTTTTCTTCCTAGATTTAACACATTTCTGTCTCCTCTAGGTTTTTTCACCTAAGAGGTTATTTATTTTATTCTAAGTTTGCTGTGCTTGGTCATTCATGTTTGCTAAATAAGGCAATAGTATTTGGTCTTCTTCCATCCCTCTAGATCACCAAGTAACAACATTTGAACACTGATTGCTGTAAAAGAGAAGCTGCAACCAGTGGACTTCAGGACCCCCAGGAGTCTTTCCACTACAGTCTGTTAGGGCAAGGGTGTTGCAGTAGGTTAATGCCAGATCCAGCTAGCTTGCACTAAAATATTTGTGCACGTGTTCATCCATACTGTACCAAGAAAGTCATCCACCAATATATCCACACAGCACAACTGTGATTTTGTGACCACTGCCTGTCTGTGTGGGACTTACTGAAATAGCTTGGATGGAACAAACCTGAAAGGTCATCCAGTTTTGAAACCCCTGCCATGGGCAGGGACACCTTGCACTGGATCAGGTTGTCTTGGGCCCCATCCAACCTGGCCTTGAACACTTCCAAGGATGGAAGGCTCAACCGTTATGGCATGTTTTCCAAGATGTTATGCCAATGTCTTAAAGCCGCCCTGGTTAGCAGAACGATTTCATTGTCTAGACAGCCATTCTGAGATTCTGTAAGGGGGAAGTAGTGCTTGAAACAACTGACTTGAAAGACCGCAACAGCTAAACACAGCAGGAGAAGCCTTTTCTCTTCTTTTCCAGCTGCTTCCAACTATAAAGACTTCTCAGAAATGTTATTTCAACACCAACCTCATCCATAAAACTTGACCTACTATCCAGAGGCAATCTGAGATTTTTTGCAGAACTTCCAGATGGTATTGCAGCTAAGGTACCATGATGTAAACAGTTCTGCTCCAGCATCTCATGCTGGTTCTTTTTTGAGAAACTGGTGACAGGAGATCACAAAATTTTCCTAAGGACCCTGAAATGACAAGTGACAGCAAACTTTCCTGCTGTGCCCCCACATAGCTGAATCTCTGAAATGCAAAGAAACAGGTATTTGTGAAAGTCTGCTTTGCCTATTGCTTCTTTAAAAGACATTTTTAATCTATTTAACTCTTCCAGCCTGTTGAAGTGCTCCAGGCAATCAGTAATTGGGATTGAGGCTGACTCACTGCAAGAGTTCTTTGGCAGTGTATTGACACTTCCTTACCTTGTCCTGCTCTATTTACTCCATTTTTTGGTGGCTCACTGTAAGCTAGACTGTCAAAGATGGAGCAGAACCTGTACTTCCCGCAATCATAATTTGTTACAGTTTAACAGTCTGATTATGAAGGCACTCTGAGTTTTAGTGACCTCTATTTTTGTATGTTTCTTTAGGAGGTTGATAACAACCTGCACATATTTCTAAGTGTCAAAGAGGAGCAACACACAGCTGAACAGTGATTACATGCAATTTAGGTGCCTTGCTAGATAGAAGAGTTGGTGGTACAAAATTTACAATCTGACTAATTATTGTAGTTGAATGAGAATGAGTTGAATGAGAATAGATTTTGTTTACATTTTTTTCTAATAGTAGAGTACTATTGATTAATTTCTTAGCTTGAAGGGCATCATAGAGGGTAAATGGCCTCAAAAAGCCTTTTAAAGAATGAAAAGTATGACTTGAAAACTGTAGAAATGCAATGAAAGATACACTGACTGGGCCTTCACAGTGGCCCAGAAAGAAAAACAAACAAATAAATGATCTACCTAAAAACAACCAGGCAAATATATGAAGAGATGTATAAGGAAATCAAAAATCAAAACCAAAAATGAAGCATATAAACAGAGAATTGGGCATTTTAGTGGGAGAGAAACAGGTCAGATCAACATATTGGATATGGCTACAACTGCACAGCATGGGCATCAGCAGCAGTATATTTAAAAGACATACTTGGCAGTCATCTAAGACAATGATGGTAGAAAGAGAAAAGACAAGAAAGATTTAATACCATTCTTGTAGATCACAGCATCTTCCTCTTTTGATGCCATTCTGATGAAGGAGATGTTCACATGCTCTCCCTTATTTGCTGTAACAGTTAATGCCACTGGGTGGAATGAAGCTGAAAACAGAAGTATGTGATAAATAGCAATTACTGTCTCTATCTGGCCTCTGGCCTGATAGCTGAGAATGGTTTATAGCATGAGCCTCACTCAGATTTTGACACCTCAATTTCTGTAGAGCATTAAGTGATTCTTTACCATCAGCAGCCTCACCCTATGTTTTGGCAAAGACAGAGGACTTGCCTATACCCTGAAACAACAGACTGCCACTAGAACCTGAGGCATGAAAAAAAATAATTGGCTTCTGGCTGAGTAACTGGAAACAGTTTCTAGCTAGGAACTCCAAATGGCTGTAAAACACTTCCCCGAGTTTCTTTATCCCTTAAGACATATTTAAAGCAGACTGGAAAAAGTACTGGAAATTTAATTTTAATGAACAAGCTGTCAGTGGCAAACAAATACCTACAGTGATTTCAGTTCTCTTCTACGTAAACTTTATAATGGCAGAACTGCTGAGGAGACCATAATCATGCAGGGCTGGGAGAAGAGGAGTAGGTCTGTGCTTGTGTTAGCTGGAAATACAGTGAGTGTTGGATTGCATTAAGTACCAAAGGAAAAAAAATCATATTCACAAGCTGTGGTACTTTTGCCAAAATATTCTCACCTGAAAATATGGCTTAGTGAAAACAAAAATTCTGTGTGAGGGACTGGTGTAGATCAGCTAGTTTTCCAGAAGGGAAATAGAAATTAATTTTCCCTCTTAAACAGAAAGGTACTTTTATACATTTGTTTGTAGATCTTGATTTAAACAACAAAGAAAGGAGTGGATAACAGGATTTTCCCAACATTTCTGCCTATTCCCTATCAGTACTAGTGGAAAAATGTCATCAGAAGATAACTAGGGAAGGGACAGAAAAACCTTAATAAATAGCTCTTTCTGAAACCAGTGAAACAGTAAATTTAATTACCACATTACTTTGAAACAAGTTACAAGTTAAGGATGCTTCCTTTCATTTACTTGGAAGATTGGAAGGGAAAGTTGTGAAGTGTTTTGAGGACAAATTCAGGTTTTCAAGCCATTTTTAGCTCTGAGGGTTTATGCCATACTGTCATTTACATGTTATATGGGGAAAAAAACCTCTTCTAACTATTCAAATTGACTTCCTAACTATTAAGCTCCTTGCCTGATGGAGAATTTGATTATGTCGTTATGATTTTGGGACGGCATGGAACCTCTGTACTTCCAGAGCACTCAGGGGAGCAGTGTATTGATTTAAACCAATCCCTTTGCTCTTTCTAAATTTGAAGTTTTTTAGCCTTAAGGATTCCTCCTATGCAAGTTCCTCCATATGAGTCCATCCATCTTTGTTTTTCCTTCTGCTGCCACCTGCCTTCCCAGCAGGGTGAGTGGGACAGTTCTGACATAAGACCCACCCGAGTTTCCGCTGAAAGGAATCCTTGAAGAGCTATTCATGCTCCTAGACAGATATGCATTTTCAGAGGTTCCATTTCTATTAAAGTTACATTTATTTCACAGCAAATATTTTTTAAGGAACATATATACAAGTTAATATAAGCTGTTTGACAATTTATTCATTAAAATTGCCTTTTATCTAGAATCATGACTCCTTTCTTAGTTCGTTTTTACAAAACTGTTGATAAAATATCCTTTGGTTCATACCAAGAGTTCGAGAAAAAGAATTTGGAGCTTGTGGCTGGCTAAAATTTGGTGGGAAAGAAATAAAAAGAAATAGGATCAGAAAGCAGAGAAAAAAAATCATTAGAAAAAAAATGACAGTAACTTTCTGTCATATTTTATATGTAACAAAGTTGTAAAGAAATGAGCTGACAGATACTATATCAAAGTTTGTATGAGGCTGATATTCTGTCTGTACCTCCACAACATTATTTTACGAAATCTGAGGGAGTAAAAAAGGATAATATTCTTGCAATAAAAGAATAAACATTTTGATATTTTCATTAAAAAGTAAATTTTTAAGTTAAAAATCAAAATGTTTGTATTACATGATGTAAAATTAAAGAAAAAAATCTGAGCAAGAATGAAGACATTTTTATCAATCCAAGCCAACATCTCTCCTAGGATATTATTTCCTTGAATATGTTGACATTTTAATGTTTTATTTATTCTTGTTGGAAACAAGATAACTATTGAAAATTCACTCTTCTTTGCAGGATGAAATTTCCATCCCCTGTGCAGTTCTAGTGGTTATGCTCTGAGACTCTGCCACATGTTTTCATTCCTTTGTAAGTTATATACAATTGGTTTCAGCAGGAGTCTTCCTGCTTCACATTAAGTACATGCATTTGTCATTTTACCTAAACACCAGTATCTACACTTACATCTTAGAGAAACAGAAAATTATGATATAAAATAATGAAACAAGTTTTCATTAGAAGCAGGCAACAAAAACTGAAAGCAATCCCATTTTACTGTCAGCTCCCAAATTAGAAGTTATTCATTAGTAACAAACTCATAGTCAAAATCTATATCTATTTAAGAAAAAAATAATTCAACAGCTTTTGCAAGAAATTATTAACTACAAATGATCCTAAGGGGTTTAGTGCTTATTGGACCAAATTTAGTGAGACAATACTAATTGTTTTACAAGACATTAAACTTTTGTATTCCCATCTACTTTACTTTGCATGTTAGGCTAAACCACAAGACTTTTCTACAGGGTATTGTTGCAATGGAAAGGAATGCACACTCCCTGTTGGGCTCAGGTCCAACATATTTTTAGATTGTGACTTGTATTACATGATTTCACATCTCAAGTGTGCCAATTCCTTATAGAGACATAATGAACTGAGCTGCAGGACAAGTGCCATAATGCTCTACTGCTAGCACATTTCCATTATTGTCCATTTGACAGCCCTGTGGTTGAGTTTCTGTGGAGAAAACCCGATCACATATGTGAAAATAAACATTTATTGTGTAGAGAAATTGAATAAAATGTATTTCACTAGAAAGAGAATACTCTGTGGTGTTTCATTCCAGAGATGTGTACTTAGACAGGATAAGGATCACTCTCCATAAGACGATAAAGCGCAAACTGTTCCCTTTCATTGCATGTAACTAAAATCTTTCAGTATAAAGAATTCAGGGGAATGGAGAACTTTAGGGAGATGGAGAATTGATTTATTATATTCTGAAAGGAATAGCAGATGGTAAAATAAATTAGGAAAATGAACCTGTTATCTTTCCATGCTACACAGCAAAATTCTTCACTCTTTGTTCATATTTGATAATAGGTATATAATCAGGGAGATGGCAGTTCCCACTAAGTCAGTGGGGCTACCCAAATGATTAATGCTTAATGAGTGTTTCACAAGATTCTTGCCAGAAAGATGAAAAACAGTGGCTAAGTTCCCAGAAGTGTTGTTTCTTCCCTTGACTTTGGTGTCTCTGATGGGGAAACTGCACATTTACATTCAGTTTTTGCTGTTGAAAAACATATTCTGCCTTTAAAAATTATGAAGACAACAACAGTAAAGTGGCTATGAGAATTTCTGATGCACCTCCCTCTCACCTGTTTTGTCTGATATGTTTTCACTGAGGACTTGCTCGTTTGAATTTTATTATTGAAAACTTTTCAGAGAAAATCTGAGAAAGAGATTCAAAACCAGAAATTAATCGAAGAAACCTACCAGCTGCTGGTATGAGTGCTACTTCTGTTTAGAACAACATCTGTCACATAAGAAGCCTTCAAAATTTGATTACTTAAAATCCTTTGCTCCTAGGCCCACAGGTACCAAATGGAAAGAACTGATCAATTCAGAAGACATTCTTCCACCCATGCATGGTGCTGTGCAACAGAACAGCTAGCTGGCAGATTGCCACAGGCAGGGTCACATTGACCTTCCATGGACTATTATCTTATCTCCTCCTCATTGCAGCCTCCTTTGAAACAATGGAGTTGTCAGTCTGCATCTGCAGAGCTTTCTTGTTCACCAGTCCAATCCTTCAAAGACCACATTTGGTCACAGAAAACCTAAGCCAAAGAAAAATGTACTTGTCCTACTCAGCTTGCTTTCAACCTACCCATGTTCAAAGAAATAATAATAGGCACTGGCTGCAGCTCTTACAAATGAAAATATATCCTTTTATAAATTTGTTACGTAATTTCAGGAGATAACAACAACAAAAAAATGTGCTCTTACTAAAATCTTATAAAAAAGATTAAAATTGTCAACTGTCCTTACAGACCAGTTGCCATGACACAAAATATTAGCAGTACAGTAAAATCTATTTAAAATCATCTTCAGTTTTGAGAATGTGATTTGCTGTAGCAAATGACTCAAAATTTCTTGTGCCTTTCTGTAGCTGATGATGATCTCTGCCTTGGAAATTGTCCCAGAAGTCTCATGGTGTCCAGAAACAAGGGAAATTTTGAACATATGGAAATACAATTTAATGGACCTTAGAAATCTCACCTTCTTTTCCCACTATATCCCTGCACATTTGCTTTTACTACTATGCATAGCCTAAAACCAAAATCAAATGAATAGTGAAATCTGCAGCGGATTTTTGTAAATAACCTCCTCAGATTTCAGAAAAATCTGGATTTTTCTGGATTTCCTTTCCAGTGCTGAGAGGGATCCCTTTTTTTTTTTTTTTTCCCACACTGGCACAGACTATGCAGGTCCAGTGTTGCTGATCTGCAGTTTCACTAAAACTTAGGCAAGGCAATTATTTCCTAGGCTCCGGTTGCCCATTTACTTAAGAAGGATAGAATAGTGATGTTTAGCTATCTACATCTCAGACCTGTCAAACTTTTAAAATGGAAACCTGTTTGAAATCAAGTGTCTGGAATGTGAGAAACCCAGGGCAGGGACTGCCATGTATGTTGTTCCATGGGGTCAGTGAGGCCATCTTAATTGCTGACTGACTTTGTGTTCCTGGCAGTAGCCAGATGCAGGCAGAATACTTACAGTTGTCTGACTAACTTCCACAAGGAAATGACTAGCATCTAGTACCAACCAGTTTCTCTGCAGTGCAGGAAAAAAAAAATTTTAAAAGGCCTTGAATCAAGTCTATTTTTATTGACTCAGAACTGCCTTGCCTCATCTGGGGCCAAGTTTGTGCCCACTCATGTCAGCCAGGGGTAGCTGCCAGTCTGCAAGCAGTGCCATGGCAAATTCAGATCTGATCACAGTACTGTACCTCCCAGTGGCATCTTCATGGTATGTATCCTTGTCACCTCATCCTTGAGCTTCCCTTCACAGTAATATGCTCCAATAGTTTCACTGGCTTGTTCCCTCTTCCACACCACTGTTTTGGCTGCTGCTCTCTTGGAATCTTCATTAACTTCCAGTGGTTCTCGGTGCTGGTTTGCTACATCGTCCTGATCCCGGCCTATCGTGATAGATTCGCGGGAACGCCATTTGGAAGTGACACATATAAGCGATGTCTCGGAGTTGCCCACCAGAGGGAAGGAATTGATCAGTATGAGGTCCAGTGCTGCTTCTACTTTACCTTAAAAAAAAAAAAAAATAGGCATCAAATGAAAAAATTTTACAGCAGAATTTGATGCGGCCAATCAAATCACCAGGCACGTGGCTGGTGTCATGCACAGCTTTCGTGCAAAATCGGATGAACACAGGTTAAGTATTCTGCAACAATGACTCGAGGATTTATTTTTATGGCACAAACAGATGGAATTTGGTTTTCTCAGAAAAAGTAGTAAGTCTTGAAAAAGTGTTGAGTTTCTTTCAAGAGCTATTGTAGAAGCCCAAGAAAAATCATAGGTTGCCAAAGCAGATAGATGCGTATATAGTTAGACATGCACATAAATGCCTCAAGTGTGGTGCTTTTCTGGTAACAGAGTTGGTGGATGGATAAGGTTGTCCATTTAATAGTCTTTCCTCAATCTCCTTTACATGGATTTAGTACATATGAACTGATGTAAAGCAATCATGGCTTTCAGTTACAGGAGATGGTAGAACTTTGAACACCTGGGGTATTTTTTTGCAGCTGTTTAATGAATTTGGACTAATGATTTCATAGTCAATCACATTAAATATTTGCAGCCCTAACAGATACTGGCCAGACCAATGGCACAAAGCAAACTTTGCAAAAATAATAAGCAAATTGGCACCACTAATTAAGTGAGGTCAGGTTTAAATCATTCAAAATTGTTTCTTTTGATCAATAAGACTCCCAGAAACACAGAGGTGAAAGTTTCTTTGAAAATGAGAGACACAAGCTTAATTAAAATATCCTCTAGCAGAGTGCCACAGTTTTAGTTGTTCAAATGTGCATAGCTGGAGGGAAATTCAGCTCTCCTATAATGAACAATTGGCAAATAACAGGCGTTTCCCTTTATTTTTTAAGTTCAGGGTAAGGAGAAGGGAAACACTAACATTTTTTCCAGCTGAAACAGGAAGAAAAATTGATTTCTTTTATTCATCACATCTATTTTCCTGATTTGGATACAAGTGTATTTTGTATTTACATAGAGAGACCTAATATTTTGTGCCAGTCAGCTTCCAAATGTTCTTGGATGGGAAGGAAGGGGTATAGTGTTAGATAAGGAAGGTCAAAAGGTCTTAGTGCTGAATGCAGTCTTTGCGTGTGTCTCTGCAGTGCTCGGGCCAAGGGAGGAGGTCCTCCTCTGCTTTCAATGCAAGCGACCACTCTGGGGACTGAAGTATCTTGACAGCACATTGATGCTCACCACACCCAACCAGTCTTCCACAGCCACCACCCTTTGATGTGCCAGCCCAGATAACTTGCAGTTACATAATGGAGAAATGAAACTTTCTGTAAATATTGCATAGTCGTGCAGGTCAGCAAAGTCAGTTCATCCTGCTGTACATTGCAAACGTTAATCCTTTGAACAAAGTTAAAGAGGTATGTGATAAAAATGAGGTCAACTCACACATTCATTTTATAGAGCATTCATCTCAAGGCTCTTAGTTTTATATGAGAAAGATTTGTGGTTTTACTATGGCTCTGATGCATCGGCCAAAGGCAGATACAGCTCAAGAATCACACCAGCACTGACAGCAGCTTCAGTCTAGATCAGCAAGGACCACATGGCAGATAGAGATAGATATTCTTTAATCACGAACTGCAAGATCCTGGTTTCTGCAAACTTCTGTGAAACTCAGAATCGAATCTGGATTCAAATTCTGTGACTTGACATGACTTTCTGCATAGCCCAGTGTTAGAGAGCAGAAGTGAAATATTTTGATATTGCTGCCTGGCATCCACAGGACACAGAGCTACAACTGCCTTTCCAATACAGAGGTGTGGGCCCGAGGGGCTGGTGTCCTTCAGAGGACAGCTGGTCATCCAGGGCTCCAGTTCCATTTTCGCTAGGATTTCTCTATTCCTCTGACTTCCACCAAAGATTGAAAGGTGAAAATAATATCTTTTTCCACCATCTCAAACTTTTAATACTCTGAAAAAAAGCCATTTAAGAAGTCTGAATTTTGAGGAGTAGCTTTCATGCTGTCTTTGATGCATATGCAAAGCAATATTCTAACCAATTTGGGGCATGTGCTGCATATTTTGTTCCTCATAGTAATAAAATTCATGCAATAAAAGTGTAGAAGATGTAGACATATTGCTTTTTTAAACTTGAGAATATTCTGGGTGAATGAAAATCTAGCCACCAATGAATGGATAGTGTTCTGATTCATTGTCTGTAGACAGGTGGCTTTTCATCATATTAAACACTGGAGCGTAGCCCAGACACTTCAGTAAGGCAGTTGAAACACAAAGTTTCTCCGCAGAGAAACACACAAAAAAATTCTGCCTCTAAAAGAAATTTACCTCTATGTGTGTCTCGGTTTGAGGGGGAGGTGAATTTTTCAGGGAGTTGTGGGTAAACCAATCAATGGTCAGGTTTGAATGTTGGCATTTTTTAGTGGCCACTGAGGGGTTGGACACGCCTCCGAGGACACAAGGGGTTAAAAGCAAGGACTCCCAGAGGGTCTGTCTCTTTGGATTCTGGCTTCAGGAGGGAAACATCTTCTCCCCTGCCTGGCTTTCAAGGCTGGGTGGGGGAGGGGAGCCACGTGGCCGGCGGAGGAGAACCACGCGGCTGAGCTGAGGTGAGCTGGAGCCCCAGGGGGAAGTTTTGAGCTGAGCTGGCCCCATCCAGGATGGAGGGGTGGAAAACTGTGGAGGTGCTTTCCTTCCTCCCCCCTCCCCCCGTGCCCCCCCCTCCCACCCCCGGAGAAGGTGCCCAGCTGCCTGTGAGAGCTGCCGAGCCTGGGAGTGCCTGAGCCTGCAGCCCTGCCGGGAGCCAGGAACTGTTAACCCTTGCTTGGCAGAAGGAAAATTTTCCCAGACATTAACTCTCATGGCTAGTGGCTTCAGAAGAGAGAGAGAAACAGCCTGGGACTGAGATGATAAAGTCAGAAGATTAAGAGAATCCTGGATGGGCAAAGAATGAGAGGAGTAGCTTTTTGGGCTGGACTTTTCTTGCATAATGTTAGCCATGGACTGAACTTGAGTCTCTTTTGAACATAAACTGCATTTTGGGGTGGATGTGGCCAGCTCGACTTGCTGCAGTGGAGCGAACAGAGAAGAGAGGAAAAGGGTGTGGTGGTGCCCTCTGCCCTCAGAGAAGAAACCCCAGGGGAAAAATGGGGAGAGCCCGGCATGCAAGCATCCTTGAAAAGAGCCTGATATGCAGCTTTGGCCCATGGACAGTGGTGAGAACACTGGACACGGAGAAGAGAGTGTCACCATGGCAGCCAGGTGGTGCCAGGAGTGACACAAACACACATAAAGGGTGGACCTGTGTTTTTCTGAGGAGGAGTCTGTGGTGTGAGAAAGACTCCTCTCTCCCTTGCTGAATTGAAGATTAGTTTTTTGAGTGGTGATTGTTTGATTTAAAACCCAAGGTTTTGGTCTATGGAGGGTAATGTGTAGGGGGTGGAAACTGGGGGAGGAGAAGAAATGTTCTGGGAAGGTTTCATTTCTGGTTTTGTGTGTGTTTAGAGTTTTCCTTTCTATTTCTGTTCCTATGTAATGTAATAAAGTTTTGTTCTCTGTTTTCAAGTTTTAAGCCTGCTCTGCTTTGCTCTTGACCACATCTCACAGTAGCTCATTAGGAAAAACATACACTCATGGGTGCATTAACATCTGGCCAGTGCTAACCCATGACAATGTGTAAGTATGGAATTATATGCCAAGCATGATTTTGCAGCTAAGGTTTCACAGCTGGAATATATTGCAAACAGAAATTAAAATAGTGAAAGTTTTGCACTTTAAAAAGGTATGCTTTAGATATAATTTGCGAAATAAAAAAAAAGGCATATTTGTAATCTAAGACCTTTGAGGTGATAGTAATGTTTTCTTTGACTCCACTGGATGGGGATTCCTACAACATCTCTTTATGGTAATGCAATTTCAAAAAAACTTTGCTAGAAAGGAACTTACTTAGTCTGGCAAAATTTGCGTAAATCATATTCTGCATGGTAATGAAGGCTTTGAATAAGAACTAAATAAGGACAAGAGAATTTAGCTCTTACAAAAACACAAAGAATAGAGACAGAAAGCAGCCTGTCTCAACAGCAGGGACAATCCTCTGTGCTGCCTTGAAAACATCCTTTCACTCCTGCCCTGGTCCTTGAAGAACAGACCTTATCAGGAAGGAAATTTGCTGTGTGTACAAATAGATTTTGAGAAGAGAAAGCACTTGCAGAAGGCTAATGCTGTAAGTGGGAAATGCTATGCAAGGAAGACCCATTGCCAAGTATTTATACATCACTCACAGTAATGCAGTGCTTTGAGTCTTTCCAGTACAGTGAAAATGGCATCCTCTAAAGAAGTTTAAATAACAGCACATTGACTATAGCCCAGACAGCAAAATGAATGGAGGGAAACACTTGCAGTTCCTCTTGGACCACTCCAAATTACAGGATTGTTCTCTCTCTTGCTGGGTGATACTCAGCTGTATCTTTCACAGCTTTTCTGTTACAGATTTTTGCAGCTCAGAGACTTAATAGTATCTTGTGTTGCAGCCAAAGCAGTGCAGCCAGCAGGGCAAGGGAGGGGATTGTGCCCCTCTGCTCTGGTGAGACCCCACCTGAAACCCTGCATCCAGCTCTGGGGTACTGGCATGGGAAGGACATGGACCTGTAGAAACAGGTCCAGAAGAGGCTACACAGATAATGGAGTGGTGGAGCACCTCTCCTATGAGAAAAGGCTGTAAGAGTTGGGACTGTTTAGCATGGAGATGACTCCAGGGAGACCTCATAGCACCTTCCAGTTCCTAAAGGGGTTGCAAGAAAGCTGGAGAGGGACTTTTGTCAAGGGCATGCAGTGATAGAATAAGGGGTAATGGCTTAAAACAACAGGAGGGTCAATTTAGATTAGATATAAGGGAGGAATTTTTTACAATGAGGGAGGTGAACCACTGGAACAGAGTTGTGGATACCTCCTGTGGAAGTTCAAGGCCAGGCTGGATGGAACAGTCTGGTCTAAACAAAGATGTCCCTGTCCATAGCAATGAGATTGGAAGTAGACGACCTTAAAAAGGTCCCTTCCAGCTCATATTATTTTATGATTCTATGATATTCATCTGGGGAAGTTGTGCTAAACAGAGAATAAATTTTTCATGCTGTGTCTATAGTTTCTGTTCTTATTCCTTACCAAAATGCTACTCATACTGGCACAGCCATCATGTTTTCTGTGCTACATTGCACTAGCAAAACTCAGCTAGGATCAGCTGAAAGAAACAGTTCTCAGAAATTCCCCGGAACACATCCCAGACATAGTTCTACTCAAAGAGCAAGCAAGTCTCTGATAAAGATTAAAATATCACTGTTCTAGATCATTACTGCTGCTAGACACTAGGGTTCATGAGTAAATGTGGCAATCTTGAGCTGAGATAGGTTAATGCCATAGTTGAAAACACATAGCAACTTTAGGAGTAAAGTGTTGATATGTCCTTTCCTCTGACAGTCCCTGCCCATATACATCCAGATTTCTTTTGTTAACCCTTGTCTTGTCTCCAGGAAAACATGGGAAAATTCTAGGCATTTTCTACCTAGTGTGAGGCCTTTGCAAAGTTGTCTGTTATTTGGAAAACATGTTCAGCACAATGGCTTATGCTCCTCTTCCACAGCAAGCAGTCAGAGTTGTCAGCTCCATCACAGGATAGCCACACCTCACTGTCCTTCAAAGTGCATATAATACGGACACAGGTCATATTTGCAAGGGGTATTGAATATTCAGAGTTCTGAGGAAAGCTTTAGTTGTTAATACTGATTGGTAGTGGAAGCAAAGAAATTGTTTAGATGTTACACGCACAAAGATATATTTATTTCCTTGTATTTGTAGAGCTTTATTACTGATTGCTTCAAGTGACTATAAGGAGGAAGTCCTCCTCCTGGCTTTTGAGTGTAACGGAAGAAGGTGATCTGTTGTAAGAGGCAAGCAGAAAGATTTATACTTTTAAAGTATTAATTATTTATGAGAAGATGAAAAGGCAGAAAATTCCAGTAAATTCCACTCCATTTTTCACCAGGTGAAGCAGAGAATAGATGTAATATGTGATGGTTATGTAATTCTTTTTCTTTTACTGTTATTGCTTGAAACACAAATTATTCCTGCTATTAAGCATCTGAGAGCAGGAACATAAAACATATAGATCTATATTGGCAGGGAAAAAGTAGAATCTGTGGTTAGTTTTGGTGCTATGCTGAAAGTGAAACAGTCAGTTGCATATGACATTCACTGCAGGATTTAAAAATAATTTAGAGACTGGTAAAAACATATGTCCCAAACTTTTAAGTCATCAATCCTCCTTCATGCAAGTTTCTTAAAGTATAACCATGAGCACTCCCTCTGCTTGAAATGGTAAGGTTTTGATTTAGAACAAACCCAACTTGCTAAACAGCTTAAACCTCAGTATTTCTCATTGTATCTTGTTTTGTAGTTATAACTTCAGCTGTACTGTTTTATTTTTTGGTATAAAACAGTGTACCAGATTAAAAGAATTAAACTAATCTATCTAGAAATACAAATGGCAACCATACAAGCAATTTTGCTGAGGAAGTATAGCATTTGATTAATTCTTGGGGAAGTGCTGAATAAACAATGATTTTTAAAAAATTAATTAATTAGCCAATGTGGAAGATAATCAGGCTGGAAATAATGCAAATTAAATATGAAGAAATAAATAAAATAGAGACCAAATCAACATTTCTCCTCTTTCAAAAAGAAAAAAAATAAAGTACTCCTTACTTAATATTAAAGCCAATCAGAAACTTGTGGGAATACACAAGACACAGAGTCAAACAGACTTGATTAGCATATCTGGTTTGATAACCAAGGTGCCATGGCAGGAACAAATAGAACTTTGAAGATTACAGAAGATGGGATTAAATCTTCTTATGGGAAGAGAGAAGATTCAATCAACTTCTGCAAGCAAAGAGTTGTAAATGCATGAGTTTTCTGTGTGATTTTTAACCTGATTATTGTAGTAGAAATTATTGACCTGTCTGAAATAGTATATAAGCTTTTGGGAAACCTGAGTAAAACTGAATTATGATCACCAAATCAGTCTTCCCATCTCTCAATCAATCGCCAATAGAAACTAACCCAAAACATTAACTTTTTAGGCATATTTTTCACAGGGAGAGTAGAACACACATCAAATCAGAATCTGGTGGTTTTTTTTTCTTTCCTGGACTCTCAAGACTCACATTATTTTTGAGTCATTCTCCAGAAAAAGAAATAATCTGGGGGGC
This sequence comes from Prinia subflava, assembly GCF_021018805.1. Lineage (NCBI taxonomy): Eukaryota > Metazoa > Chordata > Aves > Passeriformes > Cisticolidae > Prinia > Prinia subflava. The sequence goes on from NC_086283.1 coordinate 62,833,614, forward strand.
TTTGAAACCATGTATTCACTTTATGGGCTCAGTGATTTTTAAGTGTCTTGGAAATTTTATCTGGAATACAAAGATAGCAGAAGCTCAGGTAATTTCTTCCAGTGAGTCAGATTCTCTTCTTACTGCTCACTCCTCCACAAGAAAACAAGACTGAAGTTTTTATTGTCCAAAGAGAGTAAGATTCTCTAACATGCAACTGGAAAAGCAGGATGAAAAAAAGACAGAAGAGCTCCTGGAAAACATCTGATAAATGAGCCAACAACCACCTTTCCCAATAAAACTTTTTTTGTTGTTTGTTTATGTAAAGAATCTTGCTGCTGTATTTTACATGATGCTACTGAGCAGCTGTGGGATGCTTCATCATTCCAGTACCAAGACCACTTGCCCTTAGAAGTAGGGCACTACTTGTGGGAATCGTAAAACTAATAAGAGATGAAAAATTACTGACAGGCTATCACTACACTACTTAGCAGTAGTGGGAAGACCAGAGTACATGTGTGAAAAACAATATAGGTTTTCAAAACTGTGAGGGCTGCCTATCTCAGTATCTGCTCATCTGCCTTTGGGTACCTCTGGTGCAGCTGAAGGAAACGCCACTGCCTTCTTGTTTTCTCTGCACGTCAGTTGTTTCACAACCCGTGAAAACAGTCTTTTAAGATGAAAAAGCTGGAAGAGAAACAGTGCTGCAGCTTGGTTGGGGTTTCTAAGGGGGAAGCCATGCCTAAATGTGTCTTTTGTATGTGCATGTGTATGTGTTGTGAGTAACCAAAACACAAAAAAGAAACCAAAACGGGGTTTGTTATGATTTCTCCTTAGGCCTGATTGACTACAAGTGAGTAAAATGGAAAACAATGTATCAGTAGCAATGGCTATTTGAATAGCTAGCTGACAATATGCCAGGAAATGCTGAAAATGCTGAAAGAGAGTAAAGAATGTGGGAAAGGTCCAGTAGGACAGGCTTGTGGTTCAGGTGCATCTGGTTGGATTTGCAGCCAGCAAAATACGGGTATCATACCATCAGGAGTGTATATGCACATCAAAATAAAGATAACAAGGCTGCTCCTTGTCAGTTGCACTATGAAGCTTGTATTTGTACTGCAAGTGTTTACTGTTTGTTGTATGTAGACGTGTGTCAAGCTGAAGTAGGTAAAATAACACAGGTAGACAATTATTCAATGCATACAATAAGAATAAGGTTGGCTGTTTGTGAGCACTGACTACTGAGAGAACACATTCTAATATGCTCTTGTACAGAAGGACACCCTTACTTTGCCACATACTGATTTTTCTGACTGAAGTAGCTGGGAGGTGTTTCTGGTGCTAAGCACACTTTGTGACTACAGAGGCCAAGGCCCCTGACCAGTGGCTTGTCTGTGATGAACAGCCAGGAAATAACATAAGGGAAAATCATCAGCGCAATCAGAAGTGCAGTTGGAACTGCATTGTCAAGGAAGGCTTGTTACACTCCAAAGGAGAAATTAACTAAGCCACTTCATTAGTCACACTGACGGTGAAAAAAAAAAAAACAAACAACCAAACAAAAAACGCCACAGAACAACAACAACAAAATCAACAAAAAACAACACAACAAACCACAAACAAAAAACACCCCAAAAAACCAGCCTTGAAGTAAAATGTTGGCATTTCTGAAAAGAGAAATGTCATTTGTTAATATATCTTTCAAAAATCCTTCAGAACTTAGAAAATGCCTAATATTTGTACACCCTAAAGGGGTTAATAGTTCCAAGTGATGAATTACAAAATGCATTTTGATAGCTTTTAAACTTCTTTAAGATATGACCCTTGTTTAACAGTTGAAGAACAGTTATCAAATCTGTAATATAAACAATCAGCATTTTAAAGTCCACATAAGAAATTCTCTATCTTACACATGGGTTGCTCTTTGCTGTGTGCCTCCACTGAAACCACAGTGGAACAGCTCCTAAATATGATCTACCAGCACAGGATAGAGACTGTCTTTGGAGGGCAGTTCTTTGCTGCAGATTTTCTAAGCTTTTCATCCCTCCACTCCGAGAAAGATCTTACAGAGGGACCTGCTCATGAAAATAAATCAGTTTCACACAAATAGTAGGTGCATCCGGTTTTGGTTCATTGCTCCTGTGCCTACCCAACACCCTTCATGGGTGCCTACCCACCACCAAGACTTCTTGGTCTTCCAAGACAGCTGAACAGGGCTCTTTGTTTAAGAGATGGGTCTAGGCCAGGCATGTGACTGTGTAGCTTGTGTATGTGACTGATGTAGAGCCAGTTTCCAGCCCAGGTAATTCTCACTGTGAGCACAGGAAGGACCAACTGCATCACCCCTGCCCTAGAGACAGCTGCTCAGTGACAGTCAGTATCTATGACTTCTATTCTCCCTCTTGCACAGTAAAGCCTTCCAGATAAAAATCTTGTGGGCATCAGAGAATCTGTGCAAAAAATGTATAACTTCAGTTTTCCCTTAAATGAAAATTCAGCAAAAAATAATCTACCCATCTTAATTATGACTAAGTATGAAAACCATATAATACAAGTGTGTTCATGTATCTATATATGAAAATTGCATTGAAAACAACAGCATATGTTAATATTTACAAATGTAGTGTGGTTTCATTTCACCCTTTCAGAGCTGATTCCTTTGGTCCTGATGTAATGCCTTTTCACTCCTGACTACTCACAGCTGTTGAAATGACCTTTGGGAACACAAGCTTCCTGAGAGCTAGTCCATCTCAGTAGGTGTGAATCTGGCACTGTTTGCAGGCAGATGCAATTTCAGGGTTTCACAAATCAAATATACTTCAGGAACAAAAGCTGAATTTGTTTTAGAGTTCTCTAATTCACATTAGTAGTTTGATAATTTAAGTGTCAGAAAGGTTGTGCATCAGTGTAATGTCTGTTCATGTGACAAATACCTGATATTAAAACCTCACAGTTGCAGTTATGAAATACCTGAGATTAAAAAGGTCAGAAATGGTTTTCCTCCATTTCCTTGTGGAAAGTTCAAAACAAGGTGCTCGGCCATACGACATACTGAAGTTCAGGTGCCACTTTGATTTGACAACAGCCTACTTGAAAATGGTCACAGAGGCCTAGCTCCTTTAATTATGGGAAGAATGACATCTCTATTCACTGTCACAGGCATGAGTTAGCCTCTGGTAAAGACAGGTTTTCTTTTGGTTAAGTTAAGCTTCAAAAGAGAAATAAAAGTCTTGAAACAGATTTGTTAGAACTTTCCAATTGAACTAAAAATTTTGACTCATCATTTTGAAAAGCCTACAGTATTATAAAGGTGCTTGTGTGTCTGGTAATGTATGTTAAAAGCTGTTCAACTTTCCAAATATAAAAATGAGTCACATAATAATGATAATTTAGATTTTTTTCATAACACCTACTGATCTCAAAGAAAATGCAGCCTCAACATAGATGATAGAGAGCTATTGAATGCTACTGCACTGGTTTACTCTGCTGTTACCTTTTTCTACAAAGGCTATTATAATATTCTGAGTCTTTTACTATATATGGATCCAACAGCTAAATCAGAAAAAAAAAAATCTAAAAAAAAAAAGATTTTTAGAAAGCCCCTGGATCTAAGATTATTAGCAGAGCAAAGCTGTAGAACAGAAAATTCTGTCTTGGAGAATGGAGACATTTGACGATGTCTGTTTCCTGACAGAAATAGTCAAAGAAATGTTCTTGAAGCTAATTGTAATTGTTGCTGGTTTTCACCACTCCTTTACTGATGGTGATCATCTTGCTAAAATAAGGTTCACACTTGATCATTTCTGAGAGTTAGCTCAGTGTGAGAAATGGCAAGCATATTTCTATACCATCTGAGGATAACTGAGGATGACAGAGGTGTTTCTGAGGAAAAATGTAAGCTGTGACACTGATTCCCTGCCTTTAGAGGAATAAGTAAATCTGAAGCTCTTCTTTGGTCAGAACTCAGCAGACTGAACCTAGCCACAAGCTAGGCATTTGAATCCATACTTCAGAATAGATGTCAGCATAATTTTGCTAGTCTGAAATGTCAGGGACATAAATAACCAAAAGAAAAAATATGTGGTGATACTCAGTCTAGTTTGAAGAATCCCAGAAGGATTAAATTCAACTCCTTATAAGTTTAATTGAACATTTGCTATGGAATGCATAGAGCGCAAAAGTGAGCATTTGTGTGTACCTTGAATGCCACCTTCCAAACTGGATCATTAGATCTAGCTGCTAATGGAGTACTGCTACTAAAAATAAAAATATATCAAAGCATAGGCCATTTCTCCTAATGGGAGCCAAGTCAGTGGTTTTCACCTTGGAGAAGGGTGGAGTGGATTTTGTGCCTACCCAGCCACACACCCAGAGAAGCACACAATCATCAGGGACAAGGTTAAGCCAGTTCAGTGTCTGTGCTGAGGGTAGACCCTCCCCTGCTCAGGGAATGTCATTCCTGCTTTCCTGAACTCCGCCTGCAGTATCTAGAGGAAGGCAGGCTAGCATTGTCTTCCACTGCTCGCCCCAGGAAACATGATATCATTCTCAAACAAAAGCGGGAAAGCTGACAGATCTATTGAGATGGGTGTGACTGGAGCACACACCTCGCTAGTCAGCCCCTGTGGAAAATGTAGTGACTGGCAGCTCATCGGTGCTGGGCCGCCTGTGCTCTCCACATTTTTATAGCTATAATCTCTGCAAACGACTTGTTTCTCCTGTACTTGTGACCTAATGAACATAATTGCTGTCTATGTCAAATAGCTATATGACACCATGCAGAGAAACAGGAGGCACAAGGAAAAAATGTTGGAATAAGTGGACTTTCTTTTCTTCTCCATAATGCTTACAGCACCAGATATTTCCAAAAAGTGTAAATCTGGAAATGATCTGAGGACTAAATAGGTTGAATCCATGTGCAGCTAACCAATCAAGAAAATGAAGGCACAGATGAGGAATTGATAATTACAATATGCAGCCTATTACAGCAATTGCTAGATAAGAATATTTCCAAACATGATTTCAACAGATTAAAAACTTTTTTTGTCTGCATTAACGTTTAGCCTTTTATAGATGCCAATAGTAAGGTCTCAAACTTGCAATTTTATTGTTAACAGCTGTTAGTATGCTGCTAATCAGGAAGATCTGTGCAAAGCAATTGTGAAGAAAGTTGCGTGGAAATAAGGACTTCTGCTTTTTCTTGCTACTTTCTGGTTTTCATTGCAGGACAATTTGCAGTTCTACAGCACATTATATTTTTACTGTGAGGTGGACTGGAATAACCTCTACATATATCTCAATACAATGATCAAGGGTGAGTTAAGAATCTAAGATTATCATGTGACTTGTATTTTTCTTTTACAGATTTTTACTGAAGAAACTGACTAGAAAATCAAAATGAGGATTTTAAAAGTGATACTCAAATGTGGAGCAAGTTTGAAGCTGATGGCAGGAGGACAGTCTTCCTCAGGACTCTGCATGTGATAGGTTCAGCAATGTGTCTCTAACATTAACGCTGAAATTACTGTAAACCAAATTTGAATTAGTATAATATTTCTGTATACCTTTCTACAGATATCTCTTATGATAACTTCTGACTTGCTGAACTAATGACATTTGCTGATAATACTATATAACAATATTTGAGGTGTTTTTAATTCATCTTGTATTTTTTCTCCTTTTTTTGTTCACTGACTTTCATCGAAATTCCACTTGTGGACGCTTGACTAAAATCAGATACAGGAATACTACACACATCAAGTGTACTGGTAGTTCATAAAGTCAGTCACAGAAGAAATTGACTTTTAATCTGTATTTAGAATAGATTTCTTAGGGAAAGACATCAATGGTTTCAAAATTATTAGCTGTATGAAAAAAGTAGTACCATTAGACAGAAAAAAAACCTGCTGCAACATGTGTCAACAAACAACTTCAACACTAAAAAGCTGCAGCAGTGGATCTTACATGTAGTTAAATCACTCCCAGTTGCCTGACCCCGGTCCTGCCCTCACTCGCTGTAACAACTCTGCACGGAGAAATAGACTCACTGAAACAAACATGAGTACTTAAATCAGTAAAGGTAAACTCTGAAGTGAAGGGTAAACAGCCAAAGGGGAGGTGAATACCCTGTAAAAAAACAAAGAAAGGCACGAGAGGTCCTTAATTACAGCTATTAAAGCTAAAGTTTACCTGAAATCAACAGGCTGAATCCATAGAGAACTAGGTGTGCTAGAGGGTCCATGCTTTCCAAAGTATATCCATCCAGTTCTTACAGTTGCTCATGGAGTATCCTTTCCCTGGGGTAGACCTTTAGCAGTTTCTCTTGTCCTGCATGGTACACTGTTTACAAGTCACAGGCAAGAAATCAGAGCACTGGTGCAGGCTGGAACAGTCTCATTGCTGTCTGAGTACAGGGAGTTTAAGTTCCTTTTTCCTGTTTCCTTTGTAGATTAGGATGGGAAAGGCAGGATCTTAAAGGCATTTTTGTATCAGCAGGACTGCAGGGCAGTACAAATCCCGTCCATCCAGCAATACATCAAAACAATTATCTGGAGCTGCTGGAGAAGCAGGGGACTGCTGTTGTTCACAGTCAGCAGAATAGGAACAATGATGGCATCCTCCAGTAGGCGGGAGAGTGCAAGTAAAACATCCTCCACCTAGGTACAGTAGGTGGAAAGTGTTGTTATCTCCTTCTTGGAGTCCAGGTCTGCTAACTTCTCAGGGTGCTATTGTGTTTGCCCTTATTTATTTAATCCACATGTAAGCTGCTGGCTGCAATGCATTTTTGCACACAATAATGAAAATATGAAGTAAACAGTAACAAAACAACTAGCTGAATCCAGTATAGAGCAAAGCCATCCACAATCCAGCAAACTACTCCCTTAGTTCATGTGTTTTACTGGAAACAATTTTTCTTTACATTTGACAATTGGAAACATACTGAAAACTTGCTGCAATAATAAATCTCACACAGAGTTATTATGACTTCAGTGGGATTAAAATGCCCGCATCACTCAGGGAGGTCTTGAAACTAGGAAGCCAAAACAAAACACAAAGAAAAATACAAAGAAAAAAGAGAGAGAAAAAATTAATTAAATAAAGGGAAAGGCAGCACTCAAATATTGAAAATAAAGAGCAATCTTATTTACCAGTTGACTAAACATGATCCATGGCAATATAACATTTGGAAGTTCTGTAGTCCTGCCAAGATCCAACAGCTAGAATTACGTTTATGAAAGTACAGAAAAAGGAATGTTCAGCATAATTTTGGAAATGGGGTATGGTTTTATATCCTACTTTGATTAATTTCCTCTTAGCCTTTGCTTGTAGTGTAGATTTCACAGATCATTCACACCTAAAATCTATTGCCAAGTGGATAGAAGGGTTACAGCTACAGCAAATGGGAAGGCAGCATCCCAGAGTTCCTTATGTGTGTCTCTCCTGTCCCTCCATATAACTGAAAGCCAAACCAAGTAGAAATTTATACTGAAAATACTCTTTGGGTGAAAAAACAGTATGAGGTACAAATTCTACTAAAATTCCTTTTTGAAGGAGGTAGAATATAAGATAAGTATGTGGTTTGGTTTCAGACTAAAAGAAACTCACATGTATTTTGTCCATTATAGATTTTGGAGAATATCTACTCTTTTTCTACTCCTAGATGTGAAGCAGCAGTGATTACCCCTTTGCAATTGCATCTTAGCTTTTATAAGCCTGCAAGTGGAGATGCCTCCAGTATCAGAATATTTACTGTATTAGTAGATGCTAAGTATTATCATATTTCCTACCTAGTGGATAATTCTGTTTTGTTGTTCATTTAACCTGTTTATAAGTTGTCCAATCCTTGATTATTTTTAATGTCTTTTTATTTGTTAAGGGATGGGAAGCAGGGAAGAAGGAGAGGGGAATTAAGCAAATGCAGTCAAGGCTGTGGTTCTTCAGATTGCTATTGTAAGCTTAGAGGGGTTTTTAAAGTTTTCACTTAAATCTCACTTTCCTGCTGTAAAAAGGTCACTGAGGAGAAATCCATCATGTCTCCATTTTAAATACACCTAAATACAAAGCAGTGTTCCTGATACTAATTTTGCAATATGAAAAATAGGCCAAGTGAGCTGTTTACTCTTTTTTGAAGAACCAACTTTTGCTTACTGATCATTTCATCTGCCATGATGACAAGGTAGTTATTTATCTCCAGGACAGAGTGGACAGCCTGAACATGCAGCATTCCACAAATACAAGAAGTTTGCAAAGGCCTGCTGTTAAGCCAGAAGAAAGGAGATACACACTAACCCAAGTCAGAATTTGTTTCGGGTACGAGCATCAGCAGGACTGTATGTTTGATTTCTGTTTCATTACAAAATTTCATTTTCGAAGAAATAAAGGATAGCATCTATAATTCAGCAAACAATAAAGTACTCCACCTAGATCTGTTTGTATTTGGAAAGCTTTTAAGTGCCACAGTTTAAATACTGCTCCCACTGAATTAAAAATTTAATTACATGATAAACTTTTTCTACAGCAGAATTTAAAGGATTTCAATATTCTGGCTTACTGTCACTGAACATTAAGTGTCTGCTAGGTCTACCTTTCATATTTTCATCCTTATATTTGATGAGACTAGAACGTAAGTATTTTTTAAGGTAGGTCATATCAATTTTGTGCCCTGTGAACTAAGAACTGTATGATCTGATTACCCTCTGATTAGTGAATGACACAGAAGTGCAGTAGAATTGTCTGTCCCCACCACCAAACTAGTCCTTAGCTAACAGGGATACTTAGTCTCAGCCTGCATTCACTATTAATGACCTGAAGAATCCCAAACAGCGTTTGGCAAAACCAGACTGCCAGTAAAAGAAACTGGCCTAAAGTAAGGGTGGCATAAAAAATAAAATATGGTACTGGGTTACTCTAACTTTTGTTGCATGTGGGGCTGTTGACTATCAGCTTGTCCAATGAACATCCTTGCCACATCCTCAGGTAGGTATGTGGCTATATTTTGGCTCCATAGGCCACACTCTTCTTTTCTAAAGGTACTTGGAAAGACTCCAAAAGTTTCAAAGATCTCCCCTCAGAAACATCAGCTTTATTGGTTGTAAACTTCTGATTCAAACATATTCACATCCTAACACCCAACACAATGGCATGCATGAATTCAAATTAGTTGCAGCAGGGAAAAATTGTCTTCCAAGGTGTAAATATAACCCTAGCATTAAACATGGCTTTTCTTAACTCTCTTTGCTGAAGGCTAATTTTATGATATGTCAAGTGCCCTGAACTCCTGACACCAGGCTTTCCTCCTTAGATAAGCAGCATACTTGTCTCAAGGACAACCCATTCATACATGCTCTACCACATGGAAATATGTGAAGAGGAAAAAGAACAATGCCACTGCACTTCTTTAGTCAGGTAGATGTGTTAGCAGAAATCATATATCCTCTTGCAGTATCTGGTTGTATTATATATTTTGGAACCAAGCCATTACTTTGGCCTTGACATGATGGTAATACGTGTTAGTAGGAGGCAGTAAAGGAACTTTAGGAATTAGTACTCATCACAGTCAGCTAATGTGAAACAAAGCTTCACAAATGATGGGGTTCTTTCCTCAAACAGATCCTGCTCCTCTACAAGGCCTATACCACTGAGGCCAGCTGTAGCCCCTATGTCATCTATCTGGGACCACCTGGGAGTGAGAGATAGCAGCCAGGAGGCCAGAGAGAGGACATGTGCAGCTGTGGGTGTAAGCACTCAGGATGAGCACTGTCCCTACCCCTTCAGTAGCAGTGGTAAATGGAGGGAGGTAAAGGTTTCTGGGGTACAGATGATGCAAATGTGGATAGGACAGTATGGAGGAGTGGTGCTATTGAAATGGGTGGTTCATTGGAGAAATGGTGGAGAAACTTCAAGGTGAGGTAGAAAAGGTAACTGTTTTTTGCTGCACCTCATTCTGAGGAGGTGCAGTTTATTTATGCTTTTTCTAGTACTTCTCCCATATGTGCATACTTAGAAGGCAGTTGAGGGTTGCAAACACAGCTATGATCCATTTCTTTTGCTCAGCAGTTTTGTTTTCTTTTCTAAAAGGAGTTTCTCTTGGAGAACATAGCCTTGAAAATGGCTGACTATTGAGTAATCTACAGAACAGCCTTAGCCAAAGGGAGCCTGTCTTCCTTGATGCTGAAATAAAAGGGAATTTACTGAATGGAATTAAACTTATTAAAACTGTATAGAGCTGTATCAGTAAAGTCATTGTGAAGGACATTAGACCATTTGTCTAACATGTATGCTCTGAAAACTTCTACTTTGCAAGTCACTTGTACTCCTCTGAAAAATGCTCCATGTATGTTTTAGAATGGCCTGCCTGTTGTCAGCAGGACACAAAATATTGTTTCTCTGTTCTGCTACTTCCATTGTAATTTTTTACAATATATTTTGAAGGACAAATGAGTCTGTGTATTTATGTTTAATGGCAACAATTGTATATCCAAATATCTTTAAGATATTGATATTAAATCTTCCCAAATGATGCACAGAAATAATACTATCACTGCTTAAGTAAAAGGGCATGAACAAGGCCAATTTCATATTTTTAAAGCCTTCAGAGATAAAGGTTAATTTCATAAGCCTCTTAATGAATGTGATCTTTGTCGATCTGACTATTCTTTCCAAGGGCCAGGAAATGGGTCATGTCAACTAGATCTCAGGAGTAGTCTCCTAGCCATTAGGGTTACAAAATTTCATTCTTAATATCCTCTTTGCAGGACCTACTATCTTCCACAGACTTATTATCACACTGCCAATATGATTTAATGGCACTTTTAAAGGGTGATTTTAAACAAGTACAAGTTAGTGATAAATTTGCTGTTCACCTGCCTCTTCTTCCAAATTTGGGATTGGCAGTCTTGCAGAAGTCTTGGAAATCTGAAGGCTTTATTTACAATTTTGTCTCTCATGCATAACTGCTAAAGTCGCCGATACAACTGGCCATTTCTGCTATAGTCACTATTTTCTTTTTCTTCCTAATTTTAAGAGGTGCTGAGCCTGCCTTATATTACAACTATTCATGGGCAAATGAGTTATATGTTGGAGACAGAGGTCTTGCAACTTACTCGTTCTTTGCTCACAGCAGAAATCTTGGGGGTGATAGAAAAATACTAGAGCTCAGTGAATCAAGCTCAGTCACTTTAAACGAATACAGCTTTCAAGGAATTAGCTCTACAAGAGGAAACAAGAGTGGATAATTTTACATTTCTGGCTTGCCTTTTTTTTTTCTTTCAATGTGGAGCATTTCCTCCCATTTCACACATTTTGCATATGGTCCAGTGAGTCCTCCCTCCTGAAAAGAGGACATCTAAGTGTTGAGCAAGAGAAGAGTCCGGGCAAGAACAGTTCTTCTTCTGTTCCAAGATTCTGTCAATCCCAACAAATGATTGATCAAAGCTGGGATTTGAATTCAGATCATCTCTGTAGCAGTGAATGCTTAAAGGCTTCCTTCCTTTTGACTCAAAAAGACAAAGATGACAACTATTTTGTTTGGGAGTAATCCAGTTTCCTTCTGAGTGACTGAGCTGCACTTCAAAGCCTTGCTCTGCACATACAAGACAAGTATCATTTGTTGTTCAGCTGCCATTCATACTATATAGGTATTCAAGCAAGCTCCAAGTTTAGGACCATTTTCAGAATCTCAAGGTTTTCTCTCCAATTGCTACATCCACCACACCCATTATCACCATGATACATACATGTTTCCAAGGAGCTCACTCAAAGCAGAAACTTTAAGAACAGTTACAAAACAAGCTTTTAATTTCTTTCTCCTCAAACTAAGACATTGTAAAGGCTAGCACCTCTTCATAAGGCCTGTATTATGCCTTCTATTTTTGTTTTATGCTTGCAGCAGGAAAATAGAAGTGTTCTTACAAAGAACTTACAAACACTTCACCTTGGAAACATGTCCCTAAAATTGTGAAACAGCACATACAAGCACTAAAAGCCATTAACTAATATTGTCAGGCAGAAAGAACTCTCAGTGTTCTGCCTGTCTGGAATTGCTCACCAGGAATATTGCATTGTTGTCTTCTAAGCTCACTAAGAGAAATTAAAAAATAAATTTATTTTGAAGAAAAGCAAGCTTTTGAAAATCACCATGAAAAGTAATGAAGGCAAGATGAAGCAGGAAGGCCAACAAGATGATTAACCTTTGCTTGCAGCAAAAATACAGTTTGCCTGGAGATACAATGATATCTCTGAATATTTGGGAACAAGTTTGGTGTACTGTCATGCCATCATGAGCTGGGAACAACAGCAGTCATTCCTGCACTTGTCCTCAAGCAAAAATGATGTGGCAGCAACAGACTGTTTGATGAAAAGCTTTGAAATTGAAATGCTTCTTTTCGTACAGTGTGCCATTGAAGTCGGGTGTCAAAGTGACAGTAATTGTCAAACTTGGTATCCTAATGCCTCAGTGTTATGTTACTGCAGGGTGACTAGGTAAAGGAGCTTGTAACAAACCGCATACATGTAATTCCACAGAGCTTGTTGAGATGCACACAAACCCAAAAAGGTTGCTGACTTAAGACATTGCAAGGTCATTTGAGTCTACTTTTTTTTATGGTGGTAAGGGAGAAGCTTCTGAGTACTGAAAACTAGAATATGCCACTCCTACTTTCAGGAGAGCAAGAAGAGTGATCTATCCAATGACAGACTGGTCAGCCTCATTTCAATCCCTGAAAAAGTTGTGGAGAAACTAAAACTGGATATGATTTCCAGACACATGAAGGATGGGAAGTTGATCATGAGCAGGGAGCACAGATTTATGAAGCAGAAATTATACTTAACCAACTTGATAGCCATCCACAATGAGGCAACTAACACAACAAGGAGAGAAGTGTGGATGTTGTTCACCTCAACATAAGCACGGTGTTTGCCGGAGTTTTCCGTTAAATCCACACAGATAAGCTGACAAAATATGGTTAGATAAGCAGGCTTGGGCTGTGTGGTCTGTGGCCTGTAGTCCAGCTGGAGGCCAGACAGTAGTGGAATACCACAGCCATGGGTATGAGGGAAATACCATTTAACATTTTCACTGATGACCTGGACAATGGGTCAGAAGCCTCAGGAAGCTTGCAGATGACACAAAGTTGGGAGGAGTGGCTGATACACTGTATGGGTGTAGTGCTGTTCAGAGGGATCTGAACAGGTGAAGTGGGCAGCCAAGAATGTAATGAAGTTCCACACAAATACATGCACAGTCCTGCCCCTGTGGAGGAACAATTCAGGCACCATGCATACTGAGGGCTGAACCTGCTCATTTACTGGCTGTAAACCTGCCTTATTGAGAAGGACCTTGGGGCCCTTCCTGGTGTACACCAAGCTGAACAAGAGCCAACAATGTACAGCAAACCAGGCCAGGAGTATTCTGTGGCAAGTTAAGAAGAGCATTGCCAGGCAGGTTGAGGGAGGTGATACGTAGCCCTGCTGGGAGGTGAGCAGAAGAGACTTCAAATATCTCCACTCTGCAGATGCTGCCTGTTAATTCATGTCCTCTCAGTCTGAAGTCATAGCATAAAATAGAAAAAAAGATTGCCTGGGTAGAGAGAGACTTGTGTTACTGAATTAGTCTCCTGATGTACACACAAGAGCTTCAGTGAAAAGATATTGTCTGGTACTTAAACCGTATTGAATAAAAAAAAAAAAGAGTTAAAGTAAAGGTGATTTTCACTGACACTTGAGGAACTACATAAAGGGTAGTGAGTCCACTCACTACTAGGACTCAGTTAATAATCTTCCAGAAGGAAATGAAACACTTGCTGCATAGCTTGTCACTCAGAATCCATACAGTTCTTTTCAGCCATGGGTACTACCTGTTACCGAGGACCATAAGGGTGAATTGTTAAGAGAAAGAATGACAATCTGACACTAATCAGAGGGTAATCAGATTCTTACACAGAAACAGGTTATCTGAAGATCCTTCAGTATAACCATGAAAAGAACAGCATGCTGGAGAAAGGGGTTTCATGACAGGCATCTCCTGGGAACACAGCAAACACCTGTAAACTTTACCATGCTATCTTGCAGGAACACTACCAAGGAATAAAAGCTTCCCCTGACCTGAGAGAAAGCAAAGTCTGTTTATTCAGTCTGCAGCTTTTTTCCATTGTTCATTACAATATGTTATTCCAGCACAAGTAGAATTCAGAGGCGATCTCTCTGGCTGATGATTTGGTTGGTGAGAATAGTAAGCTTCATCTCTGCAAATAATGGGCTTTCTCTGGAATAGCTGAAACTCTGACAGGAAGGAAGAGACTTTAGTGGGAATTTCCCCTAGATAACAGTCCTTAGTTTATACAAATCCTGTTCCAGTATCTCTAAATATTCTAAATATATAGAGCAACACCATTCAGTGTGCTGAATTAGCAAACACAGTGCTTTCTGCACAAATCTTCAATATTTTTAGCTTACAGATTTATTTATACTCAAAATGACAATCACAGATTTGAGGAAATTTAGTGACAGAAATACAGGACTATTTTAATGGACTCAGAACATTTCCTAATAATTTCTCTACTCCAGTTTCATGAAGCAAGATGCATAGTCTACCTATTTTCTGGAAAACTTTTCTCAGAGAGCAGAACAACTATAAATCCAGATCCCACTGCTTTTTAGTAGTTTCTTTCTACAAGGCTGGATTACTGTTCAGCTAAAATGTCTATCTGTAGTCAACTGTGCTTTTTCTATTTGATTAGGACTAGCATACAATATACCAGGTGAAAGAAACTATCAATAAGCAGTTTATAACTACACTACATGTAGAATGTGAGACAAATGGAAATTCTTTTTTATCTAAACATTTTCTGAAATTTCTGTACCATAAAGCACATTGTTACTTTCTATATTCCTTTTTTTTTTTCTATCTTGAAACTCCTTCTTGTGGATTTTTGTCAGAGGTTACATATGAAACTGCTGCTTGAAACTGAAGGGAAAAAACCATTGCAGAAAATACAAATAATTTTCTCTGCTATTCCTTTACTAGTGAGTACTACAGCAGTAAAATGCTCCACACAAAATCAGTAAAAGTAGTGTTAGCTATGTTTCACTACTTTTTATCAGAGTTTGCTCTTCATAATTACATCTTAAAAAATAAGGAAGTTAACTGTCCATTAGGAAATGCAAATTTGCTGGCATTTGCTTTTATTGTAAGATTTTACACTATGAAGCAATTTTGACTTTAAAAGATGCTTGTCATCCTTAGACGCTTTCCCTACTTGGCATAAATTGCTATCTGTATAGGTATGGTATGCTGATATTACCATTTATCTTATTATTAATTTAAGATCATGCATATGACAGACTGTCAAGCAGTCCTGTTCTGTTTGGCAGGAGTGGGATTACAATGCAATTAGAAATTCAGAGTGTAAAGCAGACTAAAATTTCACATTTGAGATGCAATTCAGCAATGCGTCTCAGTAACTCATTGGACTATTTTCCCTTTTGTTTCTAAAATTCAGATGTTTATTTCCAAAAAATTTGAACAGTGTAAAAGGAGGGATCGTATTAAAAACTGTAACTTGTAAAAACCTGGAAAAACAATTTTAAGAATATCTGTCACCCTAGTGGTGAATGAATGATCTCGGCCTTCCACGGGGCCTTTGCACATCTCTCATTGTTGGTCCACTTGGGCAGGAAGGAAATGCCTAGGCTCAGTTCTTGGTGTTCTGTAAAGCTTCTATGAGAGCTTTGTTGTATTCTTTGACCAGCTTTCTTGAATTCTTCATTATTGGCTGGTAGTCACTCTCTTGAATTTTTGCTGCTATGACTGATTAAAACAATTAAGGAAACAAACTGCTAGTATAAATATGCATAATCACAGATCACAAGGGAACCACAACATCATACATTTCCGTCTGTGAAAACTATCAAGGGATGAAAATAGTGGAAAAAACTCAGACCAGGGATAAAAGATTTATACTTATTTACTAGCTGCCATCTCATCACAAGCACTATAGAAAAAGGAAGTGATTACATGCCTGAATCACAGGCACTCAGTTATGTACAGCCATAGTCTGGCTACAAAAGTCCCAGTCCAAGAAAGCAGCCCCTCTCCAGTAGCCCAAGCAGACATAAATACTCGGCATAAGGGTCTGCACTTGGATAGGCAATATATCACACTAAGTTAGGAGATACTTTAATATCCTGATCAACTTTTCTCTTGGTTTGTCTTGAAGTATTTTCTGTTAGGAAAAATTGTGTTCAAGAGTATTGCCTTAATAAAATATTTCTGTAGAGCCTTCTTCAAAGAGGAGGTAGCTCCAACTATATTACAAGTCTTATTTCAACTTATTCCAAAACCTTTTTCAGCTATTTTTCTAAGAATTAGAGCACTAACCAGGTTTGAGAAATGAGATATTTGGTATTTGCAGAGTAAACCATTATATGTATACATAAACATATAGCTATATGTATATGCATTAATTACTAAATAATTATCATCATCAGAATTATTTCTGTGATGGCTGGGTATCACAGAATCACCTAAAATATATCCCTGTGCCATTTTCTGAGACATGAAGGAATGTTCATTGTCCAACACACTACAGTAGATGGTGGGGCCTAGTTTTGATGTTACCTTTACTGATTACATTTCTACTCTAATGATTTTGTGCATCTTACAGATTTTTTTAAAAATAAAAATTTATTTCTTAAATAAGTTTTAAAAAAATAATTTTATTGCAGTGAATTCACTGTCCCTAGAATATAATATAAAATAAAAGCACAGCCCGGTCCAATTCAGATCTTTATCATAAGTAAGGAGAAGAATACAAAAATAGTAACAGAAGAGAAGAACCATCAATTCCAATTAAAACAAACTTCAGTGCTTTTCCTGATTTCAAAAACTATCTTAGGAAATCCATTTGCTAATCAGCAACTAACCATTTTGCTGACATGATTATTGGAATACAACTTGTTAATTTGAATCCCATAAAGAGAGAGCTACAAGACAGTTCCCCTACTCCAGTATGTTTCCAAATAAGCCTACACTGACAGATTAATCTCAGGTAAGACCAGAGAGATGTGAAGATGAACTTTGTATGAAATCTAGTAGCAAACCTGAGAAGGAAGGAAAAATTCCAGACCGCAAGGCAAAGCTTATGCTTTAGGGCCCTGTAAGCCTGGTTCAGGCAACACATAAAAGTTTTGCTATATATATCTATCATCTCACCAGATATTTGCCAAGGATTGCCTTTCCCCTCCTCCCCTGTCTTCTGCAATCCATTCCATCCTGTCTTATTCTACTGGAGGAAACAGACTTCTTCCTCAATTAATACAGTGTGTGAATTAGACTCTTACTTCTTAAAGAAAAGGATACACTCCTTCATCATAAAGTTATTTTGCTCAAGGTGCTGCCACTTCCTCTCCAAATTTGTAAGCTGAAAACAAAAAACACAAAAAGAGCCAAAAATGAAAACGGTAATAATTACACGCATATTTTACACAAATAATTTTGTATCAGTACCTTGTACTCTTATCAACTGATAAAATCAAAGTTATTTCACATAAAACCCACAGAAATTAGAAACAATGGCAAAACGTTTTTAAAGCTGCTGATGATTAACCTGCATATATACTTTAGCACTTCATAATCCATCTGTATAAAATGCATCTGTCATTGCAGTGACAGATGAAAAAATCAGATGAGAATTCAAGACTTGTCATATAAGAAAGTTAACAGGCATGTCAGAAGAAAAAAGGTGAACAATTCAGGGACATACTAATTCTCATTATGTTTCATATCATTTAGATAGATCTCTTCTTAGAATCAGTAAGATCTAAACTCACCAAAGATACAATATTTCCTGACACTGTCTTGGACTTTGCACTACACAGAAGAAACTTCCTTACTTCCATAGTTAGGTTTCCTGTCTGATGCCAGAAGTTCTGATAAGAACAGAGCTGCAGCAAGAAGATTGTAGGAGTGTGGGTTCAGCGCTGGCACCTCTTCAATACTTTCAGCATCAACAGGAAACTAATGTGGACATTATATTGATGGCTGCTTCCTTACAATACAATTTTATATTTGTTTTTTTGATGCTACTGTTCAAGGTTCTGCATTTCAAGATATGAAGATGTTATTTTTAAAAGTAAAACCGAAAATCATTCTGAGGCTAAACTTTAAGTGGAAACTAAGGTAATAAATCAGGAAAATATCGCAGTCTTTTACTTTAAAGCTTAATCTTAAACTGGAAGAGATGAAAATAGTTTCTGTATAACTCAAGCCTTAACAGTAAAGAATAAGTTATCTAGTGTACTAGTTTGCAGCAAACAAGGCAATAATTTGTTTTCAAGACCAGGTAGTTCTGACCAATTAGAATTTTTATTGTCTTGGTAGACATTGCTGAACACAACACAGCCAGTAAAGGAGCCTGGAACTGAAATACTTACTATCTTGCACACAGAAAAGAAAAGATTCAATGTAGTTTTGTAGTAACTGCTTGAAGACCAGTTGACCTCTTGCAAAACTGCCCCCGTTGTCCACATTTATGAACACTATTTGTACTTCAAAATGCTTGATGAATGTCAAATAATCCGTTATTATAAGACATACCTTAATTCACTCTCATTTTTTGCACTCAAGACATAAAAAGTAAAGAAACAAATCATTTTCACACACATAAAAATAGAACTGCCCCAGTTTAATAAACTGAAAAAATGTCGTGCACCTACTATTTTATACAAAATGTTAAGCCTCATTATACAAGTATCTTAACACTGTTTGGATATGCATTTCTAATTTACCTAAACTCTAGAATTTGATCTTGGAAGAAAAGATTCACAGTATCTGAAGTCTTGCATACTTTGGGATGTAGCTTTGAGGATTTTTATTATCACCTTAGAATGATTATAATAATCCTATGCTACAAATGGACACATATGCCTCAGTCAGAGCGATGCCTTCTTATCTGCTCCACTACAATCATTTCAGAAGAAAGTCAGCTTACACATGTAAAATATGACCTCCAGCTTTTAATTGTATTAGAAAAAAATAATGGTTCTAAAGGAGAAACATCTCAACAACCTCAACCAATAAAAAACAGTGCAATGTATTAAAAAAATCAGTCTCCCTTTCCAGCTTATTTCACGGTTATCTATTTTTCTTCTGTGCATTCAAACGTATATGCCAGTAAGGTTCTGCTGCCAAATGAGAGCAATTTATGTGTGTTTATAATGAAAGAATAGAAGCTGCTCAAGAGGTTATAAACATCTTCTTTCCTGATTCACTTTCGATATGTAAACGTTTTGATATGCCAAAATTGTTTAAATGTGAACAGACCCTAAAACTTCAGTGGCCTGCAAAGAGCAGAAGAAATTGGAAAAGGGAAAATGGAATTAATAGCACAGATTTAAAGAAAAGAATTATCACCATGGCTTTAAAAGCAAGAGGGATCTTAGCTCATTAGTAGTGACTTTTTTCCCTCTGCAGTTTCTTTCTAAGTTTGTCCTCAAACTACTTAACCAGAGGAAGGGCAAAAGGTAGAGAGTTCTGAGCAAGATTAACACAAACATTTAAACAAAGGATTCATATAACTTTTAGCTCAGAAAGACCTCTGCTAGTAATCCAAAACTTACAAGCCATTTGTTGGCACAGTATTAACTTTTGTTTGAAAACAGCAAACACAGCTACACACTTACCACACAACTTAGAAAACTCACTGAGAAGCAACAAACAGATTCTGTCTGTACAATGCATCATGTATGAGAAAACCAAAATCAAGAAACAACTGAAGGGATAATATGTAACTTGACCTATACCTGAGAATGGGTCTCATTTTCTTGCAGCTCTTTCTTTAGTGTTTCATACTCTGTATTCAAATGCTCCATTATTTTCTTAAAAGCATGGCAGTGTTTTGTTAGTTTTTCTTTGTCATTCTGGAGTTTCTAGTTAGAAAAAAACAACCAACACTGATTAATGGAGGAGTTGCTGTAGGCTTCAGGCACATTACTTCAATTTACCTTTCAAGATGCTACTATTTTTCCTTTTAGAACAAGACCACATTCATAAAGAACTCATAGGCTTATCTCTAGCATCGCATGCTCTATCCCAAAAATAATAATCAATGATTATGACCAAGTTGTATGCTTAGATAATACTGTATGAACACCAGTGAGAATGCTGTTATTAAGAATTTGTAGAAAATTTTCTTTTGCTTGTGTTCTGTGTTAGACTGCTAAATTCAAAACTATGGGTAGTCATAAATTATGTAAAAATTTAGCTGAATCGCTAAAACAGAATGGGGAGATTCTCTGGAAGGAGGCTTTCAAAAGATATCCAGCTGAATACTTGCTACATGTACCCAGTTAATAAGTCACACATATAAGCAAAATAGTATTTGGATTCATTTGCACTGATGTGCAACCCTGTTTTTCAGCTGTCATGAATGACTGTCCACCAGAAAACTGGATTCCCTTCCACTAGCTGTTCAAAAGCACACACTTTGTTTCATCCCTTTGATTACCTTTTTCTTTTCTTCTCCTGATGCTTTCAGAGCTGGCAAATTATTGTAGATCTCCAACTCTGCTTTTGTCTGTTCAATTTTGTCTTTAAGAGAAGCCAGTTCACCAACCATCTTGCCCTCCAATAGTTCCATCTTCTGTAGATCCATCTGCAGTTTTTGACTCTCTAGATCACCAGACACACAATCTCTAGTTACCGGTGCATTTTGTTTCAAAATACATGGCCCATTACATAAAAATTTATGCCATTTTTAACCAACATAAACAGCTCCTAAATATACTTCTGAGTTTTTATGTTTATGGGATCTATTAATGTGAAGAAAATAAAAAAACTGATCTTTACAACCATGCCACAAGTCTGGCTCATACACTACAATTACTGTATTATAATCCATAAGTGAAGAGTAATGAAAATGTGATGATCTTCTGTATCACAGTGTTTCTATTTTTAATGTTTATAGCACCACAAATTAATTATAGCATCACAATCTTAAAGCAGTGGTGATAACTTACAAAACGTTTATTGCAATGATGCAGATAAATTGAAGAATTATTTTTATTAGTTTTTTAGCATCATGTTATTTTTATTTGTGCTGCTTGAATATGGATAAGGTTTAGTTTTAGGACAACAAATAACCAAACTTGCTTTAAACAAGTTTGTATTTAAACAATGTGCTTTGTACAGGAAAACACTTCCATACATCCACAGAAAAGAAGTATCACAAATGCCAATCATCAACATAGGCTACAATATCTACCATTTACTTCTGAGACTCCATTAAAAGCATAATAGAGTTACAGGTAATTAAAGGAATTATAACTGTGGGTGGATTCTGACCTAAAGAAGACTGTAGAGACTGAAACTGTTCAGACACGAGACATGCGAGGGAAGAAAGAATACAGATACAAAAAGTAATAAAAATACTTTGACCCAGTCTTGGGATAAGTTACCTACCCAAAGTGGGGAAGGACTAGATGTTGGCTAGACTTAGTTTGGATAGTTTTGCAGCTTGATCTGTCATTGTATTTAATTCATGTTCTTCAACATTAAACGCATGACTACATCTCCTTATGTTTCACATCTGTGCCTAACTCAGAAGAGTGATATAGATAATGCAGTTTTCTTACTACATTCCAAAGTATCAGGCAACATGGGCTGTTGGAAGGGATTGGACTACACAAAACCCCCCTTTTTTGGCCTAAGTTTGCATTTTGAGATTTGTGCTAATCTGCTGAAAAACGGACAGAAAATTTCTTCCTCAACCAAGGTAGTATAAATCTTAAGAGGCATAAAAAACCAGATCTGTCCATGTGACAGAAGGAGAGTTCACCTTTCCAA
Organism: Prinia subflava; assembly: GCF_021018805.1. Taxonomy (NCBI): domain Eukaryota; kingdom Metazoa; phylum Chordata; class Aves; order Passeriformes; family Cisticolidae; genus Prinia; species Prinia subflava. Next base: position 62,855,431 of record NC_086283.1, read on the forward strand.
AAACTGTGGGTATAGTTTTGTCAGTGGACTTACATGGGAAATTCTCACCTGCTCAAAACACTTGGAGCCAGATTTTGCTACTCATGTCTCTGCTTGTGTATTTATGCCACATATTTCTATTTTAGAGTGAAACACTTGCTTTTATCAACATTTCTGGCTTATTACAGAGCACTTTTATGATTTGTTTAGAAACCTCAAAATAAAAAAAAGACAAACCAACATTTTTGTGTACTATTTGCAGTTATCCTGAGGAAAGCTTATCCACAAGGTAAGATCAAAGATGTCCTCTATGTGCAAGGAGCACTTTAATATAAATATGAAAAATTCCCATTCAAATTAAAAGAAGGATTTAACAATAAAATATTTTTTCATTGTTTTGCATGTAAGTGATTCAAAGTCTGCCTTCCATTGCAAAGGACTTAACACTTGCACTGTGTCGACAATATTTCATAACTGCTCAGAGTTTCACAATGAAGTTTCTGGTACTGGTCAATGACAGATTGTAAACCACAACTGAACAGATCACAGCTTTACTTCTCTTGTTCCTAGAGCACTGTGATTTAAAGACAAATGCTTAAGGACATCAATAAGTGAGAGTTTTAGATCAGAAACAGTAAAAAATGAAATTATAAAATAATTCAGATTGGAGAGAAATAGCAGAAAACAACTACAGATGTTCCTGAGGATTTACTTAGGTCTTATCATAGCATTTTCAGTTTTTTTAGTTGTTCTAATTTGTTATTTTGAAATTATACAGTTGACCAATTTGGATTTATTTTATCTGTAAAGAGTAGTACCAACCTAAATGACAAAAAAAATTCTTGGACTGTTTTGTCTAATACAACTACAATGAGATTGCAATGTATATTCCTACCCATTCACACTCTCTGGAGAAAAGAGAAAAAACTGGAACAGGCAAATTTTATCCTTATCCAGCAGCAGACTCAATGAAAAAACCTCAAAACTGAAAAAACCCTCAAAATTCCTCTATGGGAAGAGACAGGAAGAGGATGCAGCCCAGTTCCTTCTGATAGCCCATGAAGTTGCAGCATCTAGCATGCAGTGTGTACACAGTGACAAATTCTCAGAACAAATTACAGTGACCCAGGGAAATGTTTTGGGGAAACTATGCCATCAGCACTTGTGTTTACCCTTCGTGGTTTCCTTTTCTTTTTTATTTTTTTAACGGTTCTTCTGGTGGACTTTTTATATCTTTGTTATGGCAAGAAAATATGGAAATCCAGATTTTAATCATAACAAAAGAATCCTGAGGATGACTGTGCTATAACTCAAAGGTTAGAAGGAACTTTAACTGTGCAAACTGAGCATTCACTATATTTCTGTAAGAATCTTAAGTTGTTGTTATACTATCTGTGAATCCCAGCTGACACTCATTTACTTAGGAATCATTTAAATTGTCTGCTGAAAATTATGTATTTAACCTCCTCCTCTTCCCTTGCAGAGAAAGAAATTTTTCTTTCAATAATGCCTCTGTAGCACTACACACTTCCATATGTTGTAAAACAGTCAGAAATGATGTGTATATGGAAGAACAAAAAATCATATTTGAACTTTTAATATAAGGCCCAGAAATTTAAACTACACTACAACTGCAAAACGAGTATTTGCAAACAAGCAAACACTAAGTGTTCAAATACACAACAGAAAATCGATTTCTCTAACATTTTGTGCCAAACAACTTCTTATTTGCTTACAACTACTTCAAAGTCATAATAATGGCTCCTATTTTGAAGATTACTATGAAGGACAACATGAAACAGCCTTCTAACAAAATGATTTACCATCCTTAATTCCTGCCCCCTCCTTTCAGCCATACAAACAAGGAAAGGTTTGCTGAACCAATAATGATATTGGCAAAGACACAGAATTGTGAGGACAATTCTACCATAAACAGTGCAAATAAAGCACTAAAGAGATATTTGTTATGGGAATGAAAGAAAACCACTGTTTGCTTTTTGAAAATACAGAGAACATTCTCAAGACGTTAATAAATATTGAGCATTTTGAAAATAAGATCAAAATAAGTACTCTGCAGAACTGAAGCTTGGGATTTGAGAGCTATTCACTGTTGTTGTCAATTAATTGCCTGTGTTACAAATCCCTTTGGAAAAGCATAAGTAAGTGACACTAAGAACTACATTTACAAATAATACATGGTTAGATAACTGTGGAAGAGTCTGTTACAGTTCATTAAACACTCTATCAAGATCATGAAAGATCTTGAGGTACGTATCAGTAAAATCAAATTCTAGCTCAATTCAACCCCTCTATTGAAATACACTTGTTTAACATATATCTGTGCAAGGAAGATGATCATTTAGTGATAATAGCAAGGTAAAAATAGATAAGTAGACATACTTATTATAAATACATATTAGACAATATCTAATTGATATAAACAAATATAACAAATAGAAATAAAGTGAGGAAAAGAAATAACTTTTATTTATTTATAGTTATTTATAATAACTTTCATGTATAAACAAGCATTTCAATTTGTGAACTTACCACTGTATTTTAATATTTGGAGATCACTTGATATCTAATATTTGGAAATCTACATGATATCAGTGTAACAAGGCAGGTAGTCTTTATTATTTTAAGGAATTAATTAGAAAATCTGCTGCTGATCTCACCTGTAATCAAATTCTTGGCAGTGCTCTGTGATTTCTGCATTTCATTTGATTTGAAAGTGAGGTCTTCCTGCATAATCTTCAGCTCTTGATTGGTAACAGATGAAATTTGTTTCATATGATTCAGATTCTGTGTTACCAACAACAATGATAAGAACGTGCTGTATTTCTGAAACCACAAGTGGTAACTGGACAAGTAAGAAACTCTCCTGACCACGACTTTCTTTCTGCCAACCTCTGATGTACTGACAAAATGACAAAATTGTCAAAATATGTTTTGACAGGCCAGCACAGATGAAATAAAAATGCAGCAAATATAAGCTGTGCTGTCTTATAGGTCTGCTGTAAACCAAGTGACAGTGCCTAAAATATCCCTTATGGTATACTATATTGAAAGAGGTAGGAGACAATTAAAATAATCATAGAATCAAAATATTACTCAGATGAAAGTTTTCTATAACATAAAAAAAAATCCATGGGAATCAAAAACATTAAAAGAATACAAGTTTTGAAAATGAAAAAAATTGGCAGACTGCAAATGGGAACAGTTTGTGAACTGTTACATTATTAATTTATAATATTTACATTAAATATGACGCATCATGGTATTTCAGACATACCTTTAGTAGATCAGAGGGACAACTGAAAAATTTTTTGTTCAGCAACATTAGTGACAGAATACCCATAAACTGAGATTTGCAAACTTTGAATTAAAATCAATATTGCAGTAGTTTTATTTGCAGTATTTGGAAATATTTGTCATTATTAATGTTGGTTGTAGCAGAGATGAAGAGTTATAGAAATTATGAAAATATTTACTTTTTCTGGTCACAATATTACATACTGTTCAAAATTCTTCCCCCAGAAAAAGAGAGAAATTAAACAAATCCTTTTTTTAACTACAGCTGTACATGTTTTATTGTTTAATCATTTTAAGAAATTATTATGTAGATAAATATAATTATATAAAATCTATCATCCTTCTTTATCCAGCTACTCCTGTTCTTTGTGCCTAAAGTCCTAGCTTGCCAAAGAGGAGGATGCTACATGCTTACCCTGCTCAGATGCTCCAGGAGTGCAACAATGTTGGCTTCTATTTGGGCCTTTCGTTCCAATTCCTGATTCTTTACATCTTCAAAAGTCTCTAGGAAATCTAGAGATTAACAAACATGAAAAATAAGGCTCTTACTTATATGGTTGCAATGTTGCTTCCAGTCAAAAGTCGGTATTACATAGCTAAGCAGTACAGTTTCAGATAGGTTACTTTAATTGTTTATTTAAAAGCCAGGTGGTAGAGACCTTGAAATTTGTCAGCTTATGGGTTGGAATGAAAATGAGAAGAATTCTTCCAGTGACACATACCAGACATGAGGCCACCATCTTTTTGTGCAGTGTTTAGGTGAGGGTCACCACACAGTGGGAAAGAAATTTCATCCCTGCTATTTCTGATGCTTTTCTAAATGCTTCTTCCAGCAGTTTTTGGTCTTTATATTTCTGAAAGCTATCAAAACAGGCTACTAAACAAACGAAACAGGTAACTTTATTATCTCTAGTGGCCTGGACTAAATGCCAAACACTGTGAAAGACTTTAGAGCTGGTATCACCTCTTTCCTTCTGTGTGACGTCCCTTAGCTACATGTCTAATTTATGTTCACTTTAGTAGTTGTCCAACTGAATCTGACAACACAGTTGTAATGGTGGTAGGTACTCTGTATCTGTGTTCTAGGAATACAACACCGTATTTCTGGTGACAGAGATATTCTAAAATATCTTGGACATCTTGGACACATCACATGGAAGTTAGAAACTCAGCAAGATGCCACCCAGAGCTCTAAGTTCCAATCATTTCTTTCCTGCTGGGTCTCTCCTCCTGAAACATGGTTTATACACACAGGAGCACTCAAGAACGGTAAGAGTTGGCACACTTTCTGGATAGAAACTGGAGAAGTCCTTGTTTGGGCAAAAAGGATTCAACAATGATAGAAAAGCATTTCCACACATTTACAACAATGAAAGCAACACACATAACATCCACAGATATGTATGTAATTCTATAAAACTGAGCCTGCAATGGTAAAACTAGGACCTCAGAAAAGCAGCTGTATGATTTGACTAGTGTTTTTCTCCTTTGGCATTCAAGACTTTTTTTTTTTTTCAAAACATTAGAATTTATTTAGAAACACTAAGCAAGGTCTGTATTTACATCTCATTGCACTGCTTTTTTGCAAGCAACTTTCTTTTTACCACACTGGTTTGATTGACCTTGTTTCATTTGAATGCTGTGTATTTCACAGATAGATAAAAAAATTCTTGACTGCAAGAGAGTGCAAGAGCTCATCTAATTAATTCACTTCCTCCGCAAAAAACCAGTTCTATGTCAGTAATTCAGATGTTTGTCTATATTCTTCACACACACAGCTCCTGAGAGATACTCTACAATTCTCCTGGACAATCTTTTTCAATGCTTCCTAAGTTTAACTGTTAGGAAGTTTTTACTAATATCCAAACTGAAATCCTTCTGCAGCTAGTGGTATGTTACACCTTTTCTATCTTCCATATATATGCAGAAATAAATTATTTTGTTATAATTTGAAACAGCCTTTTTACACATCTGACAACTGTCATAAATTTTCTAAAATAAAAGACTCATTCCTTTGTATCTCCTTGCAGGTCATGCATTCTGCATATCCCCATTAATTTTCTTCAGGACTGATGGCCCCCTTCTTTATGGGCCGAAGTAGAGACAATACTCCTATCTGAAGGATTTGATGCACGGTGAAAAAGATGACTTCAGATGTTTAAAAAATCACACTCCAATGTATACTTACTGCTGTGGTATTTTCCTTGTTAGTCTGATATTGCTCAGCCACGTTCACTTTGTTTTTCACTCTCTGAGCCACACCACAGAGCTGCACCTAATGAACCACTGCCTACTCTGTATTTTTATTGTTGATTAGTCAAGTGTAGAAACTTACACTTGGCCATTCCAAAATTTTTTGTAATTGATTTTTAACATAACAGAAGTATACTAAATTCTAACCACATCCTCCAACGTGATTTCAGCTTTTCTGATTGACCATTTTTTGTAACTGTTTTGTCAGATGCTCTCTCTCATCATCCAACTGATTAAGAAAATACTGACTAACCCAAACATCTGACACACTGCAAAATTCCACGCAGTATATCCTTTCATTTTGGCATTGAATCTTCAGAAAAAGTTGCTTGTATTTGACAAATCTATACTAGTGTTATTCATATTCCCATTCCTGTAACATTTACATATTGTTTGCATATAGTTTTCCCAAGTTATGTCTGGAAACTGATACTAATCTGACTGGCCTGTATTTCCCTGTCCTCTCCTCTTCTACATAGGCACCATATTTGCTCTTTCCCCATCCTTACGACTCCTGGCATGTTCCCCCTACTCTCTCAGCTCTCAGGTCCCACAGATCACTAACTGGTCTGGAACTGTATCAATAACCTTTAATGAAGGGTAGAAGCAGCAGCAAAACCCAAAAACTGCAGACACCACCTGTACTAATATGGAAAATCCGGAACAAGTGAGCTTCTATCTTTTTGCTTCTCTGGAAACCCGGTAATTTGAAAACACAGAAACTCACTGTGTTCTGTTTTACTCATCTTCTTCTATTTTCAGTTGAGACTTCTTTTTCAGTATCATGCTAGCCGTAAGTTATATAGAACGTTTTTAGAGAACATTTAAAAAAGGTATTATATCCCTTGAACCTCCATGGCATGTTTACTGACCGTTTTCCCTTTGCTGAGTAACAGACCAACTTTTTTGTAAGCTATCTCCTGCAGTACACAAGGAATAAGGTATACTTAAAGCCAGTTATTTTTATTCTCTATTAGTTGCTACTAAAATCTCTATAACATTAAAACTTTTTGACGTATAACAAAGCTTTAGGAAAATTCATCTTGAGTAAATAGATACGAGAAGCCCTAATTTTAAGGAATTTCATTATATCTACAGTATTCTATTTTGAAGTTCTGCTTTTAATCATTCAATCCATTAATTACAGCTTTGCTTTCATAAAGTGAAGTTGTGCTCCTAAGACATTTAATGGTTGATGAGAAGCCTTGAAAGATGCTCTGAATATTTGTGACTGTCCTGTAAGATACCAATTATCTTGTCCACAGAAGAAGACCACAGAACTTTATGCAAAGATCAGCACATGAATTCTTTGCAGCTGTAAATTAACTCTTTTAACAATAAGACAAAACCTGTAATTTAGTGAAATTCGGCCTAATAATACTGATATAGTTATATAAAGTATTAGGCTAAATAACATTAGAAAACTTACTGTCCATGTTTTCTTCCTTCTTCTTCAACTCCTTGTATTTCCAATTTTCTTCTCCTACAAGAGATGTAACATTGATTTAACTTTAGATTGTTTCAGGCCTGGATTCCTTCAAGAAGGCAAAATGTCTGTTTCAAAAATAAAATTTCAACATGACTAGGAACTACAGGATTCATCCCATTTCATTTAATGTAGACAGTTCAACTAACTATGTCATATACATCTTTATATTAAAAAGAAGGTAGTTTAATAAATCAGCCTCAATGCAGTTTTGACAACCTTTAAGGGGTTACAACTTCTGAGAGACAGGAGTGGGATAAACACTCAGTTTGGACAAAGGAAGTTCACAGAGTTTTTCTGAAGTCAAGTGAACTTCAAAAATAGAGAACAATTGCTTCTGTATATTTGGGCATCATGATTAGTTAAAACTTTCTGCAGCCCTGTTTAATATAAGAGCCACTTCAACTGCGCTTTCACCTATTACAATGGACTTTCATAAGGATATGCAGCTTGCAAGTGATATCTCAGGGAAATAAACAGGAAAACTCTACAAGCAATGGTCTAGGAAAATAAAATGCACAGAAAGCTTTCTACCATTGAGTTTGAAACAACATTTCCATACACCTTCAATATACTGGTATTAGAAGTAAGGAATAACACACGTATTCACCCTATTTTTAAATTCAATTATTGATTCTACATAACTCATAATTTATATGTATTAGTAAGGTGAGACATCTGATATATATGTCACAAGAACATGAGACAATTCACTCCTAGAAATAATTTTAGTTTTCAAACATTTATATTTTTAATCGAGTTTTTATTTTAAATATTTTTTTTAATTTTAAAGGATACAAAGCAAAAGAATCAAACAGGTACAGATAGAACTGAGCAAGCAAATTTCTCTAGGACTTTTTATTTGTGCACGCGCATGCTTTCCTTTTTATCTAATGTATACAAACAATAAGAACACCTGAGGGGCCCTAATGGACTTTGATTCTGTTTCAGCTTCCTTGCAGTTGTGGCTTTGTTCCTTGCTGGACTCGCTTTCATTTTGCAAGGCAAGGCTCCAACAGTTAATAACTTAGCCTGCTCAGCTCTTAAAAATTCTAGTAATAGTGAGCCATGAAACAGAGTTACATGATCTATCAAGCATTTATAGAAAAAATTTTAATATTACAACTTTGAGATGTCTTTTCATTAAGTTTTCCTTAAAATATGCCATTATATACACAAATATCTTAACATCTCCTTCAATGTATCAAGGGTTAAGTCTGTTACATTATGAGCTGATGCTGACTTTGACTAATCATTAAAGTTTACTGCTGGTATATAGAACATGTAATGAGTGAGTGAATTATTTACTTATTTAGATTTTTTCTGGCAAAACCTAAAAGTAGCTATTTCAACATGGTCTGTTTAGTCTTTTTCCTGCTCAGAAATATTTTTAACACTGAAATATTTATCCTAAAATATTAAAAAAAATCCTTAGTTAAATCTTTTGGTTTTTTCCTGGCTGTTTCACCTGATATTTATATAAAAAACTTCAGAGCTGAATTTTGGGAATGCTATGTAATAATGTTTAAATACTGATCCAGAAGTAAAGTCACTGGGAAGGGAGAGAGCACAAGAACTTCAAGGACACACCAAGATGCTGATTTAGAGCAGAAATATGAATGGTTCTCTGTGATTTTTGCTCCATTCACTAGAGAAGGCAGCATTAGGGGCTTCCATTTCCGTGGTTTCAACGTACTCTTTATGAGTATTTTTATTCCCCCAGTGTTACACAAAGAGGTGTAATTCCCTCTGCATTATACCACAAAGTAACTTGACTCTGACTGGTTCTGATATGCTGACAGAGCATGTGCTTTCTCCTACATATGATTCAAACTCTCTTCTTCAACAGACTTCTTTTTCTAAAACAGTGAAAGACACAGTCCAGCAATGAATAATTGTGTGTGTACACTGAGCTACAAAATGTGAAAAGCATCTCACTTCTTACCTTCTGTATTTCTCCAAAGTTAAAATAAAAAATGGTTGCAAGCCAAACAAAAAGGAAAAATTAAAGAACAATAAAGTTTGCAATGATATTATCTGGAAACACAAAAGCTAATATAGCAGTCTTGATAAATTAATTGCAAAAAAACCTGTAGAAATATGAAATATTTTGCCATGCAAAAGATGATAAATAGATGCATGTACAAATCTGAAAGATTTTGTCATGCAAAAGATGACAAACAGATATCTGAAAAATTTGTTTAGAGGCCGATTTTTAGCTATTTATTCACCTGGAAGGCACTTACAGCTAGATTGTACCCAGATTGCACTAGAAAAGGCTAAAAGTAAGAAGGATAACAACGCCTTAATCCTAGAGTTAAATAACTGTTATGAAGACGTTCAGAACGCAAGCAAGTTCCAATCTGAATAAGATTTCTTATAATCAAAACAAGGTTTTCCATTGCATGAATCTTCATTTTGTGGAGAACCATTTACAGCTTTTTAAGGGCCCATGCTCAAACTGAAGTTACTTCCTCCAGAACAATACTTCCAGTGCTAGGACAAATTCCAAACTAACCCAGCCTAAGCACTAGCAGCATGTGTTTGCTGGAGGTAAGTATAAGCCAAGCATTATTGGGCAGCTTCAAAGTCTTCTTGAAAAGATCAACACAAGAAGTTTGAAAGACAGATAAAAATAATACTGAATTCAGCCTGCTTTACACATAGCTATTATATATTCTCAATTCCACATTCTCTGACAGTGTAACAGATCATGTAAAAGGTAAAAATAATGAAAGCATTTCTAAGTATGGCCTTATTTTGCAGTGCTTCCATTAAGATAAACTTCTATTCCTCAAGCAATATTAAATTTGGACAGAAAACTAGACAGCTGACCTATTATTTTACATGGTAATGTTCAATATGAAGTTGCTGAATGTATCACTAAAGGTGGGTACTCCCCACTTATTATGTCTGAAAAGAAAAGGCTGTACCTGTAGGCAGAGAATTTCTCATGCTCATGAGCACTGGATGTTTGCATAAACCTAAAAGTTTTAAGCAACTCCTAGGTATAACAGTTTTTTATAGAACAGATGCAGCTCTGTGTAGTCTGCTACAATGCAAATCATATTACCTTGATGGTTCTCCAGATCCGTATCAAGTCGTTGAATGACCTTCCTTAAATAATCTGTTTTTTCTTTTACTTCTGCCAACCTAACAAATAAATAATGAAAGTCAAGGTTAAAACTGTGTTGTAAAATAGTTAACTTTATTTTAGGCAAAACTGAAGAGAGAAGTCAAGAATAAAAATAGAAAATATGGATTTATCAAACCAAAAGAATATCAAGATGACCTTGTTATTATAAAAGGTATATGTAAATCATCTGTCACTTTAATCCTCTGTTTATTGAATAGAAGTTCTGTAGCTCCTTCTCACTAAAAAACAATTTTTGTTGAGTCATCAGTAATCCTCAACTTACTCAACTAGTCCCTCTGCTGGTTGCTCTTCAGCTTTAGAGAGGTACAACATAACTGTTAAACTGCAATAAGTGTATTCCTTAAACTGTATTTAGTAAAATTCACTAAGAAATTTCCACATAAAATGCTCTACTACATAATCAATGAAAGCGTGAAATGAAACTACCTTTAACACATTTCTACATAAAATCTCAAATATAATTCTTTGTTATTGTTATCTATTAAAAAAAATCTGTTAAGCAACCTATTATTCAATTAAAATGCATTACTAATTAACCAATAATTATAGTTGGGAATATCACTTAGAATAATTTAAAATTGTTTCTAGGAGATTTTATGAATTTTCTCGATTTTTCTTTCAAGAAAGAGAAATCAAAAGGCTCAAAACCAGGAAATATTGTACGGTTTTATTTACCCCTCAGTACATTGTTCCATACATTACTTGACTTTCTGAGCAGTCTTTGGAAAAGCCTAGCACCTAAGAATCAAGAAGCAATGCCCTTCAACTCTTTCGAATGGAACTTTTGTAACTCTTAGGTTTTAAGAACACATAAACAAACTTAAAAATGTGACTGCAGTGTAATGAAGGTTCAATTTCATAGCTGTCCTAGAGGAGCAATCAATGTTTTTTTCAGCCTTAAACAAGTTTAAGTCAGTGCTACTACCCGTTTACATTCTCAAGGTGTGTTCCTAAGGGATGGAAGTATATTATTATGCACATCTAAATGTCTTATCACTACAAAATTTGTTTACCCGAAACAGAAGAACATATTCTACTCTCTGTGGAAGGTTAAGACTAGTACAGGTATGAAGACATGGTGATGTTCTAAAAGTCTCTAGAAATAGACTTTGGAAGGAACACAACTATGCATCTTTAGGGTATATGCATAATTTATAGCAACAGTATGATGGGGTTACTCACTGTCTTTCCATGCTTGCAATTTTTTGACTATCGTCTTTAACCTATAAAAAAGTTCAACAACTTTAACAAATGAAATTAAATCTACAAATTAAAAAAGGAAAATATAAAAAAAAAGTCTGAATTCAAAATACAGGGAATAGAAACTTAGCATTTGAAATCACAAATTTGTGACATAGTCCAACAAGAAGTGATATGATTTAAGAGTTATATCTTCCAAATGTTTAAAAATCATACTTCAAAAAATCAAATACACTTTCCGTTGGTCATTCAGACTAATAATCTATAAAGTATAAATGGCTGGTTACAGCATAGGCTCTTGTAAACTGATCCAATTACTCCTAAACTAGTATACCTGTTCCATACCCCACAAGGATACTCTCTGGAGTTAGGTTAAAAGAGCTGTTCAACTGGATCAATCTTCCCAACCAACATGTCTCATGAATAGGAGGAGCAAGTGAACCAGCTGAAAACCTCACTGTGCCAATTTTGTTTTCTTAAAATAATAGAATTATTTGGGTTAGAAGGGAATTTAAAGATCATCTGTTTCCAAGTCACCCTTTCCTCTACTCCCCAGCCCCATGACAGGCAGGAATGCCATCCACTTGATCAGGTTGCTCAGGTCCCCCGTCCAGCCTGACCTTGAACACTTCCAGGGATGGGGCATCCACATTTTCCACTGCCTCATCACCCTTACAGTAAAGAATTTCTTCCTAACATCTAGTCTAAATCTTCCATCTTTTAGTTTAAAACAGTTTTCCCCATCTTACCATTTTCTGCCTGTGTAAAAAAGTCACTCGCCCTTTTTTTAGCCTCTTTAAGTACTTTGCTATAGGGTCTTCCAGAGTTTCTCTTCTCCGGGATGAACAGTTCCAACTCTCTCATCCTGACATCACAGAAGAAGTGCTCCAGCCCTGGGATTATCCTCACAGCCCTCCTCTGAACCCACTACAACAGGTCTCCAGGTTTTGGCTGAACCTGAAATATCCCAGCCTTCCAATTCATTAACTATTTTGAATATCAGACTATTTGCACTGCCTAGAACACAAAGGCAAAGTACAAACTTAAGCATTTTCAAGTATTATCACCCCTAATAATACTGACTTGGAGAATCTTTTACGTAACAACATTTTCTATTCTTGCCTGCTTTAGCAATCTCTCTCTTTCCTCCTGTGGAGACTCCATGTTCTTATCCTCAGCAATCATCCGATCTCGACGTTCCTTGAGCTCATGGAGCCTTTCATACAACTCCACAGCTTTCTGTTTCACCCCAGAGTGTGCTATTTCCTGTGGGGAAAAGCAAACACGTACTAGCTATTCTCAGATGGGAGGAGAGCATTGTGGCAATCACACTTTAGCTAACCAACACTTACCTATACATTGCAAATGAAGCTTATTTTTTACAAAAAGCACAGAGACAGTAAAAAGCACTTCATAAAGTACCTGATAAAAACTAAAATTTATAATCCATATTGTCAATATTGCATTTTCTGGAATAGACTATCCCAATCAGTTACTTCTTGATTGACAAGTTCTTCCTTGGGCTGATTTTCTGAGGAGATTTATTACTTTACAGTTTCTAGGGGATTTCAAACTATATACAACATTCAAAAGGACTGAAAAATATTTAGCAGTATTTTAAAATTATACTTTCTGACTGTATGCTTCAGCTTATAGATCCTTTTATTCATGAAAGATCCAATATGAAAAAATTCTCCTCAATAGGATATTTTTACCCAAAACTGATTAGAAATTATTAGTGGAAACTAGAGAGGCAGATTTGCCTTCATATACTAGAGAATGATCCTGCAGTATCTAAAAATTTAGGGAAAAGAAATTATAATTATTTTTTATACTGTATTACTCTCCACACTAGCGTTCAGGGAAGAGGAGTATAGAGATCACTTATTATCATACATACAGCTCTGAGACTCTCTTCCTTTACATTTAGTGCATCCAATTCCTGCTGTTGAACAGCCAATTCCTAAAGAAGCAAAATGCAAAATTCAGATAAAAATTACTACTTAACTCCTTTTTACTCCAAACCTTAGTATGTACCAAATGCTATAAACCATCCCAATGCTGCTCTTAAAAGTTTGAAAGACAAGAATCTGTCCAGCTCCTTCTCATAACTCAGATATAGTAAACAGTTGCTTTCAGCATTCAACTTTTCTATTACTCTTATAATTTTCTGCAGTCCAGCTACTAGCAAAAAAATGTTTGCCCTTTTTCTATTATGTTTTTCTTAAAATCAATACCATGGGCAGAACGTACTGTATGTACTTCAGAAGTTTAGAGTCAAATTTTAAAACCTGAACCAGTCATGACAGTTTCTTCATAGTCCAGAAAGAGGCAGATAAGCCCTGACTACTGATTCAGCTCATTCTAAGACAGACGGGAAATACTGAACTTAGCTCTGTACAGACTATACAGAGAAACTTTTAAGACCATACGGCTTAAACTAGATCATCCCAGAGAGCCCAGAAATGTTACTTGTGTTGTTAACATAAGGATTAGTGAAGTAACAAATATTTTATAAAGCCCAGTTCATTTTTTATGATACATTCAGACATACAATAATAAAAATAATAATAATAATAATAATAGAAAAAAGCTAGTCAGATTCACTTTTGTACACAAGAAGAAAACTTTCTATTTAAGTCAACTACAAAAATTTCTGGAGTTATTTTTCCTTTTTGCTTGCTTTTTACACATGATGAAACATCTAAGTATTGCAGTGGCTTTTTAAAAATGCATGTCAAACCCTAAATTCAAACAGAAAATTGCGAACATTATTTCTTCTTAAAGTATAAAATATAAGAAGGCAAAGAATTTGGTCTTAGTCAATTGCTGTATAGTCAGGTACTTCTACAATTGATTAGGACACCAGCAAGTTTTTTTATTGTATTACTCTGTTGTCAAGCTTCTTAGTACTTAAATTTTATCTAAATCCCATGAAGCCAGTTTAAAAAAATCTCTTAGTGAGCATAATGAAACAAGCTAACCTGGGAGAGTTTCTCATTAGCAGCTTTCATCTCCATATATTTAGCTTGATTTTCCTGTGTCATGTATTTTATCATGTCATCTGCCACAACCTTTTGATGCTGAATATCTTCTACTGTAGCTTGAATTAGCTTTTCTGTGCTGTAAAAACATAATGTTTTTGAAACTTTTACTGGTTAATAAATATTGTAGCCACTCATTTCAAACTCCAGTATTCATTCATCCTCACTGCAGTGTTCAGTGTAACACAAAAAGCCTAGACTCTATAAAAAGGAGTTACCAACTTGTATCTAATCTTCTTGGAGCTGAATTAGCTATATAAACATTCACAAAATGTAAAGAAAATGAAGAATTCTCTGTCTTTATAATATCCACGTGGTGTTTTTCAACCCTCCCACACTGTCTATCTGTATTGGTTTCAACACTGGCAAAAGCATAGTATTCCCTCTCAATCGGTGAATTTCTGAAGTAACGGGCAGTTTGAAATATCGAAGCTGGTATGCAATTTGTGAATGTACATTAAGAAAATATAATACAGATATCTAGACTTGACAGAACCAGATGATGAGGAACAGATTACTTTTCACAAAGAATTGTTAATTACTTTAGAATAGAGAGCGGTTTCAAAGGTCTGAGCAGTGTAGCTTTTTAACTATGCAATAACTAAGAAATTAGGTATTTCTTACGTTCTTGATTCAGCACTTTAATCTTTTTAAGAAATGGATAGTTCGCGAATATAAAAACTTTGCCATTCCAGTTATAGTGAGCTATAAGCAACTGTCTTGCCAGACTTAAAGAATGCATAAAGAACTGTTCTCACTCTTTTATTATAAGTCTAGTAATTTCTATGTAATTCCTAAAACCTAGAGAGTCAACTTTAGAACATACTTAAAGGAAATAAAAAAAAACCAACAAACATTCCTGAAATCCTGAGGAGTATAGCTTAATTCCCTTCATTGTTCGTGAAAGGTTGCTTAAATGGTTTGCTTGTTTCCAGAGTGATTTCTCACTCTGGAAACAAGCAAAGAATGACAAAACCAGCCAAATACCTTCCTTCAGGATTTTTTTTTCTTCTCTTTTTCATTAACTTTTCCTGAGCTGCAAGATGATAAATTGTAAATTGTGTAACTGACACTGCGGGATCAAAGATTGCAGACAAGAATGCCCTCAAGTTTAAGAGGAGATCCAAATAGTGGAACTGCACAATGATGATTTCAGGTTAAGGAAATAATGAAAATATTGTAGAAGCAGAGTACTGTTAACATTGGAATGGACTCTGAAGGTTGTCCAGTCCAACCTGTGCACTACTTGAAGCACGGTCACCTAGAGCAGGACGTGTCTTATTTAAATGGACCTTCCAGTTCTCCAATACGTGGTCATTGTCTTTTGTCCTGTCCTTAGGCATCACTGAGAGCAGCTCCATTTTCTTAACCCCTGCTCATGAGGTATTCACTTTGATAAAATACCCACTAAGCCTTCTCATCTGGATATTAAACAATGCCAGTTCCCTCAGCATTTTCCCACAGTTTTCATTACTTAGGAATTCTCAAAAGAGTTTCAAAAGCGTAACCACTTCCAACTAGCTTCCAAGAAATATCTATAATATCCAGGAAACTGAGAATAATATGTAGAACTTCTGTCAGGTTAACAGGCCATGCTGCAAAAATGCTTTGGACCTCCCACTTAGTATGGCACTTAGTATGGCAAATTTGGAGTGCACTGGGTCTGCATAAAAATACTGGATGGTTGTAACATGACATTAAACTTAATGGGCTCTTGAGACTAAAACTGATTTATTCAGACCCAGTCCAAATATGAGGCTCCCATTGCATGTGCACCAGTTTATAAATGATTAATTGTGTTACATGTGGTAGTGGAAAGGAGCTATTTTTTAAGCTACAAGAGTAGTTTGATTCAAGACTTTTTGGAAGGCATGGAACTAGGAGCTGTCAGGAAATTTTCATGTTACTTCTTTATTAAGTACTCCTCATGCCTCAATGTGGACCTATGAAAGCTGTTGCAAATGTCTCAGCATTTACAGTTTCTCTCAAATCATGTGATCTTTCTTCACATGGAAGAAAGAAAATAGAGAAAATGCAGTAAAATTTCAAAAAAATGCTCAGGGTGCTGATTTTCAGAAGAAATCTCCACTCGAGATGTAATTCTCCTGGATGCACCGCAGTACAGCTTAGAGGGAGCTTGTATTTAAATATAAACACAATGCCCTTCCTGGAGATCACTGAAATCTTCAAAAGACTGAGAATACAGCTTGTTACATGTACAGCAATACCACTCTTGAGGGCAGTGGTGTCTCCAAGCTCTGTGGGATTTCTCTCATCTTTGCCTGAGATTTGAAGCGTGTAAGGCAGGACAAGGAAAGAAACCTACTTTTCCAGCCCCCTCTATTTAAAATGCATGTGGACTCATTACAGAGTAGCCTCTTTACATGAGCCGATTCTCCTTTTCTTATATGATATGGACTCCTGGCTAAATACTTCAAGATGATCTCAGATGTCCTTGAGACTAGAAATGTATGACTTACTGTGATGCATCTTCTCTGGCAGAAACCTTCTGAGGGGAGGCTGCAACTTAGTGATTTTTCAAGAGGCAATAAAAAAAAATCAGCAATGGCTGTCACAGAAACACAATTCATTACCACAAGTAATTTGAACACTATTCATGAAGCTGAATCAGAAATGAGGCTTGGAAAAATTGTAGAATGTTTTGAGATATCATGCAAAACAAAAGTGCCAGTAACAACAAAGACATAGTGAAATAAAACAATTCATACAGCCACATATTGGAGAGGAAAGAAGATGGAAAGGAGATGAACTGTTCTGTAGTTTGGTGGTATGCACTGGACAGAATGAGCACTAATGCAAGTAAAAATTTATAGGACATAGCATTTGTGTATCAATATAAACCCTTTTTTCCAGCCTGTACATAGACATTTACTCCACAGCAAGTATGATTTGTTTTTAGAACTTCTTCCTGAAATACAGCCCTTATTACAGACATCATTGCAGTGCATGTAATTCTTCGTAAATAATGACCTTATATATCACCCTGCAGATCCTTTGATGATGATGTTTCCAAAACACAAGCACTAACACCGAGTTAACTAGCTCTTAGGAAGCTTTACTTCGGTATGCAAATATGCTGACATTTTCTTCATTTGATGAATGATCAATTTAGAAATGCAAGGTTTTTTCTGTCTCCAGTATTTCTTTAACTGGATATAACTCAACTTGCTTGTAAATCACCCATGGCATTTAAACTCACTGCTTCCTCTAGGATCTGGAACTTGACACTTCAACATACTACAATTAGACTTTCCTATTGGCTGCTAATCCAATTAAATCCAAGATGATTATAAGTTGTTGCTCAACTTAGTCAATCTTTTGCTAAGGATTTTCTAGGTTTATTATTTTTTTACACTGCCTGGTTATTCATCAGGTACAAAGGTTGAAGAAAAACAAAGTGCTGTTTCACCATGTTATTTCTTGTCAGTGCACTGAAAAATCTACACATGTGTACATATGATACCTCTAAGAAGCAACCAAAAGGTAAGACACTTGGCATGTCTAATTCAAATGCAGGCAAAGATTTAGTACTGTAACTTTGTTGCTAGACTGGAAACAAACACATCTCAAGATACATTAAAATTTCAGAAATTAGTATGAACCTTGGACATGCTGAGTCGTTAAGTAAATTCTATTTCATTAGAAAGCTGGGGAACAGACTCTGAAAACCAGACTGATTCTATAAACTCAATGACCTCCCCAGAAAAAGAAAAATCATTACCTTATTTTTAAATTATATAATTTTCAAAGTTCTAGGGTGGAAATTTTTAAGAAAGCACTTCTAATTACAAAGAAATATCAAAGTACTACCAGCTTATTGCTAGTGTATTGCCAGGCTAAGTCTCTTTTCAAAGCAGTTAGTTTAAATAGCAGCTCATAAAACCTGGTTCTAGTAAAATGCTAAACTGCAACTAAAATTACAGATGCTTTCCTGTTCTTTTACTAATTATACAGGTTCATATACACAAAATGCAGGTAGTCACATTTGTAAGAAATCCCTACGTTTTCAGCAGAAACTAAAGTAAGAGCTAGGAGTTATGTTTTGGGCTTAGACACATGTACGACTTGAACTTTCAACTTGGTTGTTATTAACTTACAGATTAACATAGAAAACAGTATTTAATACATTTTCCCATTCTATTTAAAACAGCTCATCTTGTAATCTGAAACATACAATAATACTACTAATCCTTACTTTTTAATTACCAGGTAAAGATCTGATCTGTTTCTGAACATCTAGGAAGCTGTATTTTTAAAGTCCAAATAGACTGCAAGATCCAGATGCTAAAATGGTCATTTTGGGAGTTCTCAAAGTGCATTACGTCTTCTACTAACAATACACAAACTGGCTAAAAAATATGCATGCCACCAGTACCACCACTGACAAGTGCAAAACCTAATACAGAACACAATTCCACAGGACCTGCTGCTGCTAGCACTCAGTGTCCTTGCCACTGATAATGGCTAAATGGCAAAAGGTTTATGAACTCTTTTATTCAATGTAAGTTTCCGACAGAGGTAGAAATACACAATGGATCAGAGCATTGTAAGTGGTATTTATCTTCCTCTTCTTTCCAAGAAGTTATGAAATTTCCAGGTGGATTCAGTTAGGTGAATGAGGTCAGTCCTCCGATGTACAAATATAGAGGAGTTATCAAACAGACTTGATCAGTTTGTTCTATGACCTCATTTATTTCACTACAATCAGCAAAGGCCTCCCAGCATTCATTTTAAGGACTGGTGGAAGTTTTGTAAATCTGTCAGGCTGCCTATATTTAGCAATGTTTGTGCAATTAAGCTTCCTCTTTTAATTTCCCTCACTCTTTCCTGTTAATTTCAGTGAATGCTCTGTACAGATCACTTTAAACAAATATCTCACACTTTACCTTCTGGGTTTCTATTAGTTTGGAAGACGGAAATCTGGCAAGGACATACCAAGATTAACTTGACACTCTATCTTTTCAGATGCTTAAGAAAAACTGGGAAAAATAAAGGTTCATTACCTTTTACATAACATTTTCATTCAAGTGTACATAAACAAGGAGTAACTTAACATCTCACAGACATGGTGTAACATTTCTGCTCAAAATTAATAGATACTGCAAATAGTGTCTGATTCAAAAGCAATGACTGAGACACCCTTTTTTTTGAGAGATGTTAATTTCACAGTAAATACCATTCATAGGACCTTTCTGAACTTTCAAAAAATAAGGCTTGAATCTGTACAAAAACTCCACACTAGAGACTGAATCATGTTTACTTAGTTCCAAAGATCAGAGCAACAACTATACCTTCATAATAGACAAGTCCAGATGTTTGTCATATTATAGGTTATATTATGGACAAGATTATAAAGTATTGATCTTCTAATTAAAAATTCACAAAAATGCTCAGTAACTTGCATAAGAACATAAAAGAAATGTGACTGAACAAACTAACAATTGTCTAGTAGAGTACTCTGCCTCTCTTGTCAGAGCAACAAGAGAAATTGTATAGGGAGAGCATTTAAGCATCAATACTTTCTGCAGTTTTCTCCGATAGTCTTTCGATACTCATAATTGCTTTAACAGGGATATTAATGAGTACAGCCCTATCTATTTGTTTTATACATTTATGATACATTTCTCTATTAACTTGTCTAACCAATCCCTTTCCTATTTGCTGATACAGTCTGCACACTGGGTTTTAGGTTTGGCTCAATAAAATGAAAGCTGAATTCATTAATTCTGATAACCTCTGTGTTTTCATTTAATTTTACACTACAAAGTATTTATGTAGAACAACATTTATTAAACTATCACTGAAATAACTGCTGTATCGAGTAATTTGTTAAATTACCATTACAGAAGACACCAGTAATTCTGGTCTTGATATGCAAAAGTGTTGTTTTTTTCTAGCCTCCAAACATGAAACTGTGTTGGCTTGTGATCTGGACTGGAACACTGTTTTTGAATCCAGTCACTGCTGACTGCAACATTACTTCCCAGACTGTAAGTTTTACACTGATCTGAACTATCCTTATTTTTGAAAGATACACTTGAAGCAGAAGGCATTTTAAAAACTGTTTCATAAACATAAAAGAAATACAAAAACACAAGTAAGAAGTAGTTTTTAGTGTAACAAACAATTAGCTGATAGTAGACATTGTAAGTGGGTGAATAACGCTGAAACATATTTGAGATGATTTTGTATCTCAAATTCTTCCAGACAATAGGAATGCCTTTTTACCTATATAAATAAATGTACTCTTTTCATAAATCAAAAATATTTCAAGGTATTGAGAGTAAACACTCAAATCAGAAAAGACTCTAGCTATGCTAACCTTTAACACAGAAAACCTAAATGAAGTGCTATAGCAAATACATATATAATAAATGTTTTGTTGAAGGTCTGCTCTAAAGATGTTATTTTAAATTAAGAATAAACATATATATTTTTAAAAAAATACATTTTAGGAAGCATATTTAATTTGCGGTTTGAATGAACTTCCTGTATGACACTTTCTTTCCAGATTATGTAGGAAAGTAATTCTTTTTTTACCCAACAAATAATTCATTTCAAATGTTAATTCCAAAATGGTATGCCAAACTGGTTACATTTTGGATGACCATCACATAAAGACCTACGCATCGAAGCACAGAGCTCAGCACAAAGTGCTCTGAACATCAGGTCTCTAGACACTAGGAGGATTCATTTCACTGTATCACCAGACCATGAGGTAATTAAGAAATATGTAAATAAAACTTCATGAAAAGAAATACAACTTTTCCTTTAAAGTGACAGCATTAAAAAAATAGAAGATAGTTTTCTCTTGCCTTTAACAGTCCTCACAGAGACACCTTCATTAGTAGACTCTTCTATAGTATTTAATTATTGTCACTCTCTTTTTTTCAACAGGTTGCTTGTGAGGAGTCTGGAAAGAACCTCTTTAATATCTCCCTCAACCTTTTCCAAAACATTACTAAATTAAGCCTCAAAAACAATAAAATCACTTTAGAAGATCATGACAAAGAGATTCTTGGACATTTTATTAACCTCGCCGAACTTCATCTGAATGAAAACAACATTACTGTACTGAACAGTAACAGCTTCTACAATCTGAAAAATCTCATAATTCTGGATATTAGCAACAACTGTATTAGCACAGTTCATAAAGCAGCATTTGCAGGATTAAATCAACTCTCAGTGTTGAATCTATCCTATAACATGATTACTCAACTGGATTCAGATACATTTACTTCTCTACAAAATCTGACCGTTTTAAATCTACAGTATAATTTTCTAAAATATTTTCATATAAAATCATCTTTCAGACTTATTAAAATTGTTTTAGCTGGAAACCCATGGATCTGCTCCTGTGACCTCCTTGACCTACAGATATGGCTAACTGCCTCCAATGTGACATTGGGTAAGTTTTGGTAAGAGCAGCATTTAATTTTTTTTTACATCAAATAACTTCACAGTGCATCTTTTTCTGATGTGGATAAAATCCACCAACAATTTACCCATATTATGCAGTAATACAATAGTTATCCATGAGGTTTTTTTTTAGAGTGCCAAAAAATTACCACCATCTCATAGCCCTTTCACTGCTCACATTCACAGAAAATGAAAGCAACACTACGTGTACATTACCAAACATGGAAAAAATCTCCATCAAGATGGCAGCTATCCAACCAGCAGACTGCAAAATTGAAAAAACTCCTTTAGAAAACACTGTAATTTCCACTCCTGCTGCTAATCTTAGAAGCAGTACCTTAACAGCTCCAACTCCAAGCAACATCACTGGAAACAACAGAACTCGTGCAGGTAATTCACAGATATTTTACTTTACTGCTTATGAGCTGTTTGATTTGCTGTTCCATGACTTCACACCGTTTTGCATTCCCAGTACACTCTGACTCTTCCATAAAGGCCAGGGCTACAGAACAAGCATATTTCTATGTTCTGGTAGACAGTCACACATATACAGTGACTGTTAAGGTCTACTGAGTAAGTGTTCAAAACATATAAACCCCACAATTCTCAAATGATACTAAAAATGATGATGAAATTTCAAAGCCCTAAAATTCAAATAATTGTCTAGATCTCTGCCTAACAGCAATAGGGAAGCAACTTTAAAAAAAAATTGTTTTTTCCAAACCAATTGCTTTCTAATGTAGTTGTCTTCCTAAAATATGATAGCATGAACTTACAGATTTTACTCCCATCCTAACTGTGTTCAGTATTAAGAATGTGAATGTGCCCATTGCACATTCTTTGGAAATTTCAGTGATAGTCTCCTCACCTTTCCTCACCTTTCCACGTTAATCTTACATGCCAGTTATCTCTTCCATTCTTAAATACTTTACTTCTTTCTTCTAGTTAAAGCAGAAAAATTATCTACAGATATATACACAAATTATAAGATACCACTGTGACATGTCCCTGTAGATGTACCAGTTTCTAATTTATTTTAGGATAGTGGCCAGCACGCAAAACCAGCTTGTAGATAGACTACTGGTAACTACAGTTTACTGAAATTTTTATTATAAAAGAAGCACAACTGAAGGATACGCCAAACAAAAGACATCATATTTTAGGGTTCAGACATTATCATCATATAAAAAGTAAAGCCTAGGAAATAGAATTTGAAGCCAGCTACTGATTATTTTTTTCCAAAGGCTAATCTTGGAATTTAACTTTTGAAAAAAAAATTATATGTATTTATTATTTTTATCTTTTATATGCCCCCAGAGCTTTGTCTTTGAAATAGACTTTGAAACAATTATTTTTTATAAATATGCAAAGCAGATTTATACTCCTAGGAAATATGAGATGCACATACATTATTAGTCTCTGTGATGTTACTGACTCTCTAACAACACAGCAATATTCTAATAAAGCTCTGAAGACACTCCGTAATTCTGTCATCAATGTTTACTTTGTGAGTTCTCAATTTAACTATTAAAAAAAAATCATACTTGAGTTCTTGCTAGTATTCCTCATGAAGATTACTCTTCTTTTTTTTACCTTTTTTTAAAAAAACCCTCTTTTTTTAAAGAGTTACCACTTGTTGGCAAAAGCTGGACCTTCCTAGCGGGTGTCCTAGGGTTTGTCCTAGGCACTACACTCCTGATTCTTACTGCTGTAAAATGCCCAGCATGGTATCACTACTTGATCAGCTACCGTCATCATCGTCTGGAAGAAAATAACTCAGAGATGTTTGAACAGGAGTTCTCAGCTGACATGAGTCCTTCTCCTTCAGTATCGGACACAAGCAGTGAAGAACCCATTGTAATATTTAAGAAAGTTCATGCACGTGGAGATGAAGAAGATGGATTTATTGAGGATAAATACATAGATATTTATGTAAACGAGGAGCGTTAAAGTCTTAAACAATGGATGCTGAACTGACATTTCAAAAATGTAGTATATTTGTACTTCCACTTTATGCTTTATTACATACAAGACAGAATGAAGTTATGCAGTCTATCTCCTTCCATCTTGCCAAATCCGTAACAAGATTTTGCTACACCAATCATGAAGTTAAAAAATGGAGTCATATGCATGCATTACTGGCACAACAAATGCTGCAAAACATGCAAAAAATACTCATAATCCACTTTTTATAAAAATGTGTTTGGCTACATATACTGGGGCCTTATTGTATATTGTTTAACATCAACAAAGTAGCAGGTAAAGTTGGCATAATCATTAACGCTTTTATTGTGAAGAGATCTAGAAAGGAAAAATAATTACTGTAAAATGTTGAAGCAGACAACAGCCAGACAGAGGGCTGGCTCCAAATCAATGGTAACAATACTAATCAATAACAATCAATAACAGCTCTGCAGTCTATTAAGCAAAACTAACACAATCAGAAAATGGAGCATTTGGGTATTTTTTTACTCAAATTGCAGAGCAAGAAAGATCAACTGTTGTATTCGCAAAAATGTGTTTGTACAGTGCAATGATAATTTACCCTTACTGCATTGCTACTGAACCAAGTATTTTCTCTTCATATTTTCTTAACACTTAAAAAATGCATTCAGGGTGGAACAGACACATTTGCCAACTGTTGAAAACTACAGTATTAATAAAACGTGACATTATTAATTGGTAAATTTGTTGCTTTGGAGTGCTTATTGATACACAGAATCTCATTGCTGAGATTGCTTTCACTGGCAAAAAGCAGGATCATTGAGCTTTCTCCCACACCTCTATCGTGCCTAAATTAACTATCTCAAAAAGTCACCCTCTCAGCCTATCACTACAGAGAATCACAGAATCACCAGTTTGGAAGAGACCTCCAGGATTATCAAGTCCAACTCAACCATAATCTCACCTAAACCATGGCACTGAGTGCCACATCCAGTCTTTTCTTGAACACATCCAGAGATGGTGAATCCACCACCTCCCCAGGTAAACCATTTCAATACTTAATTACCCTTTTTGTAAAAAACTTTTTCCTAATATCCAGCCTATATTTCCCTTGGCACAGCTTAAGACAATATCTTCTCATTCTGTTAGTTGCTGCCTGAAGAAAAAGACCAACCCCCACCTCACTACAGCCACCTTTCAGGGAATTACAGAGAGTGATATGGTCATCTCAGAGTCTCCTTTCCTCCAGGCTAAACACCCCCAGCTCCCTCAGCCATTCCTCACAGGGTTTGTGTTCCCAGCCCCTCACCAGCCTCGCTGCCTCTTCTGGATGTGCTCAAGTGTCCCAATGTCCTTCCTGAACTGAGGGGCCAGAACTGGACACAGCACTCGAGGTGTGGCCTCACCAGTGCCCAGGACAGGGGAGGAATGACCTCACTGCTCCTGCTGGACACACCATTCCTGATCCAGGCCAGGATGCCTTGGCCTTCTTGGCCACCAGGGCACTCTGCTGGCTCATGTTCAGTCAATTATCAACCAGAACCCCCAGGTCCCTTTTTGCCTGGCCACTGTCCAGCCACACCATCCCCAGCCTATAACATTGCAGGGGTTATTGTGGCCAAAATGCAGGATTCAGCACTTGGACTTATTAAACTTCATCCCATTGGACTCTGCCCATCCATCTAATTTTTTCAGATCTCTCTACAGAGCCTTCCTACCTTCCAACAGTGTGACACATGCTCCCAGCTTAGTGTTGTCTGCAAATTTACTAGTGAAAGCCTCAATACCCTCATCCATGTCATCAATAAAAATATTGAACAGAGCTGGCCCCAGCACAGACCCCTGGGGGACACCACTGGTCAGTGGCTGCCAGCTGGATGCAGCACTGTTCACCAGCACTCTCTGGGCCCGGCCATCCAGCCAGTTCCTGACCCAGCAAAGAGCAAAGAGTGCTCCTGTCCAAGGGTGGGCTACCAGCTTTTCCAGGAGTGTGCTGTGGGAGACAGTGTCAAAGGCCTTGCTGAAGTCCAGGTACACAACATCCACAGCCTTTCCCACATCCACCAGGCAGGTCACTTGGTCATAAAAGGAGCCCAGGTTGATAAAACACGACCTTCCCCTCCTAAACCCATGGGTCTGGGATGGCTGGGTCTGATACCCTGGCCATCCTGTAAGTGCTCCGTGATGACACTCAGAATAAACTGCTCCATAACCTTACTGGGTACTGAGGTCAGGCTGATTGGTGTATAATTACCAGGATCCTCCTTCCCACCCTTTTTGTGAATGGGAGTCACATTGGCCAGCTTCCATTCATCTGGAACCTCACCAGTGAGCCAGGACTGTTGGTCTCCATCATTTGATGGAGAGCGGCTTCACAAGCTCATCTGCCAGCTCCCTCATCACCCTGGGATGGATCCCATCTGGTCCCAAAGATTTACAGACATTCAAGCAGCTCAACACTTCTATGTTTGCCTCCTCCTGGATAACAGCAGAACCATTCTGCTCCCTGACACCATTCACCAACCCAGTATGACACAAGCCATTCTCATAGCTTACAAATTCCTTTTGCAAGCATCTCACCATGCTCATCTTTTGCTCCACACAACCGCACCTTACCATCCAGGTGAAGGTCTACTTTCGAATCCTGCTTGCTTTCTTCACTCTGCTACACCGCAACGAAACTCCCAAAACCTGACAGCAGATTGCCAAAAGACAGGAGTCTCCACTGCCACCTGACTCTTCCTGGATGGCATGGTAATTATTTTCAGAAGAGTAACTAGAGCTTAACACTAGGAACCCCAGCTGCCATCTGGTACTAACGTATCATCTTGAAATTGTTCAGGTATCACTTGGGATATGCATTGCACTATTCGGGTAACACGTAACACCTCAATTTTCCCAAGCTGAGTTATGAGAAGCTGAGTTATTCGAAGATGAAAAACATACACTTAATGTACTTACGCTTGTCTTTTTGTGAAAATTTGATCTATACACTGAGCATCTCGGTCATTCTGAACCTTTAACTTAAAAGAAAAAAAATTGAAATACAATCAAGTTTGTAATAAATCACGGAATCATACAAAACAGGAAAGGAAAACAACTCTTACGATCATCAAGTCCAACCCCTAACTCAGCACTGAGAAGTCCACCATTAAATCGCATCCCTAAATAAAACATGAACACATCTTGTGAATAATTCCAGAGAAATTGATTCACTTACTATTTCTGTGGGATCTATTCCTGAAACACTTAGTAATATACTGTTTAAAACTAGACAGATGGGATGAAAAGCATCCTTCTCTTTATGACACAGACATTGTATCTTTCTTATTTAATCAAATGCAAGCAAAAAAAAGTTATTTTGACCAAGAAATATTCAGGTCATTTTTCATGTTACCAAAACAACCTTTACTGAAACTGGTTTCTTTTGTTTATGGACAAATTGATCATAAGAAATAAAATATGCATTATGCCATTCATGCCTTAATACTTACAGTATACGCTACAAAATGATTAAGGAAAGCAAAGGAAGAACAAAACTCTTCAATTTTGTGTTGGCTATGTCAGAGACCTATTTAATATTTTTTACACTGGAGACATTTAAAAGGCTGAAGACAAAAGACAACTTAATGTCCAGAAGACCAGGCAGCTTTACAAGGCAGTGCAGTCTGCTTAAATCTGCCTCCCTAAGACTAGTGTTCTGTGCTCCCAAAAATAATAATAATGATTAAAAAAATATATTAACACTCATATTTTGGGTTGGGATAACATCCTTCTCAAATGTACATCACAGAAAACTATCATAGGGCTGTTAACACAAGACTTCAGACAATTATCTTACTGCTAACATGTTGCCAACATTATGAATAATTTAACTGAAAAAAGGCTAAGTTTTAAGTCAGCACTATACTATCTTAGATACGTCACACATTCAAAGCACCAAGAAAGAAAGATAACATTTCACTGTTAAAGCATAGCAAATATCCTAATTCTTACCATATTGTAATTATGGATCACTTCTGCCATATCTGTACTGGTGTTAAGTATATCCACAACCTGAAACAAGACAGAATTCCAACCTGTTACTGCTCTCCTTTTCTTTAAAAAAAAAAAAAAATCAGATAAAGCGTTCATGAAAACACAGCAAATTTTGGTTATTGCAATTGGAAAATGCACGATTTGGGAATCTGAATAGATTACATGCCATTTTCAGAAACAATCATCATTATATGTAGCTATTCTAAGCACTGAAATATTACCCAGCACCAATTTCTTAAATCCATATGCAGACACTTCTCCTAATGTATAGTACACGTTTTGTTTTCCTCTGTTTCCATCTCTTTCCTTTCCAACAACTGAATAAAGACAGCATAAATCAATACGTTTTTACACAGAAATGTTAAAAAATGAATCTGAATAAAGCAAAAGTAGTATAAAGTAAGCAAATACATGGGAGCATTTAGTATCAAAATTTGACAGCAGCATACCATGTTGTAGTCTGCTAGTTGACCTTGAAAATCTTTGATTTCACCAGCTAAAGCCTCTGCCCTAAATACGAAACAAAAAGTCAAACTTCAAATGGTAAGATTTGCATACGTAAAAATAAAATAATGAAAACAATAATTATTCTTTGATTCCTTGAAGCCTGCCCAACACTTGAAAATAGTCTTATGACTTAGCAAGTTAGGACTGCATTAGCTGCAATACATCTCACCGTTTTTCATAGGACAAATAGACAGATTTGTCTTGCTTGTACATATCTACTTCTTCCTGCAGCTTGTTAATTTCTGCTGTAAGTTCGTTTGTTTTATTTCTGAAAAAATAAAGAAAAAAGAATTATTAACATTTAGATGTACAACTAAAGCATAGCTAGAACAGTAAACATATTTTATGAGAGGTGATTTGCAATTAGTACTTCTCACACTGCACTTTGTTTCAACTGAGCATTTCTGAGAAGAGGTACGTGCAGGAAAAAGCAAAATGGTTGTATCAGATAAAGTCCTAAGTAGTTGCTGGAAAACCTTGGAATTGCTGGAAGTAGTTGCTGGAATACCTTTTTATCTCTGCTGGTAAAATAGATGTGGAAAGTAAAAAAAGCCACAGTGTAATTTCACAGAATGCGGGTATCACCCATATTTAAAATGACATCTTTTAGGACTAATTATTCAAAAGTGTAATATGAGCAAGTGATATAAAGTCCTGCATGCAATAGTTTGCACAAGGTCTTAGCTTTGTCATTGCTAGCTAAACGCATAATCCAAGCAAACCATCTGAAACGCACAATAAAAAAAAGTTAAGTTTGCAATGCTACTTCTTACAAATGGAGCCATTGGACCTAATAAACATTGGAGCTGGAAGCTCAGAATCACTGACCCTCTCCTTACTAATGCTGTGAGAGAGCATTTAACAACAAAACCTCAAGGTTTTGTTGTTAGGCTTGCTAGGTGTAAAGTGTACTACTTCCTTTCTTCCTACAGATTATCTATATGCAAAATAACCTTCACTCTTACAGCAGCAGTCTTATAAAAGTTCATTTTAAGTTAACACCACTTATTGCACGCTATTGTCAAGCTTCCACTTTGAGTCTGAAAGGGAAGAGATGATTAAATGTATGTTGTTAAGACATACCTCAGCATGCCAAGGTAGTACGTTTTATCCATTATCTGTCTCTGAGGACCTGATAAAAGAAAGCAATATGATATTTTGTTTAAAATCCCCCTAATTTAGATGAACTTTAAATTAGGAAAACAATCTGCAAAATTAGCATTAAAAATTACAACTAATATATTTTAGTGTTCTTATATAGTTATTATCTAATTAAAAAAGAAGACATTTTTAGCCTTCACTGCTGTGAAGATAAATATTGCTAATAAAAATACATGAATAGTTACTCCATAATAGAGTATTCTAAGTATTCTGTAGTGATGGAAGAAGACAAAATAACTTTGTTCTATTCTTTTCAATTATTTTTAAAGACAACTGAGTTATACAAAAATGCTTATCTTCTTTTGCTGCCAATGACAGATAAAAAGATGCTTTAATTTTCTCTTTCCACTCTTTTTAATCACAGCTCTTCATTCTGCAGTTTATACAATGATGAAAGGCTTTCCTTTAAAAACCTAAATATTCTTTCAAAATGTTTACAGATGTCTTGAGGGCTATTTTCAGTATAAAATACCTTTCATTGCAGTTTTTATTCCACTTAATCCCTGCTGAGTCACTGGACGGTCTGCAACTTTAATCTGAGATGACAAGACTCCCCCAGGAGTCAAAGACCCACCACGAGAACCAGGCCTTGCTGTACTAGGAGGCATCTATTAAAAAAAAAATCAAATGAAAAATCTACCACATCTGAATTCTTACTCTATTACCCTTAAGCAATTGCCAAAGCAGTTAAAAACTTCTGATAGTCTCTGTACTCTTACAAAGATTCAGCTGAACATCTTAGGTATCCCAGGTGAAGTCTGGATGCTGGACGTCCCTGACCCCCTCCAGACAAGGTCAGAAAAACTTTATACAAAACTGAAATATTAAATTGCTAATGAAAAAGAACTTCTCCTCACTCCAGTCTTGGTACTTAAAAAAATTAGGAAAAAAAAAAAGAGAGACAAAAATCGAAATACATCAAAATTAATGACATATTAATTATTAATATTTTCTAACATACCGCTGTTCCTATTCTGCCTCCTGACGGAGTCCTTGATGAAGAGGCAGGCCTTGATGAAGAGGTCAGTCCTATTCCTGCTCTTGAAGCAGAACGAGCTGTGGGAGGTCTGTTACTGCTGGCCATACTTGTTTCCTTTTCAACTTCTCTCTGGTAAGAAAAGAAATCATCCTTTGATTTGCGTAAAATCCTTAAAAGTATGAGAAACCGACTCTTTAAAGCATAACTCTTATTAGAATGTTGAGGGGCATTTGTTTTGGTTTTGCTTTTTTGTTTTTTAGTAATCTGCAAAGTACTTCCTTACGGTACCGGACAGCGGCACGGCTCAGGAAGGACCACGTAAAGTCCAGGAGTAGATTGAGGCAGCATTCTCTTTCCACTGCTTAGTGAGCCCTCAGCTTATTCTTGTGGCATTTATTGTTTCAGTATCTGAATGCAAATCTTTAATGAAACAAACTGGAAGAGAGCAACTGCTGGAAATACTCTTTCGGGTTTTACAAAGTGCCCGTAATCAATCACCCGCCACTACGGCGGTCCCAAACTGCGCCACCCCTGACAAACCCTGGCACCTTTCGCCACCCCCGAAGTAGCCCATCCCAGCCGCACAGCAGCGCAGAGCCAGCGCCCCGATCGCCCCGACCGCCCGGGGGGCCCCGTCCCCCTCACCGGGCCCCTCAGCCGCCATCACCCGCGGGCAGCGCCGCCGTATCGCGGCAACCACCGGCACGGATATCGCGATGGCCACAGATCTCGCTCCAGCCCGCCGTGGCTCCCGAAGACTACGATTCCCAGAGGGCCTGGCGAGAGGACAGCGGCGGCACCACCGTCAGCGGGAGCGCGGTGCTTGCCGGGATAGGAAGCCTCGCTTTGGCCCGGTGGCGCGTCCTGTGACGATACTTCCGGGACGACTTCCGGCGCGGCGCGGCCCGTGCTGTGTCAGGCCGGCGGTGCCGCCATGGCGGGTGAGGGCAGCACGTTCCGGCTGCGCTGCTCCCTGCTGGGGCACGGGCAGGACGTGCGGGGCCTCACCCGCGGCCTTTTTCCGGAAGGCGGCTTCGTGTCCGTCTCGCGGGACAGAACCGCCCGTCTCTGGGCCCCTGACGGGTGAGTGCTGGGCCGCGGCGCTGGGCGGGCCGTGCCGGGCGGGCCGTGCCGGGCGGGCCGTGCCGGGCGGGCCGTGCCGGGCGGGCCGTGCCGGGCGGGCCGTGCCGGGCGGGCCGTGCCGGGCGGGCCGTGCCGGGCGGGCCGTGCCGGGCGGGCCGTGCCGGGCGGGCCGTGCCGGGCGGGCCGTGCCGGGCGCTCCAGCCGGTGCTCCGCAGGAGGGAGAGCGTGGAGGTGCTGCTGCAGGGGCTCGGCCCGTGCCCCGCCGAGTTCATCTCTGCAGTCGAGTCCTCCTTAGGGGCTGCTGGCAGAGCCGGCGGGGTCGAGGGAGGTGGCGGTGGGAGGGTGTTCGCAGGAGGCGTTCGTGACTGGCATTCCATAGGATCACATTACGGGTTTAGAAGGTGCCCAAGTTGTACCCTAAAGACCTTCTCATAAATATCTACTTTTTTCTCTAGCTCTGTCTAGTCTGTGTTTCAGGTCAGCCTTCCCGAGGCATCATGACAGTAAGGTGGAATGCTTTAAGTGTTTAAAAAAGCCCCATCCTTTCGCACCCTTGCTAGGCAAACTTCTTGAAACGTAAAATGGAATATGAATAAAAAGCTGTACAAAAAAAAATACACAAAGACATTGAAAAAGAAAAAAATACCCCAAAATTATTTTTTCAGCATATTACCCTGACCAGAAGCAGTACTGGTAAGCAGTGTGTATAGGAGATGTGGGGTATTGCTGGAAGCTACAGGGTGTACCTCCTCCCTGGACTACAGTTTATATTGTGATCTGTATTCTGAAGTTACTAGGCGTGAATATTCTTCCCATTGCCTTCCTGTGAAATAGAAATAATTGGCATATTTGCTGAATGCTTACATGTCTTTATATTGATTTCTGGAGCTTTGCAACTGAGGTGAAGAAAAACTACTCTTATTAAGTGGATCTTATTAAGTCTTCGCAAGGGAAAGAACTTGCTAAATTGCACAGAAATTTGCAGCAGGGGAGGAATTCTGGTTCTAACCCACAGTTTTTGAGAACTCGGTGAGGAAGAAGGCATAACTGACTTGTATAAACTTATAATGCTGATATTGATTATCCTTCTCTGCTTTGAAGGCTCACGGATTACAGTAGTCAGGGTTCAGTGGGTGAGCACGCTGCTGTGTGCTGTACAGGTTTAGCTTTTCCAAGATGTTGCCTTCATTTGTTCTGTGCTTTAAGGGGAGATGTTCTAGAACTTAGAAGAGTATTGTGATATCCTTACATATTTCAAGCTTACCAAGCATTGGTGTTTGAGGGATAATACTATGATATCATCTGCTAGGTTGTGGTTTTGAGGGTGGAGGAACAAACACAGGAAAACAAAACAAGCACACAGCACCCCAACCTTCATATTTATTCTATGGGAATAAGTAGCTTTTTCCAGTGCTGCAACATTGAGGTTGTCTCAGGGTGAAGAAATGAGAGTACTGGTCGAGTCAGTTATGATCTATTTAACTTTTATTGCTCTGTAGTGCTCCTAATGAAGAGCCAGTGAATACATTGGACAGGCAGTAAACTTCATTTGTGTACTCTTACTTTAGCATGAACTCAAACATATATTTGAGTTTTCAAACAGAAAAAGATGCCATAAAGACGAACTGTAGCTGTTTCTGATCAAATTTGGCATAATGTTTGCCAATGAGCAAGAAAAAACAAAAGTCCTTCCAGGCCTATCATTGCATTGCATCCACATAAGTAGAAACCTTTAGTATTGTGTACTGAGGAGGAATACTGGGAATGTAATTTTTGTCTTAAATTTCATTCTTTCTAGGCCATCCGTAGTACTTAACTCAGCACAAGACAAGCAGAGTTATTAATTCAAGAACTGTAATTTACTCAAATAAAGTACTGTTTCTGTCATGATTCTAAACTATCACCTATGTTTAAGTCTTAACAGGGGTTTTACTGAGATGCACTGTATGAGTGGCCACTCAAATTTTGTGTCTTGTGTGTGCATCATACCTCCAAGTGACCTCTATCCTCGTGGGCTGATTGCAACTGGTGGCAATGATCATAATATTTGCATTTTCACAGTTGACAACCCAGCTCCTCTTTACATCCTTAAGGGTCATAAAAACACAGGTATGTGGGAATTGTATTTTGGAGTTTTTTACATAAAAGTTAATGTGATTTATTAGAGAGGAAATTGAATTTATAAAATTTAATTTTGATTTATTTGGTATATAATATAACAAACTGTTTAATTATAGCTTCTGCAAATAGGATTTTATACTCTTAATTCATGGGGTGACCATTCATTGCAAGGACTTCCAAGTTTATCGTGATCAGTATTTGAACTTTCACTGTCTCTCTGAATTCCTGGCAATTCACAGAGTGATTACCCTTTTGTCAAGAGTCGCACTTTTAGGAAGCAGTTAGTTCTTCATGTATTTTTTTTTTTTTTTGTCAAAGCTGATACAAGTAGAAAAAATCAGCTTCCTAGATAAACTTCCTCTGTCCATTTTGTTACTTAGCTGGGTATTTAATATTGGTGCTCTAAATACAGTGCTTTATACTGGAGCATTTGCAGATTATCTTTCTACAAAATCTTTGAATGTCACCACAGTTTCTTGGTGGTAGTAGTTTGCCTTCCAAGAAGGTGAGCTCTTTTTCATACTCATATGAGTATTTTTCATATGAAATAACTTGAAGACATAAATTAATACCTGTAGACAAAACTTTTCTTTCTCTTAAAAGCTACACATTTACATTAATTGTGGGTCATAACTACTTATCTAACAGGCTTGTCATCATATTCTAGTCCGAGAAGCTCTAAAATACGAGTGGCAAAAATATTTCAATTTTTTCAGTCTAAAATTAAGAGAATTGTTAGCAGCTTCTTTCTAGCTTGCAATACAACTACAGTTCACCTCATTCTTCTCTAGACTCCTCAACACTAAATATGCTACTAATACCAAATAAATCCTCTTAAATGAATCTCTTGAAATTGCTGGCTTAAGATGTGTGGCAGGGCAGGGTACATGTCAGTTCTGACTTGACTGTTCATTCCAGTTTGCAGCCTTTCATCTGGGAAATTTGGCACATTATTAAGTGGATCATGGGATACAACAGCAAAAGTCTGGTTGAATGACAGATGTATGATGACATTACAGGTACGAAGTTCTACATGAATGTGAAATAAATGCTCCGTATTTGATTCTGACCAGTCCTAACAATGTCGAGTTTTTTGCAGGGTCACACCGCTGCAATATGGGCAGTGAAGATACTTCCTGAACAGGGATTAATGTTGACCGGTTCAGCTGACAAAACTATAAAACTGTGGAAGGCAGGCAGATGTGAAAGAACATTCACTGGTAAATGTTGCTGCAGTTGATAATTTCATTGGTGTGATCTCTTCTTGTCAAAGCAGAACAAACATTAAAATCTTACAAAAGTATGGATAAACTGAACAATATTTAGGCAGGATTTTTAAAGTCTTGAAGTAGCTGTATGCCCAGAAGCCACATGACTTCTATAAAAAATGGTATTTTTCAGAGACTTGTGAGCAATTAATTTTTTTTCCAACTGCTCCCACAAAGATTCGTTGCCTGGATTTAGATGTGAGCTATACAGAAGCGCTATACAGCTGCTAATGGAAACAATAACTGCATTAAAATTTTCTCTTCCTTTTGTAAAGGACATGAAGATTGCGTGAGAGGTTTAGCTATTCTCAGTGAAATGGAGTTCCTTTCTTGTGCTAATGATGCTAGTGTTCGAAGATGGCAGATCTCTGGCGAGTGTCTGCAGGTGTATTATGGACATACAAATTACATATATAGCATCTCTGTCTTCCCTCGATGTAAAGGTAGGATTCCTTTCTGACTGTTACACAACATTCTTCAAAATGAAATGGCAAGGTGTGTATTCTGATGTTCTGCAGCACTGACACAACTAAAGAACACTAGTAGCATTTTAATTTTTTTTCTTACACCTAGTGTAAATAGATAAAAAAACCCATTGAAATTGACTCCAAGTTGCATTGCTGTCAAAATAGCTGTGGCAGTATGTGGGATAAAAGGTCCTGGGTAGGGCTAATTGAAGGCTTAAGTGAAACTTAGGTGAAGCAGTAGGCAAAACCATTGTCTTAGCTCCCACCTGTATTTCAGTACTGTTGCAGAGTAGTAAAATAGTAATGTGTGGTGTGCCAGTTTGAGTTAATGTAAGTTTAGGTACTTCCACAAGTATTATGTGTAGTTTAGGTTAAGAATTTTATATATGAGGCTTAATTACATTTGTTTTCAGAGTTAGAGATCTAGAGGTTCAGAACTAAGTGTTGAGCCAGTTGCAGAAGAAATTCCAAGTCAGTGACCTTTGTGTGGTGTATGGGACACTTGCACATTTGCTCAACAAGTAAAGTTCACGTATATGGATTGAGGCATATATTGTAGACCTCGTCTGCCTTAAAATTTCTCATTGAGAAGTTTGTAGACTTTTGCAAATGCTTTATGTGTGTTTTCTGATAAAGCAGGCCTGCCTTTCAAAACTCAATTTGAAACAAATGCAAACCTATGTGTGCAAGTGCAAGATGAAACTGTGATGATTGCAAAATTGTTCAAGCCTTTAAAGGATGAAGGGATCTTTCTTTGTAGTGAGCACCGTTTCATTCACTGTTTCATTTGCTGCTTAATCTGCAATTTGTGCACTTTGGATTTTTTGAGAAGACAAGTGAACAGTGGTTAACTTTGTGCTCTCTGCTTGTAATTGAGAGAAGTACTAAATGGTGGAACGGTTCTTCTACTGTTGTGATTTTTAGATAGCCTGTTTCAGAATGGCTTCTCGTATCACAGTATGCTAAAAATCTACTTAAAAAGTTATTTATATCTTTTTATTTTCAGATTTTGTAACTACTGGAGAGGATAGATCTCTTAGAATCTGGAAACAAGGGGAGTGTGCTCAAACAATCAGACTCCCAGCTCAGTCTGTATGGTGCTGCTGTGTGTTAGATAATGGTGACATCGTAGTTGGTGCAAGGTATCCAAGTTTAAATTTAATATATTTGTAGATCCAAATCTGACAATCCTTGAAGAAATAGCCAGCATCACTTTGAATGTCAATTTCATTTATATTTAAAAATACAGCCATCAAAGTTTGTGTGTGTGTTAAATTTAAACATGTATACTTCGTCTATATATATCTATATATATAAACATCTGTACTTCATCTAAGAAATATTTTTTATGTCATTCACAGAGGGAGAGTGAGTTCTTTGGAAATGTGATAAATCATGAATAGACTTCAGAATAAATTTCGTAAACACAGTATAAAGAACCCTTTTGATAGGCACATTGTATCTCTATTTTAAAATTATACTAAAGACAGGGTTACCTACTTGATTTCTTCTCTGTATGGTTTTAGTATGAGAGTGAATTCCTTTCATAATAATTGGGAAGGGTAGTTAGAAATAGTGATGGTTTCTTGACATAGAAGTCATCATTAGAATTTATGCAGTCATTTTGGTATTTAAATAGTATTTCTATTTCAATGTTTTCTCTCCATTCAGTGATGGAATTATAAGGGTGTTTACAGAGTCCTTGGAACGTACAGCAAGTGCTGAGGAGATTCAGGCTTTTGAAAATGAGCTTGCCCAAGCATCCATTGACCCTAAAACTGGTGATTTAGGAGATATCAATGCTGATGACCTTCCTGGAAGAGAACACCTTAGGGATCCTGGTAAGTTATTGTACTTCTGTCACGTTAGAGGTGCCTCCAAATCTTGGTTTGAGATGTTGAAACTTCTGATGGTTTCCAAACTTAAGGCTTTAATCCCTTTGAGTAAGGTTACTGAAGGAAATGGCTTAATTTTACTCTACTATTATTTCATTGATTCTTTTGGAAACAGGACTTAAGGTTTTTTGGTTTTGGAGGTTTTTTTATTCTCCTATGAGATAATTCAGAAAAAGGTGGATTTGATGCTTGTGATGTTTTCTGTCTATTCTGCCAACTGTACCAAGAGTATGTCAAACAGATAATTTATAAAAGGAGTACTGAATGTGTAGGTTTTTTTCCTAATAAAAGTAGTAAATGCAAATTTTCTGCTTTAGCTTTTGACTTGAAGGATAGTCTTGATGGCCTTGGTTCACACCTTGTAAGTACTTGAGAGGGTCTTGAGAATGCAGTTGAAGCAGTAGTAAACATTATTCTTAAACAGAGAAATAGTTTTTCCAAAGGTGAAGTAGCCAGTGACTTCAGCCCTTGGCTATGCTCAGGAAGTGGCATAGATCTTACATCCATATGAAACTTCGCATCTTATTAGACTATGGGAGAATGTCACCTTTCTTAATTGTCAACTCACTGAGAGGATAAACTTCTGACATACTTGACATAAGTATTGTTTTGGCCACTTAGTCTGCTGGTAGATACCATTACCATAATTGTAAAATGCTCACTAAGATCGCTGCTATTCTTGTGAGATGTAGTATTTTGTCTGGTTTTTACTGGGATAGAGGTGATTTTCTCCATAGTAGCTATTATAGGGCTGTGTTTTGTATTATTGCTGAAAATGGGGTGGATAACACAGGGATGTTTTGTTTTTCTGAGCAGGGCTTACACAGAGCCAGGGCCTTTGCTGCTCCTCACCCACCTCACCAGTGAGGAGGCTGGGGGTGTGCAGGGAGCTGGGAGGCGACACGGCTGGGACAGCTGACGCCAGCTGACCCAAGGGATATCCCATACCATTCAGCATTATGCTCAGCATATAGACTAGGGGGAAGAAGAGGAAGGAAGGAGGGGATGTTTGGAGTGTTGGCGTTTGTGTTTCCAAGGAACTGTTTAGCCCAATGAAGCCTTGCTTCCCTGGAGACAACTGAACACCTGTCTGCCCATGGGAAGTGGTGTGTGAATTCCTTGTTTTGCTTTGCTTGTGCATGTGGTTTTTGGTTTACCTTTTTAACTGTATCTCAATCCCCAAATTTTTCACTTCTATTTATCTGATTCTTTCCTGCATTCCTACCATGAGGCCAGTGAGTGTACCTGTGGGGTGCTTAGTTGCCATCTGGGGTTAAGCCAAGACATGTATCTACTTAATTC
Source organism: Prinia subflava (assembly GCF_021018805.1). NCBI lineage: Eukaryota > Metazoa > Chordata > Aves > Passeriformes > Cisticolidae > Prinia > Prinia subflava. The sequence continues at coordinate 62,894,070 of NC_086283.1, forward strand.
CTGTGCTGTTTCTTGAAGTGTTGTTGAACTATTTTTAAATTTTTAATGCTGAGCGCCATTTGAATATTTTTCTCTTCTAAAGTAAATCATATCCTTAAAATCGTTTGAATTCCTGCCTACAGGAACAAGAGATGGACAGACACGGCTTATTAAAGATAACGGGAAAGTAGAAGCATATCAATGGAGCGTTAGTGAAGGAAGATGGATAAAGATTGGCGATGTGGTTGGTTCTTCTGGAGCCACACAACAAACGTCTGGAAAAGTCTTATTTGAAGGAAAGGTATATGCAAACTTTGTTTCATTCTTTGCTAAGTAACTGGTCTTTGTTCGGATAAAATATTATTAGAAAACAGATACTTTCTTGTTACCTTTGATCTCAGAGGTAGAAGTAGAAGTACAGTTTATTACTTACAAAACACATTTTGTAAAATGAGCAAGCCAGTGGACACAAATTATTTCAGAGAAAGGTAAACCATTAGTAGAGATATTGTCAAGTTCTATTGTGTTTATTGTTAATACCTTGAGAAGTTAGTTTTAGTATCCTTCCTAAAGGAAATGAACTTTAAAATTTATAATGCAAGGCTTACTTGAAATAGTAGGTACCAGGCCTTCTGTACTGCTTCTTTATAGTAACTATTGAATCTAAAGACATGTAAGCTGATCTAAAGACATATAAACTGAAAAATGTTTCCTTTACTGGAATATACACAGAAAAGCTTGTCAGAGTCCACCATAGAAGAAATGCCTTCAAGATACTGATTTTCACTCTCAGAGATTTTAAAGAAATACTAGGAAATAATTTGCTAGCATTAGAAGTGTGCTTTTAATACTGAAATTTCTTGAGGCATCTGATTGCTTTATAGCTCTGGAGGGAAACAGAGGTGTCCATGAGAGTGACCTGATGCATCTTTATTTTGTAGTGTATCTGTACACACATTATGATGATACATGGTTTTGGCTGAGACAGAGTTTGTATTCTTCTTAGCAGCTGGTACAGTGCTGGTTTTGGATATAGTATATATATAACACTGTTATAACACACTGATGTTTTGGCTGTTGCTAAGTAGTATTTAGTGTTTACCCTAAATCAGAAAATGCTTACTTGCAGTCTCTCAGGAGAGTATTATTGATATGTTCTGTAAGTAGCAGTGTTCTAAGTTTTTAGGCTTAGGTCTGGGCCAGTGTTAGACTGCGTTTAATACATCGTTATGTAAAAAGTGCTGGAAGACTTCTAATGTGTTTTTATTTTTACTCCGCTTAAAGGAATATGACTATGTTTTCACCATTGATGTTAATGAAAATGGGCCTTCCTACAAACTGCCGTATAACATCACTGATGATCCTTGGCTGACTGCATACAACTTCCTGCAAAAGAATGATCTAAATCCTATGTTTCTGGATCAGGTGGCCAAATTTATTATGGACAACACTAAGGGGCAAACACTGTTGAGTACAAGTAATCAATTTTCAGATCCGTTTACAGGTAAATATTTTAAACGTAAGTGATGACATTAGATACTCCTCTGAGTTTTGTGTCTTCAGCACACTTGCTGAGGATGCACTCTGACTGATCTTCTACACCATCATTAGTGAAGATGTGGAGCAGGACTGGATGCAGTACTGACCCCTGGGGTATAGCACCAGTAGATGTTGTTGCACTGAATAACCATCCTCTGATCATGGTTGTTCAGTCAGTTTTCAATCCATCTTATTATCATAGAATCATTAAGATTGGAAAAGACCTCTAAGAATATTGAGTTAGTTAACTGACCACCTCCTAGTTCACCCCTGAATCATATCCCCAGGTGCCATATCCACATAGTTTTTTGGATACTTCAGGGATGATGATTCAGACAGTTCCCTGGGCAGCCTATTCCAATGCCTGACCACCCTTCTGGTACAGAACTTTTTCCTAATATCTAATATAAATCTCTCCTAGTGCAGCTTGAGACCATTTCTTCACATCCTGTCACTTGTTACTGGGAGAAGAGACTGACCCGCACCTTGATACCTTTCAAATAGTTACAGAGAGCAGTAATGTCTACCTGCAGCTTCCTCCAGGAGCTTAAACACTCCCAGTTCTTTCAGCTGCTTCTCATAAGACCTGTACTCCAGATGCTTCATCAGCTCCATTGCCCTTCTCTGGACTTGCTCCAGCACCTCAATGTGTTCCTTGTCATGAGGGGCCCAGAACTGATCACAGGATTTGAGGTGTGGCCTCACCAGGGCCAAGCACAGAAGGGTAGTCACTGCCCTGATCCTGCTAGGATAAAAGCCAAGATACCATTGTCGTTCTTGGCCACATAGGTACAGTCCTGGCTCATGGTTAGATGATTAGCACTGCCAGGTCCTCTTCTGCTGGGCATCTTTCCAGCCACTCTGCCTCCAGCCCATATCTCTGCAAGGGGTTGTTGTGACCCAAGGGCAGGACCCAATACTTGGCTTTGTTGAACCTCATAGAATTGTCTGCCCAGGCAGGCTTCAGTATTGTAGCTCTTCTATAGGTGCTTTCATATCCTTAAATGATTTAGGGCAAATGATTCCGGGGGAAAGAAAAAAAGAAAAATCTTTAGCAAAATTCTAATCAAGGCAGTTGTATTTTTCAGTCTAGTCTTTTTTTTTCCAGTGAAAGAAAGGTCCAGTTTTCATACAAGAAGTGCCAGATGCTGTTAAGGCAATTACTAAAATAAAATAAAAAAATAGCCAGAGAATTAATCAAAACTTAGAGAAATACATAAATGACCTTTTTTTTGGCAGGAAATGGAACTAGAACAAGTTGATTACTGATAAGCTAAACCATGTTAATCAATTACATCCTGCTTATCACATTTACAAAAAAACCAAATTCAATTAATTTCACAAAGATGAATGTAAGAAGAAAATAGCATTAAAATAATTGAGCTAAATCTTTTTCTTGCAAGGGACTGGAAATGAGAATACATGCTTGTCAGGTTATATGTAACTCTGAGAGCTGCAATTATCACAGAGGTAATTAGGTTGGAAAAGACCTCTGAGATTGAGTGTAACATATGACTGAATACCACCATGTCAGCTAGACCATGGTACTAAGTGCCACACATCCGTCTTCCCTTAAACACCTCCACCACCTCCCTGGTCAGCTCATTACAATATCTAATCATGCCTTCTGTGAAGTAATTCTTCTTCATGGCCAGCCTAAACCTCCCTGGTGCAATTTAAGGCTGTGCTGTTTCCTCTTGTCACTGGCTGCGTGGGAGAGGAGACCAATCCCCAGCTGGCTGCAGCCGCCTTGCAGGGATTGGTAGAGTGATGTAAGGTGTTCCCTGAGCCTTCTCTCCTCCAGACTAAACAACCCCAGCTGCCTCAGCTGCTGCTTATGGATAGGCACTCCAGGACTTTCACCAGCTTTGTTACCTCTCTCTGGATTTTAATAGCATCAAGGTGTGTTTAATAGTCATTGCTTTTCTTGCTGTTTGTCTAGGTGCTGGACGTTACGTTCCAGGCTCTTCATCTGGATCAAGTACAATACCTGGAGCAGACCCATTTACAGGTAATGTAAAATTCAGATCTGTCTGGCTAGTACTTTTGAGTCATTTTCTGTTACATTCCGTTTTTAGCCCCAGTCAGCAGTTTCTTATAGTTCCCTGTTTGGGGCAGTAGTGTGGAAGAGCCTGGTACGGTGGTTCTGCCACTGCAGAGCACACCGAGATCTGTTCAGTAGAGGGAGCCCTCTGCTGTCGGGTCTGCCTCATGTCACTGTGTCCACTACAGCAAGGCTGAGGTAAGGACCTCAACCTTTTGTGTTGCCAGACTGGGTGTAGTCATAGGGTGTCTATTTTAATTTTTTTTTTTACATGATCTTTATTAGTACCATTCACCCTGTGTTTTAGATTCCGATCGTCACTGGTATAGCTATTGTAAAATTCTCCTCACTGATTTAGCAACCTTCTTTGCAAAGACATTCCCAGGCCCAGCCGTGCACTGGCAGACTCACCCCATCCTTGATTAATAGCTGTTACCCCTCAAAGAGGTTCCTGTAATCACTCAATGCCAAAGTCTCGTCTGCAAAACCAGCCATGCAGTGAGTTGCTGACCTACTTGATGAGTCCATTTTTATTCAAGCATTTTTGCTTTGCTCAGAGTATCGAATGCCTTGCACTGTTCATCCTTGTTCTCAGAGCTCTGTAATCCCTCTTGATATCCTCCAGGATGTCCTTGGCAAAACCATTGATGGCCATGTGGAAGAATAGCAGGGTAATAGTCTGAAGGCCAGGCAAGGCTTGGCAGTGTTTTGGTGGCATCCTGAATCCTTGCCTCCAGCAGACACACACTTCCCAAGTTACCAGGCCATATGCATAAGCAGGTACCTCCCTACCATGCAGGAGGTTACTCTTGCTTCCCATCACTGCTGCTTGCCTTTCCTGTTATTGCAGGCATGAGGTGCAATCTCAGCCAGCTCTTAACACATCACTGCTGGGTGTTTGTCCTCACCAGTACCAGGGCGCACACTGCCTGTTCTGCAGTTGCAGATCTACAGGTGGAGCAGAAGCCTTTGTGCTGTTACAAAAACTCACAACCTTCAGTCTTCCCCATCTTGACAGTGTTCCTGTGTCCAGCTGTCTTTCCTCCGTGGCTTTTGCAGCTCTTTGGTCTCTGCAGACGGAGGCCTCACTGAGGCCTCAGTGGAAGAGTGTCCACCTCCCACAGGAGAGACCACTTGAGCATCAGGCACAGAGTCAGTCAATGTCAGGGCAGTGTGCCCTCCTGCTGGAGCTTGTCATGGATACGGTGCTGAGGCCCTCAGCGCCTGTTGCAGCCAGAGATCATGACACAGTGTCCCAGCTGTGGGCTCACTTAGCTTGTGAATGCCGTCATCACCAACACCCTCACACAGGCATAGATTTAATCCTTAAAGAAGTGTTGAGCACTACTTTGTAATTCCTTTAGTGGAGACTAATCCCTTTTAATAGTCTTGTTTGAAAAGTAGTAACTAAATACAGGTGATACCTCTTTACTGGTGGTGGTGTTTAAAAAGTTAACATCTTTGTTAGGTGCTGGTCGCTATGTTCCTGGTTCAGCATCAAATGCAGTTCCTCCAGTGGGCGGGGTTGATCCATTTACGGGTAAGAGACAATGTCTGCCAGTGAAAAACTTTCCTGATCTTTTGATTTGTTTTTTTCTCTGACATGAATTCTGCATTGATGCAAGTTCATACATTATTAAAAATAGCAGATTGAAGCTGCTTATACTCTGAAATTATTCATTAAATAGGGATAACAGAGCCTTCCTGTGCATGCAGGAATCATGCACACAAGCTTTAAAATGTATAATAATAGTCTGAGAGGATTATTGATCTCCTAGTAGTTATGTTGTTCATCAGAGAAACTGATACATAATTAATGGACATTACACAATATCAGCCACTAAATGATCTGTGAGTTTAAGAAATCATTGTAGGTGATGATAAAAGCTTTTTATTGCTCTTTAGAAGAAGACATTTCAGGCTACTATTGTGTGTGTCATAACTTTGTCATATCTGCAGATTTTCTAATATGTAAACACTTTCATTGTGAAAATAATAAAAATCCAAGATTTCAGGGGCAGAAGGAATCTTTTTTCTAAAAAGACCCTTGCCGTTTTCATGTGTTAATTACAATGGCCATTGCTCTAAGTGACTGTGTATTTAGTTCACATAATTAAGAAATGATTGTTAATAATTTCAGCTTGTAAATTTTTACATGAAGGGGGAAGAGTTTGTGAAGGTATTGCTTTCAGTTTTAACCCATGAATGTAAAAATAATGAAAGGAATGATAGCTATTTGCATAGACATTCAGTTTTTTTCAAAATACATTCTTCTGGGTAACATTCTCCTGTAGAGAGTTACTGTTAGGAAGTCGTTCTGTGTCGTACACCTTGGTACACTGTTGAATGCTCTTTATTGCCTTTCTGTAGGAATGGGTGCCTACCAGTCAACTGCAGCTAAAGTTGAAAATATTTATTTTCCAAAGAAAGATGCTGTCACCTTTGACCAGGCCAATCCTACACAGATACTGGGTCAGTGTTCTAATATCAAGGATTTTTTTAAAATGTTTTTTGAAATAACTTGTTTAACTGAGCTTTTAAATAAAACCTATCCTTAATGCTAGATCCATTACATGAATCTAATATTGGACTTTTAAATGACACTGCAGTTTGAATATAGCACATGTCATAAGCATAACGTGATCATGTGATTTAAGTAAAAATAAAAAAAGTGATCACACAAAAAACATATAGTTTCTTTATTGTTTTTACTGCCTAATAAGAGAAAAGAGCAAAAAGGAATTGTATTTCAATTATGAAAGCTCTGCTGTTTCATTTGTGCATTTTTATCTTTATGTAGGCATTTTCTATTTTTTTTCTGCAAATTCTGAATCTTTGTGTTGCACTGTTGAAGTGGAATTAAAAGTAGCAATCATTGTGATAATTAAAAACTTCCAATTTTCTTCAAATTATTTTTAATAATAAAATAATTTTTTCAAATTATCAAACTGGAAAAAATGTTTATGAATCTCACCCCCCCCCAAAAAAAGGCTCAATTGCAATAGTTGCTCTTTGTTTATAAAGTGCTTTTGTAACATTTCAGTTGAGATCTTGATTTGTGAAGTTCTGTTTTTGGATGGGTGTGCCTCTTCTATTGCTATTACAGGCAAATTAAAGGAACTTAATGTCAGTGCAGCTGAAGAACATAAGCTGACAGAAGATGACTTGATCATCCTAGAAAAGTTACTGTCTGCAACATGCAACACCTCTGCAGAAACACCTACAGCACAGCAAATTCAGACTTTATGGAGAGCAGTTAACTGGCCAGAAGGTAAACTCTTGCAATGGTTTTATGCATCATCTCATCAGTACTTCACCACGAATGAAAAGTCTCATCATGCTGTATGTTACACTGAGTCTGTCCCAAACACTTGATAGCCCAAGTAGAAAACAGAAGATGACTAAAAGGTGCTACCAGCAGTGATCAGCTTTGGGGGCAAATATGGTAATTGTTTTCCAGGTTTTGTTGGCACAATAATAAACATAAAGGAGAAACTGGATATAAAAATCAGTTATGATTATTTCATTAGCAGGGCCATCCTCAAAAAGGTGGGAGACTTGTCAGGAAATAGAGTAAGGAAGCGTGAACTTGGCATGATGTTACCAAATGTGGGATGAAATTATGGAGATAAATTATGGGGAAAAAAAATCAAAAGTAGCTTCTGTTTAATATGATAGAGAAGAAGATACTGATGCTAGGCTATATGATCGAAGCTGCATTAGTGAAATGACATGCTGCAAGAATGTAAGTGGAGGTGATATAATTACTTTTAATAATGTATTGTCAGCACTGATGGATTGGAAAAGCTATTTTGTTTGTTACAGTACATTCTGGTAAAAAATATTTTTTGCATATACAAATACCTAAGAATGGTTAAAATTAACTGCTTTCTTAAAATTGCAGTTAAAGATTTACTAAGAGGAAGAACATTTTAGTATTAAAAATTCATGCTTATTTTATAATATCGCTTAATCAAACTGTGTTTTGCATAACAAGGAGCTGGTGATGGCAAATGTCATACCTTCCAGACTCTGTATTGTACAAAGCATTAATTCTGAAGATTCTGCATATCTGCAGGAAAAATGTCTATAAGTAATTGGGCAGGTTCAGCTTTGATTTGGTTGTAAGCATTTGATACCATTAGTAGATCCAAGGAGCCAGATATATAGAGAATTTGGGAAAGGGGGGACACTACAAGCTTTCAGTTCAGTTTTCTTACAATTTCCAGCTCATCAGTTGAGAGCATATTTTTTATTTTCCTTTCCTGTAAGTAGTTTTGTAGCTACACCACTGTAAGTTATGGAATGAGGACAAAGGGAGATGCTGTCTTGTGTAGGGGTGTTAAGTCACTGAACTTTCAGCTTTCAGTGACCTTTTTAGATTAGTTACCATATCTTGTGCTTGCCTTCAGTGTTATCAATTAGAGGTTTTAGAAAAGATTTTAAGATTTTCTGCAAAGCGCTATGTTAATCCTAAATTAAGGATTATGGATATTTTATGATAAATTGAAATGTTACTAGAATGGTTTTGTCAATATTTGGTTTTATGAATTTAAAACAATATATGCTTTACTTAGGCATGAAACTGTTACTGTCTGTTACTAAACCTGCGGAGCTTACAAGGTCTGCATCTGACAAATTTACACCTAGTACAGTATTAATACTAAAATTTTGTTTTGTTTTGTTTCTTAGATATTGTCTTTCCAGCTCTAGACATTCTTAGATTGTCTGTCAGGCATCCCACAGTGAATGAAAACTTCTGCAGTGAAAAGGAACACGTACAATTTATCATCCTTCTCCTTAAATTTCTGAATCCTAAAGGCAAACAAGCAAACCAGCTGTTGGCACTTAGAGCTCTTTGCAATTGTTTTGTTAGTCATGCAGGCCAGAAGCTCATGATGGAACAGAGGGATGAAATAATGACACAAGCAATAGAAACAAAATCCGGCAATAACAAGAACATCCACATTGCACTGGCCACACTGACATTGAACTATGCTGTATGTTTACATAAAGTCAACAACATTGAGGGCAAAGCTCAATGTTTATCTGTAATCAGCACAGTTATGGAAGTTGTTCAAGATCTTGAAGCCGTTTTTAGACTGCTTGTGGCTCTTGGGACACTAATCAGTGATGATACAAATGCTGTGCAATTAGCTAAGTCTCTAGGAGTTGATTCTCAAATAAAAAAGTATGCCTCTGTATCGGAACCAGCTAAAGTGAAAGAATGCTGTAGGTTTGTTCTTAATCTGTTATAACAATTTTTTCTTAGCACTTGAAAACAGTGTATGCAGAAAAAAGATGCTTTGGTTCATGTTTTATGACAAACTATACTTGGGGAAAATACTGTGGATTAATTACATTTGACTTGTTGCAAGATACAGATCAAATAAACTTTTTTCACTGTTTGTCATTGGACTGCTTTCCTGAACTGATCAGTGCACAGGAACTTTGCAGGGAGTCCTGACATTGCTCAGATAAAAATAGATCACCAAGAAGTCAAACCATATCAGTACTTACAGGTCATCCAGACAGAAAGGTAGGAAATGGCTGTTATTTAGTGACTGTCAACTCTGACACCCACCCCAACCACATTCTGTGTTACAGCATGATTAGTCTGTTTCTTTACTGTGGGGTTTTTTTTTCAGCAGATGAGGGGCCCTGAGATCTCTTAACTTCAGCAGTGAATTTCACAAGCTTGTTAGTTAACATTAGTTAATATTAACCCTTGTCAAATAGCCTGGTAAGGAAATTTTTCACCAGCTTTCTCCATTTCCTTTTGAAACTTAACTTTTATGGCTCTTACCTCTTTTAACCCTAGGGCTAGATGGCTTTTTGAGGGGTAGAACCTCCACCTGCTATATGGATGTTGTGCTTCACTCATTAATTTTTATTTTGCAGCTTGTAAAATGGCATGAACTTCTAGAGAGGCATTTAACTTCCTAATTTTTAAGGACAGGAATACCCCACTAGTTAATAGCAGTCTTACTCTACATGGCAAAATCTAGTTGAATATAAAAGGTCATCTTGAAGAGTGTGAGAGCAATCTACGTCCAGAGATGAGATTCAGCAGCAGAAGCTTGAAGAAGTTTCCTGTGGGTGGTCAGTGTACCCTGCCCAGTGTTTGAGGCATTTAGACAGTGTCCTTGACAAGAGGCTCTAACTTCTGGTCAGGTACTTTACAACTGAAATACTCTGTTATAAACTGCACAAATTTGAAGTCAAGTTTTATGAAGTACCTTTAACTTCATAACTGTGGTGACTGTTAAAAGGGAAAATAATACTTAGCAGCTTATTCCAGCAGATCTAAGATGTTCAGCTCAAAAGGGAAATGTTATTTTCTACTACTGCAAGTGTTACAGTTGGGTTTAGAATTAAGATTAACTGAAGGGGGTCAATGTTTAAGTTACATTTTTCATTAGACTAATAGAATGGAAAACAGGAAAAAGAAAAGGGCAAACTTCTGGCACGTAAGCTCCTCATCACGATACCTGCCTATGTTGTCTATGCCACATGTGAAGGATTTTGTGACCAAGAGCTCTTTTGTTTTCCTCCAGCTACTTTGAACTGAGTTACTACACTGCTTTCAGCAAACTTTGTCTCTCAGATCCCTAGTTGCACACTTGTACAATTGCACTTCGGATGGATTTCCAGATAAATACCCTCACAGTCCTGATCATGGTCTGAGTCACACATTTTCTGATTTGATCCATTGGAGGTTCATATAGGAGACAGTTCAAGAAATTATTTGTGACTACAGTGCTTAATAGATGAATCCCTTCCTGGGAAAGCATCTAAGAAGCTACCTTTAGGAAACATGTCTGTGAAATAATGTGCCTGTCTGTTGAATTTTGGTTGCCTACTATACAATAGTTCTTCAAGCTTCAGCTTTCTGATGTTGTGCTCTTCAACTGTGTTTGTACCTGTGCTATTTTAAGAAATTATACTTGTCTTAATATTTTTGTTTCATTATTGTGAGACTTCTCTGTTACAGATTATCTCTTTACATGAAAATTGTTATGAATTTCCCAGACCAAAAATTAATGTTTATATTAATAAAAATACTTTGGCAACTCCCAAGAAATGGTATATTAAAAGATATTACAAAATTCACTTGAATTTGCAGAGAAATGATGAGGCACAGCAAAAAATCCATCTGGGGACTGCAGCACTTCATGTTAGGTGAGGTAAACAAAGCAGGCCAGGTCTGTTTGGAGAGAAAGTTACCTCTTGCCACTGGGTACTGTGATGCCAACCCTTCCATGATTAGCATCATCTGAGGAAAAAGGGAGTGGGGAATGGCTTTTGCATTTGTTTTAAATGGCGCTGTTTATGTGGTTCATGTCAGCATGCACATATATAAACACAAAAATGCATGTAAGGGTACTGCACAATCTGCTGCTGGGATCACCAATGAGAAGAATGCCTTAGGACTGTCAGCAGGATGAAGTTCTTGTTGCTGTGAAAGAATGTTGTATCTATAGTGAGGAAATGTGCCAGACGTGAAGTCCACAGTGTACAAGCTTTTGAGACCAGAGGCCTTTGAAAACAACTATGTGCCTGGCACACAACTGGGGGCTGGCTTGCTGTCTACAGCAGTAAATTTTGAATAAGTTGATCTGTCTGCTAAGGGTTCCAGATTTCATTAATCAGGGGAATAGTTGAAGTATGTTTGGGAGATTTTAAGAGCCCCTTGAAGAGAAGCTGTGTCTTTTGCTAAGAATTCAAAGTTTCTCAGTAGATGGCACATTTCTTTCGGCATCTTTTTCTGAGATAGAAAGGAAGCTTTTAGAAAGAGTAGCCAACAGCACCCAGTAGGATCTCACGTTAAAGCATGGTTGTTCAGCATGGCTTGCGTTTTATGAATTGGATAAACGTGGGATCTACTTAGACCAAAACTCAGGACAAGTATAAAATGCCTTCCCTAAGGAACTAAATAAGGAGTCAAAGCTGACTTATGTCAGCATCAACTGCTGTACTTTCCAAAATAAAAGAAGACTACAGTAACATAAACTGGGCTAATCTGTCATAAGGTTTCTATAATGTCTGTTATTATGATGCACCTTGCTCATATCAGAACCTAATTACGCAGTGTTAATTACTCAGTCGTGTTCAGGCCACAGCTAGAAATACCTAACTTCAGTCTGCAAATCTGTTTCATTACTAGCACCATACAGTGAACTGTACATTAATGAATCCTTGGATGCAGTGACTTTTTAATAATGTAATATGCTATAATAATCTACAGGAGGAATCTTACCATAGATCAGTACTACAGAGGCAACTCCAAATGCTTTAGGAAATGTTACAACCTGCTGGTTTCAATTGTGAAGTTTTTTTGCTTAAAAAAACTTAAGCTTCTTAGCTAAATGTGATCCATTACTGTAAACTGTGATCACTTTCATCTTTTTCTCTCTTTCTCCTTAAACTATCAACAAATCCAAATCTAGGAGCAGTAGATGTGTCCCATCTTTTCAAAATGTGTACTGAATAGACTGTGAAATTAAATGTTTGGCAGCAAGATGCCATATGCAGCTGCTGGCAGCCTGAAGAGTATCTGGATGTTTTCAGACGCCATATTCTTCTAGTGGTTTTTTGATGCTTATTTACTGTAGAGGTTGAGGTTTCAGATTTGGTGGGAAATTTTGTTTCTAGACTTTCCAGTTGCAAAGATAAATTTGCAATGCTCATGACACCACTGTTAGTCTGTACAAAACACATTAAAAATAGTTTAAAGTATGAATTACCCCTTTGAAACCGGTAATTGAAAGAATTTGAAGCCTGTAAGCACATAAATTCAAAGTCCAGTTAGCCTCTGTATTCTGTATTCTGCATTCATTTAAAACACAGTTTGCATGCCTAAGCATACACTGCTAAACTTTTTATTTTCCTTATAAGTAGCCCAGGGGATCCCATTTTTATCCCAAACTTAGATCCCTTCCTCAGTAATTACATTACCTCTGCCACCTTCAGAGTATGCAGAGGCTGTTATTTGCTGGTGATAAATATGAAATATATCTATTTCCACCTATCCAGGTAATCTTAACCACATAGACTAAGCAGGATTAACTCTTATATTACCCACCTCTGCAGGGACTTACACTTGCTGAAAAAAGAACTGATGGTACTTAGTAAATCTGAAAACAGTGGCAAACCCATGCAATATTGTCTCATCTGCCCACAGCACTTTTGATACCGCTAGCTTTGTACAAGTTGCGTTCAGTGGATCTCTGCCTAAATGTGCCAGTACATCCCATTTGAAGATCCAACACAATATGGACAACATGTTTGAATCTGGGAAAGAAAGCAGACACAAAAGAACAGACATTCCATTGTGTTAAATAAGGAAGGAAATTATTGCATATCTTCGCACAGAAAAAGGTATTTTTAGCACAAATTCTCTCTGCATAATTATTAGACATTTTTCTACTCTAGTCTTTCATTTTGACTAACCTCTTTAGAATAATAGACTGAGTTCTCTCTGTAATTAATCTTGTTGGTGCTAGAAAGCTGATTAGTGTCATACTGAATTGCACAGAGCAAGTCACCGGCCTTTAACAGACTTCTTTGCTGCAATTCCTAATTGTTTACATCCCGTGAAAAAACTCCTCCAGTACTCATTAAGTATCATGGAAAATTTAAAGTTGTTGTTCCAAAGTTATTGGCAATGCCAAACAGCTGCCAAGGGAGGAGTATACAGGTCCTTGCACCACTGAAACAGGTTGAAAGTCAGGAAAAAGGTCAGAAGTAAACAGTAGTGACAGAGGATAGAACCATGGAACCATCACAGAATCATCAGTGTTGGAAGAGAACTTTAAGTAATCATCAAGTCCACCATCTACCCAGTGTGAAAAACGTGAGATGATTAATTCATGTTCTTATGGTAAATTGGAAAATTATAAAGCTGTATATATTTATATCAGGTAAAAGTCTATGTTTTAGGAGGTTTCTCCATTCAGAAGGGAACAAAAGACTTTGCAGCCTTCTCAATTATTGGGAGGGGACCTGTTGAGATGAGCCGGTATCAGCAACTCACACCTCGGGAGCCACCTTCACAGACCATCAAGCAATATCACCCATATCTCGAACATTCATCAACTATAAGGATCCATAAAAACTGAATATTAACATATGGACTTGGGAGGGGAGCTCTTTTTCAATCCGACCGGAGACGAATTTGGGTTTGAATAGCTAACCAAGAAACAAAGGGAAATATGGAGAAATATTGCCAGAGGCAGAATAAAGAGTAAAAAAACCAAGCCTCGAACATGGCAAATTCGTGTACCCAGCTAGAGACACAGACGGCCAGGGTCTGTGTCTATGGGTCACCCTTGGCTTTCTTTTTCCCGGGAGAAACTCTGTCAAGTAAGTGTCGCTGTCTGTGGGGTTTTTTTATTGCTTAAAATTCTGTAATTTGATTCCAAATTTTGTGATTTGAATTTTTAATAAACGAAATTATGGAATTTGGTAATAAATTGTCCTGGCATTTATAACACCAGCATTTTCACGGTAACCACTGAACCATTTAACCGCACCACCAGCATCAGAGCCAGACACGTTTTGAACACCTCCAGGAATGGTAACTCCACCATCAGGGCAACCTATTCTTAATGCCTGACCACCCTGACAGTGATTTTTTTTTTTTTCCCCCTAATATCTAATCTGAATCTCCCGTGTCTCAGATTAAGGCCGTTTCCTCTTGTCCTGTCACTTGCAGGCACGGCAGGAGAGACGGACTCCCACCTCACTACGCCCTTCTTTGAGGGAATTTTAGAGGGCCATGGAGTCATGCCTCTCTTCTGGAGACTAAGCAACCCCGGCTCCCTCAGCCGCTCCTCACAAGACGTGTTTTCTAGGCCCTACATCACCGACACCTGTGTAAACAGAAGGCGTGCCCCCGCGTGGCTCAGTTTTACCCCGCCTCGCTAACCCCAAGCCATTCCCCCGCACGCTGACAGGGAATCCCTCTCAGGCCTCGGGCCCGCCCCGCCGGAGGCCGCCGCGCGTGGCCGGCAGGGGGCGCTGCCCGCGAGCCCCGCCGGAAGCGGCGCGCGCGTGGCGGCGCGCGGCGTGCGCGCGGCGCGGCCATGCCGGGCAGGAAGTCTTCCAAGGAGAAGAAGCGGCGCCGCTCGCGTTCCTGCTGCCCGGAGGGAGCCCCGGGCCCGGATGGCAGCGACAGGAAGCGGCGGAGCACCGAGTCCGGCCACGGTGCCCTGGAGGTAGTGCGGGCGGAGTCGCCGGGTCTGGCCGGTGCCGCGCCGCCTCTGCCTTCCCGGGCGAGTCCCGATCCCTGGCGTCCGGGCGGCAGAGGCCTGGCTGCGGTCCCTGCCGTGGGCCGGGTGCGGGGAGGGCCGCGTTCAGTCGCGCTGCTCGGTGTGCGGCTGCGGGCAGCGGCGGGGAGAGGGGCAGCACAGGCACAGGCAGCGGCGGGGGCGGGCCGAGCCCTGGCGCGCATCCCGAGAACGCCGGTCTGTGTTTTCCAGGTGTAAGAGATGCGGAGCACAAGCTCAGGTGGCCCCGGTCGCGGTTCTCATTCTCGTGGCACTGTGAGTCGTCTCAAGGATGTCTTGGTGTGCAAAAAATGGTTGTGGTATGCACGCCTAAGTGAATTCTGAGGCTGACAAAATATATTTAATATATTTCTGGCTTTTTGTTGTTGTTGTTGTTGTTGTTAATTAGTTTTTTATTCTAGAGGTCCTCCACTGATGTATGGAGGATGTATTTTCTAACACAAAGCCCATTTTAATTCTGTGAAGACTCTGCCACACAGGGAATCGTATACCAGTTTCTGTCTTAGCAGAGTAGCTGTATATTATGAACTTTATAATTTAATTTCCCAGTGAATCAGGTGGATTTCTTCTGTGCTAACGCGTGCTTTCATGTGTAAGCACCAGCTAAGTATTTGCAGATAGTATATCCTAGTTAATATTTATGAGTACTTTTCTATTCTTGAAGCTTTAAAAAATTTTCCCAGGACAAGAATGTTTTCAGTGATAAAAAATGTAAAGTCTGTAATGCAATTACCTTGCAATATGAAACACTGGAACTTGAGAAGTCCACATTAAGATGTACCTTGCATTTATGAAGAGGAAGTGATTGAAAGTACAGGTGAAGTTGTAAGTTTCTGTCTTCTATAATTCACTAGAAAATGTGCCTTCCTCGATCTTAGGAAACAAAGTGCAATGTACTCTGTGGAGAAAAAGTGGAAGAAGCTGAACAAACCAGTGATATAGAAGAAGGAGGATTAGATCTCACTGTGTCACTCAAACCTGTCAGTTTCTACATTGGGGACAAAAAGGAAATGCTTCAACAGTGTTTCTGTGTCATAGGAGAGAAGAAACTACAGAAGATGCTGCCTGATACTTTAAAGGTACTGAAATACTCTTACAATTTATATACTTATCATGATCTTGAATGCTTGAGTAACAAAGAGTACCTACCTCTCTAGCCTAGTGTATTTACATTCTAAAAGCTGTCTGTATATTTCTCAACTGAAGAAGTTTCTAAGAAGTCAGGTACCTTTCTTGAGTAGTCTCCCAGTCATTTGTCTGGAAGTGAGACTTCTTAAAGATTTGCTGTAGTTATTCCAGGTTACTCCTTTTGAAACTGCTCAGCCATTTCTGAACTTGAGGTTTAGCTTTAGACTGTCCCCCTGTACTGTTAGCTAAGTGCAAAAGGATTTTCTTGATAATGAGGAGTAAATTCAGTAGTGTTGTTCACTAATTAATATGCTGATTTGTAAATAAAATACTGATTTCTGTTCGTGGCAACTTATTTTCTTAGTATGGAATTAAGGCAATGGCTGAGATAAAAAAATAAAGCCCATTCTTCATAAACAGCTTCTGAAGCTGTAATTCCTATGGATTAAAGCTGGAGTTTTATTGGCTTAGAACATAAGCCTTTTGAGTCTTGTGAACAATAGGACTTAGTAAAAATAAATTAGCTAGTCTGTACAGAAGAGGCTGCAGGTGTCATCTGTGTAATGCTTGTTAGTAGTTGTAAATTTTTTGTCTAAAAGTTTTATCATAATGAGTTGTAGTATTAATATAAGTGAGACATGACTTCTTCATTTTAAACACATGGCAAATTGCACACAGAGTCGTCCATTTCTCATCTCTGGCAGAAGAAAAAGAGGTTGAGAAGCTGGAAGGAAAGACATTACTGAGTGTGTAGGGAAATTGCCTCATAGTGTAGAACCAAACTTACTGTAGGACTATGAGTGTTACAACCTGTTTAGCACCTCCTAATTTTGGTACTTGTACATGGTATCAGAGCTCATTTCAAAATGTGAAATTACCAAATGTCACCGAGAGGTATGAGATGTGAAAGTAGCTGGAATACCAATAAAATCTGTGGCAATGTATGGTATGTACCGAGCATGAAAAGTGGATCACAGTTTACATATTTTCTTTATTTTCTGTGTTGTGATACGCAACTATTGTTGTGTTGTCAATAGCATTATTTTCTCCAGTTTGTGGACTTGGATTCTGCAGTTGCCTGTGGTCTTTGCAAGCTTAATTACATAACCTAGCTTCCCCCAAGTGATGGAAAATTAGGAATAAGCAGGTCTGCAGTTGTTTCCTGTTCCATGCTTCACACATACTGTCCAGTGTTTCTGGTGCTCAGTGTCACAGCTGCAGTAAACACTCCAAGCCTTAGGTCAAGTAACTGATAGTGCACATTGCTTAATTTTTCAGACAACGCATTTCTTGTAATTGTTGTAACTGAAACACCTGGTGTTCTACAGCGGTTGCATCAATGTAGATCAGAATATGGGAGAGGCTTTAATCCAAGTTAATTCTTCATTACAGTTGGGCATTACATTTTTAATTACTCTCTTCTCAGAAATTTTAGTAGCTTGTGGTCTGTCTTATCTGTCTTCTTAGAACTGTTCCATGGATGAAATCAAAAGACTTTGTATGGAGCAGTTGGAGCTGTTATCTGAAAAAAAACTGTTGAAGATACTTGAAGGTATGAATGAAACTTTAAGACTTCACTGCACACCAGAGAATAGTGTGCCTCAATCAGATTTGCACTCTTTCTATCTACTTAAATATATGTGTATATACAGACAGACACTAGTAAGTATATATTAGTGTGTACATGATCCCTCAGTTCCACCAAGGCACACAGTTCATGTATTTCAGTTAAGGATATGATATTCCAGCTTTTCACAGCTTTGTTGAACTTGCACTTGATATTTAAGGTATGTAGAACTTGTAAACATACTGTTGTCATGTCAATGAAGAGAAACTTTTCAAGTCTGAGTGCTTCAGAGTATCTTGTTGTTAATTCTGCACTTTATTTTTAGCACCGACAGTATTGTACTAAGAGTAGCTAATCAGATTTTTTGTAATCCAGTATAAATGTATGTGTAGCTAACAGAAGACTCACAAATAAGGATTTGGTTTTGACTAAGTCTAATTTTAGAATTTCTGCTTTAACTGGGAAAAATCCTCTTCTGCTGATTGCAATAGAGTTAATAATTAAGAGTAAATCTAATTATGTAATATTAATTATATCACTTTCCTAAATTTTCATGTTTGAAACTGTGTATATCTAGGCAAGATTGGAGCTGATTCTGATACTGACGAGGAGGCAGATGGAGGAGACAAGACTGGAGGTGATTCAGTCAGTCAGTGAGTAAAAGACAAAACACTTTAATTGAAGGAGACTGAACAATTCAAAGATTTTTCATGAGAAATGATCAAATATTTCATTGAAAGACCCAATTGTTATATCCTTAATTAATTTCTCCAGTTGAATGACAATGAACTGCGACTACTAGCAAGTGCTAAACTTACAGATGTGACTTTGTCACTTTGTGACATTAAGTGTGTCTTGAGCACAGAACTGGGTTCATGGTGGCATACCACACATCAGCTGAGTTGTGGTAATTAAACATTCATACTTACGTCCTGGCAGCAGAAGTGGTGTGATTTATGTTAACTGTCTTTGTGTGAGCTAAAGCAATAAACCCCTCCCACTTAGGTCAGTGTGTTATTTAAGTGTACTGTCAGTTCAGCTGACATTTATCCCGTCTCTTCAACTTTCATTCTAGTCCTTCATTCCTCCCCCAGCTGAAGCAGCATTGACAACTCACCTGTTCAGTGTACTCTGTATAAGGGGTGCTAAAGAATGTAGAGTTTCAAGAATAGAGGTTTCTGGTTTCTTGCTCTTATCTTGGCATCTGTCAGTTTTGTAAAAGACAGTACTTCTAAACTTTTCTTAAAATGCTTCTCTGTTTTTTAAAGATCATTTCTGTATCAGGAGTTCACCGATTTGATATGGACATAGTGTGGAGAAAAAGAAAGTTACTTTTATCACGCACAATGCATCAAACTTAGTGAGGCTACCTTGTTTCTAGAAGACTAATGAACTTTTATATTTTCAATACTGACCTGATTACAGCTGGTCCACAGATTCAGGATGCACTTAATAAACCTCTAAGACAAGATAATGCACCAGCAATGGGCAGAATAAAGTAACCTCCTAGTTATTGGTTTTGTTAGTTTATCTACACCTCCTCATATAAGAACAAATGGATGGGTAAGGTAGTAACACTAATTCAACTTTCACATTCCGGTCAGTATTTTTCTTTAGCAGAGACCTAGTTTCAGATCCTGTCTGAAGTTGTGAAGTTATTGCATAAAGTAATTTTCTTTGATGATGTTTCATCATACATATGTACTAGAAAATGAAGTGAATACAAAATATCAGTTACAAAATTTCAATTACAAAATTGTTTCATTCTTTTCCTTGTGATACAGTTTTAATACCCCTTGACACTGTTTCTTCTAAGGGTCCATTTGGAACCCAGTGTTAATGTATCCCTCAGTGCTATGTGTCATCTGTTAGTGGGGTCAGCATTAGTCCGCTTTAAAAACTAGCTTTCTTATTTTGAACATTGGCCTCTGTTGGCTGTTAAGACAAGCAGATAGAAAAATTGAAAAGCTACAAAATACACTAAAGATTGCATCTCTGTGTAGTGTAGTGGTCTCTTTATGTGGAGTAGTCTCTGTTAAGTGATTAATAATTTGCCAGTGAACTTCTAAATAGAAAGAGAAGACAGACTTGCTGGCTAAATAAGCCATAAAAAATACCCTAGGATTTTGATTCCCAGAAAAATGATATGTTGTGGGGTTTTGTTTTGGGTTTTTGTTTAAGGCCTGATTCACAAGCTTTTATTACTGCAAAATATGTGAAATGTGCTTTATCTCCAAGATGTATGGCAGCAGTAGTGCTGCTGAATTTCAGTAAGGTTGTTCTGTGTCTGCAAGATGTTTCAAAGCTACTGTTGAGACATGTATTTAGGATCCTTTGATACAGCAGATTTGGTAGATTCTTTCTTATATGGAAATTATTTCAGCTGGTGAAAATCTAAAAAGAGGAAATTAATGAATAAATTACAAAATAAGAAAAATGAAATTTATCAGTTTTTGGCTAGTGGATATCTGAAAACAACCGACTTTCTCGTGTCAATTAGGAAGGTTTCAGTAACTCACAGTAAATCAAGAAGAAATTGTGTTTAAAAAAGGTAAAAGAAACTGAGAGATGTTGGTCATAGTTGTAGAGCAAATTGCTTCCTTTTACAAACAGTGGTTGAGATGTCCCTTGCTCTTGTATCTGTATGGTGATAGTTTAGGGTTTCAGACCCCTCCAAACTGGGCAGGCAAGATAGGATGTTTCAGGAATTGGGGATTTTCATCTCCCTTTCAGAAATAGCATTCTGCATAGGTGGGTGCTATCTGAGAACCTTGGCTCTAGAGTTCAGCTGTGTGCTAGAATTAACAAAAAGAAAACAAAACAGAAAAGCTCTTTGGATGATAGAACAATAAAGGGGTAGGAGAAAATGAGGAGAATTAAGGGTTTATGTTAATCCTGAAGTCCAGTGCTCAGTAAGTAGACCAGTATGATGCTTTTACAACTGTAAACAGTCACAAGCTCTTTTTACTAAGTAGTCTAATCTTTGGGCCTTAGGTCTGCTTCTGTATAACCTGTGTGTAAATAATTATAAGTGCAAGTTTTCGAAACTTCAGAAAAGTTTTGCAGCAAATCAGCCATCAGAGAGGGTCAAGATGCGAAAAAACAGTGAAAACTGCATTGTTAAGACAAACAAGCATTGTTTGTAATCATTAATTAAAATTCCAATCTGGATATAAATAGGTGAATTTGTTTGCCCTAGGAATAGAAAAATCTTCGTAACAAAAAAGGCAATTTCTCTGTTTATATTATCACTGTTAGTTCTTGCTAGGTTATCTTCATTACTTGCAGCTTTCATGTAAAGGACTTTTTTTCCTGCATTGTGTTATAGCTTATTTGTTTTAAATCTGACTTG
The DNA here is from genome assembly GCF_021018805.1 of Prinia subflava. Taxonomy (NCBI): domain Eukaryota; kingdom Metazoa; phylum Chordata; class Aves; order Passeriformes; family Cisticolidae; genus Prinia; species Prinia subflava. The sequence continues at coordinate 62,914,970 of NC_086283.1, forward strand.
TACTAGTTGTTTTCATGGAAATGTAAATGTGGAAAGGGAAAAAGTGAGTAGCAAGTTGTGCTTTAATCAAAAGTGTTTTAACTGATTGGAATCATCCCATTGTTTCTTTCATTATTACACTTTGAAAAAAAATAAATGCAACAAACATAGTTTAAGCAATCTTCATATATCAACTGAAATCCAGGAAGCTTGAATCAATATGTCCAAAGAAATTTCAGATGAAATAAGCAAATGACTCTCTGTCTCTAAAGACCAGTTCCTTATCTGTATCAGCTAAAAGTAGCAGCAATTTAGAGAAGTTTCTCCAGGTACAGAAAAGTAGCAAAATCCAGATCTTTTTGTGAAGCTTTTAGATGGTATTACATCTAATTGTAGATTGAATCTTCCTTTTTTTGGTTTTTGCGTGTATCATTATTCTGTTACCAGAAGTGGACGTCCTGAGGCTTTTTCTAAATTTCAACAATGTAAAGTTGTGCTTACATTAGCATGTAGAATATTTGCTCTTTTATTTTATCACCAGCTTGTTCTGTGTCAAGTGCTAGAAATCCTGCAATAACCGTGCAGAAGAACTTAAGAAGCAGGACCTGTGTTTGCCAATAACTGGAAAATGTTGTTGCAGTAGCTATCTTTTGTTTTTTGTGAGCTCTGTATAGGTTTTGGCATATGCAGTTCTCAGATTTTTGTCACTGTTTCTGTCTTACTCTCTACGATGAAATACTGTTAAACCAAGAGAATTATGTATATGAAGCTTCCAATTAAACATCAGATATTGAATTGACAGGAGCCAGATAATGTCTTGCAAAAGCAAGCATTTTTCATCTCATTCAAAAGGTGTTAGCATGTTTTTGAGCTATTTCTTTTATTTTACTTGAATTGACTCTCCAAATATCCTCCAGCAAAACAAGTGAAATTAAGTTATATGCTGTAGTAGTAAAATATTATTAAAAATACAAGCATTCTAATATCATTATAATGATCAATATTCACATAGGTCTGAGTAAATGATCGTTTGCCTTCAAAATCATAATGGGCTTGTTTTTTTCACTGACTGAAAATTTGCAGTTTAATGTTTGCTCTTTCAAGAATTTATAGACATTTTACTACTTTGCAGTTGAAAATCCAGGTTTTGCATGTTTCTTTTGGAAAGATTAGCAGTTTAAAGTACTGTCTTGTTATAAGATGTTTTGCTCCTGGCTACTGGGCCATTCACAAGCATGCAGTTGCCATCTGATATTTAGCCCTGTAGGACAATTTGGTTATTATCAGCATTTGGAATCACTGTAACAACCAGCTACATGAGTCACTGAACAGATACATTAGCATTTGGCTAATTTGCTTCACTGCCTTCTGTTCTTGTGGTGTCTTCAAACTTCGCCTGTAACAGGACTAATGGACTTTTCATAGCTCATTAAATTATTTGATTAACACCTGTTTTTTGAGATACCTTTCTTAAGAAGCACTATTTTGTAAGGACTTTTTTCCCTTTTTTTTTTAACTTGCTACATAATTCTTGTTAATTATTTTAGTTATCTTTTATCATTGAAAACTGTCCTTGGAACAAAAATTTGCAGGAATCTTTGAAGGACTTGGGACTTGAGGAAATGGGTTTTAGGCCTGGAACTAAGTGCAAAGACAAATTTTAATTCAGGAGTGTACATCATGTCCAAAATAAGAGGTCCCGATCTCAAGTCTCACTGCAGTTTAGGTGAATGATACTTTTCCTTCTGGTCTCCAACTCCAATTACCCCTGAAACGTGGTTCTCTACCACCAGTATTGGAGAGCCACTGTCTTAATCCTTAGCCATCTGCTCCTCTGCCAGTATTCAGTTTCCTGATCTTTGCTGCGTTTTTATCCTGCTTTGTGTAATGTACTGGAGGTGGTACCAAATCACCTTCAAACCCAGAGGTCTTTGAGAGGTGTACAAATTCCTGTAGCAAATTGTGTACAGAAACCGTTTGTGTGAGCCCAGTTAGGCATTACACTACGATGCCAACATGAAATGCATATTCTATGTAAAATAAAGTGAATTTAAATTTCCAATATTTGTTGTCAACAAATTGTTACTGTGGTTAGCTTCTTTCTGCTGGAAAGATCATACTGTAAAAATGTTATTTTGTTGAAAACAAATAAATTTGAAATGCTGAGTGTATTGCTTGGAAGATGGACTTTGAACTTACTTAGCTTAACTTTGAATTAATTGTACTTAATCTTGAGGGCGAAATATAAAGGCTGACAAAAGAGAGAAACTCCAAATTACTATTGTCACTTACCAGCATAGCATGAAAGAAGAGAGTGTTAAATGTATATAAGGTCTCTTAATTTTAGAATAACATGTCTTCTGCTCCCGTTGTTTGAAGACATGATATTGTGCTACCTTTTCTTAAATGTATACCACAGTACAGATAATTAGGGAAAAAATGTTTTTCACATTCACATAGCAAATGAATAAAGCAAGTTAAAAACCAAACTGAACAGTGAACTTAAAATGATCTGTTAGGCCAGTAGATGGTGCAAAATGCCTGCCTATGAGACAAAGTCATGAAGGTTCACCAGCAATGCAGTCCAATTCAGTCAATTCTGAGAGAGTAAAACATGCTATAAAAAAATTCCTAAAAATTCTTCTGCTGTCCTGAAAAATTATTTTGCTGACAGTAGGTAGTCTCTGAAGAGGAGAGGAAGCAATGTGGATTTGCTTTAATTGTTGTTAAAGCCAAGGTATCAGGAGGAAACTTTACAAGTTTCAGTGTGTGGGGTTTTTTTAAGTTACTAATTTCTTTTTACATAGCTGTTAAAATGGCTGTTAAAATGATTGTGGATAATTTCACAGCCAATGTTTGAACTATAGAAGTCACTAAGTTTTCTCTCAAAGAGATGATTACAGTTCCTTATCAGACATCAAGGTGATACCAGAGTTGTAAAATCTGTTGTCTGCATACTACTAGTGCAAGATCAGGCTTTTTCGAGTGACACTTTGCTGTCCAGTGCAGACATGACTACTGAGTTCAAAATGGTGAGGTGCGTGGTTCAAAGAGGATGGGATAGGGACGGAGCAGCCTAAACTGCTTCTGCTCTTAATAATGATCATGGTATATCACAACCTAATTTTGTTGAAGAGTTAAGCAACTGAATATAACAAGTTTGTAGGAGTTACTTAAAATAAAAAAAACCAAACCAAACCAAACAAAAAAAAACCCCACCAAAACAAAACAACAACAAAAAACACCCAAAACAAGCAAACAAACCAACCAAAAACAACAACAAAAAAACCACAGGTGGTTCCATCCACACTTGCTGACCAGTAGCTGGTCCAAAATCCACATCTCTCCCTGGCTGTTGGCAAAGAAGCCCACAGCGTTTGTATCTTTGCTGCAGTTGTTGCTCAGACCTCCTTGTGCGTGCAGGCCTCTTTGACTGCAGGTGGAGGCCTGTGATTGTCCCCAGTAGCTGATGCTGTTCATCTTTAGGGTGTCTAGTGTTGTATTATGGTCCTTCAATTTGCCTACTTGCAGAACCTCATCTATTTTTGGAATTTAGCCTCTGATTTTACAGTCTATTTGATACCTTAGTCCCAGACACCTCACGTTCTGCTTTGTTGTCTAGACTAGCTTGAGGTTTGCTGGTGAATTACAAGCTGCATGACACTGAAAATACTGGAGAAAGTGTACGTTTTTCATTCTGATTTTTGGCAGCACAGTCCTGTAGGCCCTTCTGACCTGTGGTCCCCTTTGCAGTTGGTGGCACACACGTGTGGGTGTATTTAGACTATTCTCATCTTGTTTGGAAAAGGAGTTAGTGTAGCCATGTGGTTCAATAAATTGGCAGAACAGACTGGTGTCCACGTCCAGGGCTTTGCTAGGCAAGTGTATTGACCTGTTTATTCTCCTTAAAGACTTACTTCATGATACTTTATACATTTATGTTCCAATGGCTAAAGAGAAGTGGGAGAAAAAAGAGACTGTTGATGTAGCCTTTGCCACTTGAGAAAGAGAAATAGAAATGAGAATAGCTGCCTCTCAGACCACAATGGCTAGAAATATTATGGTGTTCCTCCTCCTGATAAAATCATTGGACACATGTAAAAAACCCAACTTGTAGAGCATGAGGAAAATAGATACGTGTTCATTTTCAGGAAAACCCTAAAGGCCTTTGCTGAAAAACAAGTTGTTAATCTTTATATTTATCTGTGATACCACAATACTGCTTCCTTTTTAGAGTGTTGTTAAGCTCCCATGGGCAGGAGGCCTGCATTGATTCCATATTAATGCAGATGAAGCCAATGCCACACTAACATTCAGTTTAGGAATTTGGCAATTTTATTGTCAAAATGCTCACCGTGTGCAGCAGCTGAACTTTTCCTGTGCTTCTGGATCCTTCCATGTATGACCTTCATGTATGTTTTACCTTATTTTCACAGTTTATGTAACTAGTATGTGTCAAGTACATGAAGGATGTCAACATTTCACTGAGGTGTCTCTTCCTTACCCTTGCGTAGAGAGTTGAAATCCTACACGTCAAGGGTAAAAATCTTTAAATGGGAGAAATAGAGAAATGCAGGTACTGAATACACTGTAACAGCTCAGTTGTAAACTGAGCTATTACAATGTATACTCAGTTTCATTTTAAAAACTGTCCCTTTGTGAAACAACAATGTTCTGGTTTAGGAGGGGTTGGTGATGGGCTGATGATAATTGCATGAAAATATCTTCTTACTTTCAAAATAAGACAGTAAATATTACTATTTGAGTGCAGCAGAAACTATTGTTTTCCCAAACCATTTAATGATGTGACAATTTATTTTTCATTTTATGGAAAAACTCCTAATATGAGGAGCTTTTCCTTTATAACTGCTCAGCTGTGGTTCCTCACTTGTAGCCATTAAGGATTTTTACTCTAAAAGGCAAAGATTAAGTGGAAATAATTGCTTTCTCCTTGTGTATCACAAGGCAAACCAATAAAGGTTCATTTTCGAGTGCTCAGATTAGCTCTGTGTACATTCCTTCTGCCCTTATTCCTACTGTAACTGGCTTATTGTCCTATCACCTCATATTTTTTTAGTATCTAAAAAATGTACTGCTAAATTTTAAATTATGGTGATTAAAATGTGTTCTTAATTGTTTCCAGACAGGACAACAGTATAGATTCAACTTCTTCTCTGAGAGAAGACAGCAAGCTGGAAGGTCAGGAATCAAAACAAGGTATGTAGAAGAGAAAGTTGAAATTTTGTGTCCTCAGTGTTGGCCAGTGACTAATTACAGGTAGGTGACAGCTCTCTTGTGAACAGAGAATGAACATTCATTGAGAAAGAATATTTTGTCTTCTGTACTTTGTCTTCTTAAATGCAAAAATGCAGCTTGTGAGATGCTTAAGTACTACAATGATTGGGAAGACAGAAAATGCAAAGGCAAGTAAGTTATTGTACTTTTGTACTTTCCACACAAGAAAACAATATTTTTAGCCTGCAGTAGTATTTGTTTTATTCCAGTCATTAAATCAGCAATTATAACAATTGCCAATGTTAGTTTGTGCATTAAGCACTAGAACTATAGGTGTTTCTGTCTCAGTCTGTTTGTTTTCTTTTTGATCGGCTCTAACCAGAAAGATCAGAAATAGCTTTTCCAGTCAAAGAATGTTGCAAATTCTTTTAAGCTACATTTCTCTTTTGCAAATATCTACCTTTATTTGCATCTTGGAACTGAAATTTCACAATTCAGAATGTTGTCTAAAAGATGTCTCTTGGAATCACTTTGTGAAACATGTTTCTTTTCTGAATTAGTGAGAAGAGTTAAATGGGAGAAGAAACAGTCATACCTAATAAGAGCATCAAAACTCTTAGGAGTGAATTGCTGTGACTGTGAATAATCCTTTAAATGTTGCTTATTGTGCTGTATCGAGGAACCTTAGAACTGACAGATTTCCTGCACATTTTTCCTGCTTCTGTGTTCTCAAAGGGAATTGATGGTTGTTGCAAATGATATAATTGTTTTTATGACTTAATCAACCAGAGAATCATGATGTCTTTAGGCTATAACAGTGGCTCCACTCAAAATGTTTAAAGCTTTAAAGAACTTTTGAGAATATTGTGTAGATTAGAAAGTATAACTCCAGTCATTCTCCTTCACTGCAGTCTGAGAAGCTGTGGGAAGAAGAATGAGAGAATAAGCAAAAGTGGATAAAGTAAAGTTTAAAAATGGAATAAAGTGTGCTAAAGTGAATTTTGTAACTGTAGATGAATAAAAAGTTACCAAAATGAAAAAGATAATGAGAAATGCCAGCCATGATCCTTATTACTGTAGAAACACAGGTGCAAAAGAAGGAAATAAAGCCTGTTAGCTCGTTAAACATCTGTAGGCCAAAAAACCCATATGAACACTGAATTATACAGTATTAGAGGTTCCAATTTCTCAATAGAACCCAAGATTTTTCTGCCCAGCTTCTCATCCTTACTAAGTCTGGGACAGACATGAATGACTTAAGTTTTTGTTCCTTCTTAATGTGACCAATTGATTCCAAATGGAATCCCATGGTGGGCTGACCCCAGCCAGCAGTAGGCACATGCCAATCCCTCAATTACTTGTCCCCCAGTCAGCAAAACAAAATGAGAACAACTTATGAATCAACATAAAGACTCTTCAATAAGTGAAGCAAGAGCTGTACATTGAAATAACGCAAAATTAGAAACTTAATCACAAACTCCCATTGACAGTCAGATTTTTAGCCACTTTCTGGAGAGCAGAGACTCAGCATGCATGATAGTTACTTGGGAAGGCAGATGTCAATGTTGTATGGCAGAGCATATCCCTTAGGTCAGTTTGGTTCAGCTGTCCTGACCCTGTGTCCCTCCCAGCCTCCCAGTTTATTCTCTCTGGGGTTAGAGTGAGAAACAGAGAAGGCCCTAAAGCTGTGCAAGCACTCTTCAGCAGTAGCCAAACTGCTGTGTTATCAACACTATTTCAGAAACAAATCCAAAAGCAACATCATGCACTCTGTTGTGAAGAAAATTAATTCCATTCCAGCCAGACTCAGTACAGGTCAGTTTAACTTTGGCAGTAAATTAGGATGAGCAGATGTTAAGTTTCAGGCTTTGAAATGTGATCCAGTGATGCAGCTGATCAATGGAAATGCTGCTTGGTTGACCAGCATGTTAGGGAAATACTGACTGACACTGTGAAGCAAGACAGAAAAAATTACCGTTTCTTAATTCTGTTGTTTCCCATTCTGATCTTTCACATACATTGTGGCTTGCAGGTTAAAAAGATACTGTTCAAAGATGACTACTAAATGGTATAGGAAATAGGGGAAATTGCATATGAAACTGAAATATTAACCTTGATGTTTCTGTCATAGTAGGAAGAGTCCAAGACTACTTAGGATTAAAGAAGACCCTTGTATGTTCATCTCATCAATTTTTTTATACATACTGCTGTGAGGAGAACTTTTCTGTAGCTTTGTTTATTTTTTGGGATTTCAGATTTTATTACTCCAAAACTGTGATTTATCTTGATTAAAAAAAGGCAAAAAGTGATCTGTAAACATCTTTTATATATCTTAACATACATTTTCATGACCTGAATTTGCTTGCTTGTTAGCTTTGTATGGAATTTTTGATGTACCACATATTTTAGCTATGTATGTGAGCTCATTCTCAGGGTGAGTGTGCAGAATTCTTAAATCTGAACTTGAATGCTGTGACAATCATAGCTTAATACAGAGTGATCAGGACTCGGTAGCTGAATTAAGTGTGTGTAGTACAAAAAATGTTCAATATTAAATCAGCAAAACCCCAATGTTTTAAAATATTACTATTGTTTATAAAACAATTTTAAGATGTTTTGATCTTCCTTTCCTCCCTCCTTTTGTTTTTTAAGCAGAGAAATTGCATTTATAGCTTTCAAAGCAGTCAGTATTGATTTTTTTTATTCACACCTTCAGGATGAGAGGAATGTTGTAAACTTCAAGAAAAACAGATCATCCTAAGATTTTTGAGCACTTTTTATGTATTAATACCAAGTGCATACAGGTACTATAAAGCATATTAAAATATTTTTTAAAAAGGGTAACATTTTTCTAAAGCTTTGTTTTTCCTGTGCAAGTGGTAAAAGTGGTATTACCAGAAGTAATATAATTACAAAGTCTGTATAATCAGTAACTTTACCATCATCTGAATGCATATTATTCATTTTAAGCTGGAACCAATCCCGCTATAAATTTCCACATTTACAGAAGCTGTTGAAAGAGTATGAACTTCTGAGGCCAGTGTCTCAAAAGGAAGTTTCACTGTAGCCAAATTGAGAGAACAGTTAGTCAGGTTCTGTTAGAGTTTGCTTTTATTTTATTCTAATTTATGTTTTTGAAATAAACTCCCAACTTCCAGCCACAATTAAAAACCGCAGTCTTAAATTACTCCATGTTTTCACATCTGAGCTGAATACATCTGGAAGACAAATGATAGATTCTGAGTAGTTGACGTATAAGTAGAGTTTCTATTAATTTTTGGACTTGGGTCTCACTATAGTCCCACTCCTCTTAAAATACATGACATACTTAAATGTAATTTTTGAAGTTGCATTCTGAAACTTAGGTTTACTTAAGAGTTAAATAAAAATCAGTTTTGTACTGGAAAAGCTTTCTTTAATATGAAATATAAATATAAATTAATATAAAATTAATATAAAATTTTATGAAAATTTGATTAGGGAAATAGGTCATGTAGCATCTAGGAGTGAATAAATTTTTCTTGTACTGCTGCTTTGCTATACTGCATGTTCTTTTACATAGGCATCAAAATGTGTTAACACTTGTATAAACTACTTTTAAAAGTTGGAGAAGAAAAGGAAAAGGAATTGGTTATCTTACAGATTTTTTTTCACTCTTAATTTGCAGACTAACATTTTAGGCAGAAGTGATTTTGTAAGTTGAGGTTAAAACAATTCTGTTAGGCAACTCTGTGACAGTTATGTTTGTGTTACAGGCAAGGGAGAAGATAGTGATGTCCTCAGCATAAATGCAGATGCATATGATAGTGACATAGAAGGCCCGTGCAATGAAGAGGATGGCCCAGATGTGCAGGAGAGCTCCGTCAGAAGTGGAGCTGGTCAGATAGATGACCTTCAGAAGGACATTGAAAAGAGTGTGAATGAGATACTGGGGTTGGCAGAGTCCAGCCCAAAGGAGCCCAAAGCAGCAACCTTAGCTGTTTCTCCATCAGAAGATGTTCAGCCGTCAGCACAACAGCTGGAGCTTCTGGAACTTGAGATGAGGGCCAGAGCTATTAAGGCTCTGATGAAAGCTGGTGATGTAAAAAAACATCTCTGAGACTCTTCAGATTTCATTTTTACTATTTGTTTTGAAGAATGTGATGTCTGTTCTCTTCAGTGCTACAGTATGTTTGGGTTGGGTATGACATTCCTCATTCAGACTGTGTTGTGTATCCTGACCTGTGGTTCAGTGGTTTTGTTGCCTTTAGTGTGCTGCTTCCATGACATGCACAAACAGAGGTTGTTGCTTCCCTGAGATGAGGTGTCCTTGTACTGGGTACCTCCTCAGGGAGTCACACCACATGTAGAGTTGTGCCAGGAACCTGGTGCCTTCCAGAAAGGTTGTTGTAAAAACTTAGAATCATAGAATGGTTAGGGTTGGAAGGGATGTGAGACTGCTTAATTCTTGGGGCCCATCTCATCGTAATGTAGGTATTCTAATAAAAATGTGATGCTTTGTCTAAAAGCATACTCATTTTTTTAAAATTTGAATTCATAAAGGGGAGGATTTTCACCTTTCAGATAAACAGTTGAACATGTTCTTTTCGGAGTTATGAAAGTGCCTGAAAGAGACACAGCAGAGTTTATTGCACTGCCATGTAGTTTTGTCAGTTTTCTCCACTCTTATCTTTTGTATTATAAGTGAAGAAGGCAGAGTTTCTTCCTAACTGTAAAGCTTTTATTTTGAATATTTGCCATAATATTTAGCAATTCAAACAGCTTAGAAGACCTTGAGTTTTTAACATTCAATTGATGTAGTCATTTCATGTCCCCTGAAAGTAGGAAAATCCACCAAATTTCAGTGTGCTTTTTTAGAAAATTCATTTAATTTAATTTAAGAAGTTTTAAAATATAAATTCTTTTTTTATCCACTTCAGGGTATTTCTTTATAAATAAATTGAATTTTAGAATGAATTTTCATGCTATAATATCTTACAGCAATTAAAATTATTTAATTTTTAGAATTAGCTGATTTTATATCTGGCTGCTAGTCAAAGCATAATAAAATATTTGTGTGTTTGTTTACACGTGGAGACATCAATTTTTTTCTTTAAAAATATGAAGTTTACAACTGTCCTCTTTATTAAGTAAAATAATGTATTATGTATTTTTATTCATGAATTTTCTTTGGTTGTTACTTAGAAAGGCAGTTGCATACTCTGCAACACTAGCAGAATTAATTTCCCATACTATTGTGTAATATTACTGTGAACCTCAGATATTATATCTCGAATTCTTTTAAGGTTTATAATTTTCTTTTTATTCTTCCATTTTACCCCTTTTCTTCCTTCTCTTTATTCCCTTTTTTCCTGTTTCCTTTAAACCCTTTTCTGTAGTAAGCTTCTTGTATATTTATTAAGTATGATTGATTTCCTGTAGAATCAACATTATTGTAAAATGTTAGCGCTGTGTAAATTTGATAATAAACTAAAACCTTCATTAAATACAGCTGAGAAAGTTACAGTGTGTTTCCACTAAGTGATGTCAGTGACCTGGGTAAACTGTACCTAACTCTATAAACAGTTGTTATAAACAGCAACAATATTTTTTTCTATTATTTTGTAGCAAATGGAGGGTGTAAGTGAAAATATATACACACAATCCAGAAGGTTAATCTTACTGTCTCAAAATCTGTGGGTGTTGTCTTTGGTCAATTTCATTTAGCTGTTTGGTGTGTCCAGAGAAAAGAATCAGAGAAGGACAACTGGCAAAACTTAGATGCGCTGTCTTCTCTTTTACAAAGTCGTAGGCTGGTGGAGCTGTTAGATTTCAAAGACACCTTTTAGTGCTGTTCTACTTAGGTCATTAAGGCACTGAATACCCGACCTTGCCTGCTGAGGAAGTGCCAAAGCTTGCTTGCAAGGGCATTTCCTGTGTCACCAGAAGAAGCCACATGTATAAAGATTATTCTTGTTCTTTATTTGTGACTTCACAAAACAACACCTTTCAGTTGTTTAGCAACACCAAAATACTGCTGGAAGTAATGATAAACTACTGACTACTTTCTGGAATGGTATTTATTATTTTCTCACTGGTTTCCCAGGTCACCCTTAAAAGTTTGTTTTATAGCATGTTAAACTGTTAAAGGTTATTATTTCAAGCTCTGTAGCAAGAAGTTGCAAATGTTAACTTTAGCATGTAGTGTGACAAAGATGAAACAAGTTTACTATGCATATGACAGAGAAGATTTGTAATTACAGCCTAATTAAATTCGAAATTAAAAGATGAGAAGTATTCCAAGAACATTCAATTAAGCTGTTTACAAAAATAAGATTTAAAAAAGATACTTAATGTGATTGGTTACACAAGTGCTAATTCATTTTTAGGATATTGTACTGTTGTTGCTTAAGTTAAAAACAGATCAGCTAAATTACATGTGTTCTTGCGTTGATTTGTATCACTGAAGAGATGAAAAAATCCAGTGTATTTAAAATATTTATTATACAGCTGTTTTGTTTTTCACTTTTAAATATATCTGTGATTTTTCCTTGAAAAATAAATTTATTACTTCATTTGGAAGAAGAGACAATTTCTGTGTAAAATATATTATTTATGAAATGTAAAAATAGTGTTATTGGGCTTTGCCCATTGCCAGGGCATATTGCCAGGAAACAAATATTAAACACATGGTGTTGGTCAGCATGAAAAAGATCTTTATTATATTTTGGACTGCAACAAAATTTTTTTCTAATGAATTTTGAATCTCTCCTCACAGATAGTGCACAGTAATTTTTTGAGGAGGTGGAGGGTTGATTGTGTGCATACTAGATAAATAAAAAGGTATGACTACAGAGAGCCAAAAATATTTATCTCTGGAGACTTTGCTGTTATGGTGATTTCATAGAGAATAATGAATAGATTTCAAGATGCCAGTTTTGAGAGGCAAATCACAAATGTTTCCACAGAAAAGAGTTAGTTTCCCTTGTAACACTCTTTTCAGTGTAGTATTTGCTCTCAGAAATATTTTGCCTAAGAGACTGATGCTGTAACTTTTTTTAAAGCTGTGTTATAAAATATGTTCTTTGCTGTTTGAAATTACTGTAATTGTTAATTGTAGAAAACAAAATTTTGATCACTGCTAACTACAGGTTGTTCCTAATTGTATTTGAAAAAATAGGGAGTCGGATAATCTGTGTAGGTGATATAAGATGCTGCAGATCTAACCAGATACTGTTGAAATGACATGTGAAATGAGCAGTTGAGCACTGCATTGAGAGTCTTGCTGAAGGAGGCAGCAAGTCATAGCACTGTACTGTGGCCTTGTCTGTATTTAAGGGAGCACAGTTTCAAAAACAGCAGCCACCTCGGGGGAACCTTGTAGTGGGACAAAATACCTTTCCACCAGCTGATCCCATACAGTGTCAGAGCTTTAAAGTTTTTAAATGGTTGCTTGGTTATTGCTATTATTTTTTAATAATAGCTTACAAAAGCAGTTACGCTAACTGAAGTTACTCTTCTGTGGCTAAAGCATTCTCTAAAAACAACAACTGAAGAAAAGCTTTATGCACATGAGTGTATAGTAAATTATTATATGGCATTTTCTGTGCCTGCCTTAAAATTATTGGCACTGATTTAGCTTTATGAGATCACTGATGCTGGTAAATATGCCGTTTTCATGGAAGATAATTGAAGATTAGTTGTGAAATAAGCCCTTTAGTTAGGAAGGAAGATGAGGTGGTTAATTGATCCAGAAACATAAGAACAGCATAACTTTGGAAGCATAGGCATCAAATTAAAGGCTATAAGGTCCTGCAGTTTAGTCCCAGTAGTATAAACCTTCATATTCATTGCTAAGTCAATCTGCAACATAGCTAGGGAAGAAAAAAAGGGGTTTTATCTTCTTTGTGGCCAAATACAGGTGTTAGAATACTTGATTTTGTGTGGGAGAAGATGAAATCCCATGTTTCATGGGCTTTTTTAGTATTAATATTGAAATATGTAAACAGAATACATAAAAGGTGGAGAAAAATCTACTACTTGTAGGAAGGGTTATCCACATACTACCTAATCAACCTGACTCTAGTTAGGTAAGGAAAGATCCCAAAAATTTAAATCTAAATATTGCGAGTTTATTGCATTATCCAGCACAATAATTAACATTAAACCCCAAACCAAAAATAACCAGAGAATGAAACATGTTCATTTGTTCATTCATTGCATCATCATTTTTTTAAACAGTGTGTAAAGGTAACTTCTTATTAATGGGATCGTTGATTATTATCAATCTCAAAGCGGAGGCTTTGTCTTTTGTATCTAATGGTTCTGCAAAGCCATGAATTGTCTAATCTAAATTCCATCTTATGTTTCCAGACTGCAGTCAATCTTACTTTACATATGAATTCTCAGCTTCACTTCTCTTGAATACTGTGTACAGTTCTGCACAACTGTGTTGAAGGCCTATCCGCTGGAAGCAGAGCAGATGCAGATGAAGTCTTCTAAGGTTGCCAGAGGAGCACAGGACAAGAGACACAACTAGAAAAGTGTGTTTAGTCTAAGCGTGTTGACACTAGCCTTAAGAGTACTGGGAAAGACATTTAAGCCAAACATGAATGCTGATGAGGAACTATGCATACATTTTGGTTAGGTTGCTTATTCCCAGGCTGTCTCCTGGTTCCCTCCCTGCTGTTGTGTATCTAGTGTTCATCTGGATATGTACAGAACCACATCAGGAAACTCATTCACACAGGGAATGCTGCCCATCTGCTTCTAACCTGGGGTGCCATTCTGAATTTGTTGTGTTGGCACAACAGAATGAGTAGTAAACACCCAACTGCTGAATGGTGCTGGGATTGTACTGCATAAGTGATTCCCCATGTTCTTCCAGTCCTTAAGGTACGAGGCATCAGAAATAAGGTCCATGACTTAATTTGTCTTTTTGAAAGCATGTAGATCTTCATTCAAAAATGTTAGCTGAACTGCTCTAAATATAAACTATATAAGCTACTAAATTTTTATTAAATCTACGTTCTTGATTGTTGACTGGTGCAGATTTTGTATGTGTAGGGTTTTGGGTTTTTCATTGGTGGTGTTGTTTGGTTAGAGGTTTTTTGTTGAAGTCTGTGTAATTGTTACTACATGTATGCAGTCTGGTGAAAGTTAGTGCCTCATAATTGTATGTGAATTAAATGTCTGGATTACATCCACACTAGGGGGCTGTGTTGCTTTAACAATGTCTCTTTCAAAAAGTAATGTACGAAGAGCATAGCCCAAACTGTATAAACAACTTGTAAGCAGTACTTTTCCCTACATAATAAAGTGAACGGAAGCAGAATAGTAAAGGGGAATGACTTGCAGTTTAGACAAATATAGTGTAGGAGCAAAGAAACTTTATTATCTGTGTACTTTGATAAAAAGTTTAAAAGTTGAAGGATGGAGTAATGCTCTTATTGTCATGAGATCAGTGGAAAGACTGAGAGCTGGTTACTTCAGTTGTAGCATGGCTCCTCAGACCTAGGATGCAAAACCCCAGTTTTCTGGAACTAGGGACAGGTTGCTCTTCATCAAGATTTAGCAACCTGTAGCATTTTTTTCTTTATAAAAGGGAATTTTCTATACAGAGCATACTCAGTTACACTGAGTATCCCAGGGCTTCTGCTTTAGTCTCGTGATTCTTTGCATCACTACAGAATGTAAGATTGCTTTGCTACAAATGCAGCACTCCTTAAACTATAATTTTAGGAAGCCATTTGCTCTATATCCCAAACAAAGTGGAGATGCATTGTTTGGTATCTTCTCCAAGTTGTTTTCCAGGCCTCATCAGGGCACTGACATAGAGGTATACTGGAACTCAAGTGGATGTGGTATTGGAAAATTACCTGAAGTCACCTCCTGCCACTGTAAAGGCCAGTAATATCTTTTCTATCCTCAATTTCTACTAAAACTTTTAAATACTTAGATCTAAACAATTCTATTAATATATTACCTTCTTTTAAATGTGTAAAAGGTATTTTAAAGAAACAGGTCCCTTTTGGAATATATCTTTGTACTGAAATGCTGAAGAGCTGTTGATACTGTTCCAAGGAAGTTAAAATAGGCAGCATTTACTGTAGTAGGACCTTATTTAGGCAACATAAATGTCCTTTAAATTACTGAGCCTTACTTTTTTACATTGTTTGGATACCTCTGAAGAGCTAGAATCCCTGTTAGAAAGAGTTAGATATCAAGATTAGGTAGAATTTAGACCACTGAAATATGTCTCTTTCTACCAGATATTAGCATTACATCACATAATAGTGGAGTTTCCTCTGTCGTTTCACTAACTAATCTGCATATTCTTCTCAAAAATTCAGAAGTAGTATCTTCTTTGCAGGAGAACACATTGAGAAAATTTCTGTGTTTTCATTGTTCATGAACAGTGCCTCCATACATGTCTTATCATAGTAATATTTGTGATAAATAAATTACTCTCCTGTTGTGAAATAAACTGGTACAGGGATTGGTACATGATGGTTTTACTAAATTTCTAGTTGCTGAATCTTGTGTCCTTAGCATGAATAATGAGGCTCTGCAGGCATCTCTGTGTGTTTTGCTGGGTAGGGTCCAGCCTGGTGAACCCTTTTCCTTCTACTTTTTCCAATTTGGATTGTTTTAATAAAAACATTGGCTGTCTAAGAACTGAGAATGAAGTTAACTGAAATTTTTAATTGTCTTATGAAAAGAATTGATGTCAAAAATGTGAATGCCTGAAACCCTTCTCAGTGGACCATTTTTTAAAAAAATATATTACTTCATTGCCACCTAATTCAACACTAAAATTTATATTGCTGAAGCCAAACCAAAAAAGAAGAGGTAAGAACAGGGAGCCCTTGGGCCCCTAGCTATACCTCTACTTGCTGCTGAAGAAAGGTAGTGTTGCCAGTATTTTTCACTAAATATCAACTGTCCAAAAGAAATGAATTTACCCAAAGTGATGGCCAGTGGTGAATGGCAGCCCCTAAAACTGTTGGGATATAATACAGGCTTATCATTGCAAACTGGAATTGGTATCAGGAATGAGGAGGCAGTGTTTGAACTAGCTGATATTTAACCTGAGTTGGAATTGTGATTCAGACTATCCCTTTAATATTCTAAATTGTTTTTGGATACAGTAACTTTAATTTATTGTTACTTCAGCAATGGTACTTACTAAGCAGATCTACAAATGCCAATTTATCCTCAGACCAGAAGGTTTCATATTTATATTATTTATTTTACCTTTTATATTTATATTTTTATTAAGAAAGGCTTCCCATTTTAATTGTAACATTAAGCGAAGAATAGAGAGTCCTCTCATGAGGAATAAAAATCCTGTTTTCTGCTCTCATCATGTCTTAGACAAAGAACATGTAGGAAACAGAGCAGGAGGAAAGGTGTCACTGAACTGATTATGGTTGGCTTTATATATCTGTGATCATACTGTGAAATGGCAGATTCATTTACTACTAATGTTCTAAATGACATACATGCACATATACAAAAATTAGGAATTTCAATTTCTTACTTCTTTGCAAGCAGATGGGAGAAAATATTTGCTCTTTGCAGCTCCCTATATTTTTAGTAGTAAAATGTTGCAATGAACACTTAGTCTTACTATTAATTTCTTCTTGTGTCCTCTCTCTACTAATATCTTTAGCTACTGAATAAGATTAATAATCCCCATACTTTAGCTGCAGAAGTTTAATAAACAAAGTTTAATTAAAACAAGAGAAGCACAACAAACCTAAAGGGTTCAGCTGTAGCACTGCGGATTCTAGTAATTTTTTTCTGGTTTGTTGTGTGTTTTTAAAAATTGAGAAGAGGACGAGGCTGGAAGAGAACTTCAGTTTTTTTGTATTTAATTGAACTAACAGCATGTGCTGATAAGTAATAAATAACCATGACACAGTGACTAAATAAATTGGTTTCCTCAAGCAGTAATTCATTCACTGTCTTTCATTGCCATCAGGTTAAGTGACAGATTATTTTTGTCAGCCTAAAGGAGAAATGTTTAATAGTGTAACAACCTCCTTTTAATTCCAACCACAGCAGCCTTTAATATGCATTGAATTAATATAAATAAAAATGCAGCAATTAAACAAAACTTGGGCTCCTCATTGACTTACAAATAAAGTCTGCAGAATCAGTTATCAAGAAAGCATATTGCAGTGATCCGGAGCACTTTTCTGGAAGAAACATTGCTGATGATAGACAATGTTCTTGTACTTTTCCAGAAAAAAGATTTTTGGTATTGAATCTGGTCATCAGAAGGAATTCTGGACACCAGGAGGAATTTCCTCACAGAAAGAGTTGTTAAACATTGGAATGGGCAGCTCAGGGAGGCGGTGGAATCACTATCTCTGGAGGTGGTTGCAAAATGGTTGGGCCATGGTGTCTGGGTGACAAGATGGTGATCAGTCAAAAGTTGAACTACATGATCTCAGAGGTCTTTTGCAACCAAAAGGTTTTCTGACCTTTCCATCACATATGGAATGCTGCCAAAGGGAAATTATGGGCTATTATAACTTGCACTTATAATTCAGACTGCATTTGTCCGTCATTGACAAATTATGCTTATACTCAGCAAGTTTGAGTCCTTTCAGGTTTTTTATGTTGAAGAACCCAGCTGAAACCAGACCCATTTCATCAAAATGATTGGGGTGGTTGGGAGCATATACTTATAGAGGAGATGGCAGATCAGAACTTGTCTTGTTCTTATAGCAGGATCTATGTTGCATGGCTCTTTCTTAGAAACCTTACCCTGACCTGCCTGCATGGCAAGGCACATGACTTCAAATGTAGTAGAGTTTTTAGATAAAATAATCTTGCCACTTGGCTGCTTAAGTGTTACAAAAAGCAGTTTCAAATCCCAGAAGAAATCATCTTCAAACTTCTCTGCACAAGAAACCACGCCTACTCTAATCTTTATAATCAGTTCTACATTTTCCTTTGTCAGAGCTCTTCATTTGCCACACCAACACCCCTAATTAAAGCAACAGCCAACACTGGCTGTAATACAAAGAGAAAGGTTTGCTATTTATTTTTTATGTCTTTTAAAGAAGAATGAATTTGATCACATTGAAAACTCTTTATAATATATTCTTAATGTCACTACAGTGTTAGGACAGGTTCTGACTGTAGCTTCTGCTCTTAGCTCAGCACCAGACCTGTAAACAATATTGAAATTACTCATTACTTATGACATTTCTGTCAAACACCTGTGTTTTATGCCTACAAGTATTCTTGCTGCATTTTCAGCTAATTATTGCTCTTTTCTGTTGTGTTTGTATGTAGAAATAAATATTAACCATGTACAGGCTGTTATTTGTCTCTGACATTTATCTAACCTTCTGATTTCTCTTTCCATCCAGTTATTATGTGTAGGCACAGTTCTGCCCTACACGGCATTGATTCAAGTTCAGAAGACAATAAAGGACTGGTCTGCCTGTGCATCAGCACTGGTCATGCTGTTACTATGCCTTGCAACCTGACAACTCCTAATGGTGTTGCCCAGTAACAATACTAGTGGCACACCACCTTCTCTACACAGAAAGATGGTTCCTGCTCACCATAATCTTCCTTCTCTATGTGTGCTGCTAATTTATGGACATAATGCCTGATTTGCTGGTCATGTGAGTTTTTGATAACTTGTCTCGGTTTGAGGGGGAGGTGAATTTTTCAGGTCGTTGTGAGCAAACCAATCAGCGGTCAGGTTTGAATGTTGGCACTTTCAGTGGCCACTGAGGTGTTGGACACGTCTCCAAGGACACAAGGAACCCCTTGTGTCAGGGGACTCCCAGGGGGACCTCCTATTTTTGGGTTCCAGTTGCAGCAGAGAAACATCCTCTCCCCTGCTCAGCTTTAGGCTGAGTGGGGGAGGGAACCATGCGGCCTAGCTGAAGTAAGCTGGGGCCCCGGGGGGGAAAAGAGTGAACAGGACTGGAGCTGAGCTGGCCCCATCCAGGATGGAGGGGTGGAAAACTGTGGAAGTGCCTTCCCCCCCTGCCCCCACCCCCGGAGAAGGTGCCCAGCTGCCTGTGAGAGCTGCCGAGCCTGGGAGTGCCTGAGCCTGCAGCCCTGCCGGGAGCCAGGAACTATTAACCCTTTCTGAGGCAGAAAGAAACTGCAGAAAGAACTTTTCCCAGACATTGATTCACATGGCTAGTGGCTTCAGAAGAGAGAGAGAAACAGCTTGGGACTGAGATGATAAAAGAAGATGAAAAGAATCCCAGATGGGCAGGGATGAAGAAGAGTAGCTTTTTGGGCTGGATTTCTCTTGCATGTTAGCCATGGACTGAACTTGAGTCTCTTTTGAACATAAACTGCATTTTGGGGTGGATGTGGCCAGCTCGACTTGCTGCAGTGGAGCGAACAGAGAAGAGAGGAAAAGGGTGTGGTGGTGCCCTCTGCCCTCAGAGAAGAAACCCCAGGGGAAAAATGGGGAGAGCCTGGCATGCAAGCATCCTTGAAAAGAGCCTGATATGCAGCTTTGGCCCATGGACAGTGGTGAGAACACTGGACACGGAGAAGAGAGTGTCACCATGGCAGCCAGGTGGTGCCAGGAGTGACACAAACACACATAAAGGGTGGACCTGTGTTTTTCTGAGGAGCAGTCTGTGGTGTGAGAAAGACTCCTCTCTCCCTTGCTGAATTGAAGATTAGTTTTTTGAGTGGTGATTGTTTGATTTTAAAACCCAAGGTTTTGGTGCCATGAAGGGTAACGTGTGAGGGGTGGAAATTGGGAGGAGGAGAAGAAATGCTCTGGGAAGTTTTCATTTCTGTTTTGTTTGTTTGTTTGTTTGTTGGGGGGGTTTTGTGTGTGTGTGTGTTTAAGGTGTTTTTTTGTTTGTTGGTTGGTTTTTGTTTGTTGTTTGTTTTTTCTTTCCTATTTCTGTTCTTATGTAATGTAATAAAGTTTTGTCTTCTGTTTTCAAGTTTTGAGCCTGCTCTGCTCTGTTCCTGATCACATCCCACAGTAGTTGCTAGGAAAAACATACACTCATGGGTGCATCAAGATCTGGCCAGTGGCAACCCATGACATAACTCTACAGAGCAGTCACAACAACACCAGAATGAACTGAGTTAGTACAAGTATCTCTTCTTTCAATCTTCTGTATAATGCCAGCTTATTGCTGTCATCTATGCAATTCCATATCTTTGTTTCCTTTGGACTTAGGTTTCTTTCCCTCCATAAGCTCTCTTCCTAGACTTTATTTTTGCCTCTTCTTACTCAATGGCTGATATATGTATTTTCTAATTTCTTTGGTTAGAATAAAACCTCTGACCCATGCTGACTATTTAAAAATGTTGTCAGTACTCAAGGTTCTCAGAGTAAAAGGCTCAAATAGCAACTGTAACTGAGCTTACTTACATTCTGCTGAGACCAGAGGATTTTCAGAATCCTGACTTAATTATGTTATTTTTTATAAATGTCCATGCTTTTTCTTTCTGTAACTTTTCTTCTGTCTCAGTCACTGGATCCTGTTGTGACTTCTGGCAGACTGAGGAGCCCTCTGTTACCAGGTTTATGCTTCCTAAGTCACACTTAAGAACAGTGATCAATGCATCCACTAACATGCTTATAATAAGTTTAAAATATTGAGATCCTTAAAATCTTCCTCTTCCTTCCTTTTCCAATGACTTAATTCACCATTAGTCAGGTCTTCCAGGAATCCTCTACAGCATTCTGATGTTCTCCTTGAACTGAGAACATTGAATTAGTATAAGATACTTAAGGCCAGCGGGGACCTCAGGAGGTCTCCGCTCCAACCCCCTCCACCTTGCTCAGCCACACCAGGTCTTTGGGCATTATACCGTGGGGGCTGGAAGCCCTCCAAGGAGGGAGACAGCACCACCTCCCAAACCACACAGACCAGCTGTGGCTTCTCCTATGGAGAAAGTTTTTCCCTTATCTCCAGGTTCTCTGTCCTTGCTCAGCTTTGTGCCCAGCAGGACACAGGACCTTATCCTCAGGCCTGTCCTGAGCCCCACTGGTATTGCTGCTGGGGCACTGCCTGACCGCAACACAGCTGAACAGTCCTTCTGCCCCAAGTGCATGGGAGGCCTGGTGGACCTTTCCTCTGCATATCCTGGTCTCTGTGATGGACATGAGAACTAGAAAGAATATTTTATTTGCATTAGCACACATGCCAGATAGAAAGTACATCTCTGTTTTCCATTCCTTGATAATTTCTTGTTAATTTTCTCCACTCAGGCATGTCCTCCTGAAGTAGTTTCCCACCTTATGAATTGCCACTGTCCTGGATTTGGGATCCACAGCATTTTTTGTCATCTCTTTGGTTTTAGTTTTGTATACCCAGGGAAAACTCCTCACTCTTCTACATTCAGAATGAATGAGGATTTGAATTAACTGCACTGTGGAGCAGGGCAACCCTAGCTGTTCAGCTAAGGCATAGAAATTTGAAGTCCAGTCCACAAAACTGCTCAAATGTCATGCGAACTACTGGAGTGAATATCCTTTTTAGCTGCTGTTCTGTGTTAGGCGTGAGGTTCCCACCTTATTCTTTACGTTCTCAATAAAATGAGCATCAGGCATCCTTTTCACTGTCTTCATGAAAAATTTCTCTGCTCTCAGTCTAGTGTTTGGTGGTAACAGAACTACCTCTTTCATACCTATGAGAGAAAATTGACATTCTTTTATGGGTAAACTGAAGATTTATAAAAACTTCTTGTTTTGGCATATTAATTTTGGTCTTGAAGACTTGCCTTGGAGACTAGAGGTGTTGTGCAGTTACAGCAAATACAAATAGGGTTTCTTAGTAAAAGAACTCATGCACCTCCACAGGGCAGTTGACTCTGAAGTAGTTTCAAACCAGTTATTATCTTTTTACTTTTCCTGCTCCTTCTCATGCCTCCTTGCTGCTGTCTCTCTGGTTTTAGGTTATGGTTCAATCTCCCCATGAAGGTTTTTGCTAGCAGTGTTTTGATCTCTTGGACCACCCTACATGCCTTCTCAGGCGTGAACTAAACATAACTAAACACAACATAACTAGAAATTTTTCTTATATCTTTAAAATGCCACCAGTTTTTGAGGTAATCCTAAGGTGTATATGGAGGAAACAATTAGAAATATCATCCTTACCTGCCAGACATTCTTCCTGACCCTGTCCCTTTTATATCTTTTTTTCTCTTCTTTCTCTGTTTGAGAAGAAGTTTAAATGAGTCCTATCTCTCCCTCAGTTAATGAGAAAAGAAAGGATTTTTGTTGTTCATAGCCAACAACACTTTTATTGGCAGCACCTAGAGGTTGTTAACATACTATATGGTCTATGGGGAAAAAGATATTGAACAGAGGTTTTCTATATATGAAAGAAAGAAAGAAAGAAGGATATATTGTTTTTTACAGAGAACTGGTTTGATTTGTGGCCAAAGTTATAAATTCCAAAGAAGTTGGTAATAGGATTTTATGGTGTTTTTAATATAATATAGTCCTTCATACAGAACTGAACAATTCCAATATACATTTACCTTTAGAAAAATATACCTTCATAAATTCTTAGGTCTGGTAGAGTATAATAGAATTTTTCTAAAAATTTGGTATAGAAAGTTTTTCTACTGTACATATTTTACTTTACAGTGTTCAAAACATGTTTTGGTACCTAGATGGTGCAAAGTTTCAAGCAGAAAGAAAGCTGATCATGAAATGCCTAAGTAGTGAATAACATTAAAAAATATTAAATGATCTATATTTCTACTAGTCAAGAATTAAAAATTGAGTGAGAGTGTTTACAGTAGCCTGGCATTCTTTTTTTCCAAGAACTGCATGCTCCTCATTAGATCCTTTGTTGTATGTCCCCTTCTGTAGCATGTCCTCTTTTTCCACATAAGATCAATTATTTCCAAATGAGTGGCCTATCATCCTCCATACTGTATGTATTAGTTGGATTTCTATATTATCATATAAAAATAAAAAAATTTCCTGAACAGTGTTGTGCTTATTTATACAGTATGCAGTAGGATGCTCTGACTTTCAGTCACTAAAAGTTTCATGCTCTGATTTTCAGTTACTGAAAATATTTGTTTTGCTGACACTGCTAATGAATGCACTGCTGTCACATTTAGAGAGAAGTTTCATGGGCTATCTGCAAGAGATCAGGAACAGATTTATAAGTACCTTATTAGACTGCCTGAATTTGTTTGCTAGTCATATTGCAAAATTCAATAGAGGGGTGATTTCTTCTGTCAAATTTTGGGCAGGCTGTTATTTCAGGTCTCCAAATTTTTTTGTGGCTCAGAAATGCAGCAGAAATGTTGGCTTGTGAAGGTTTTAACAGCTAAAAAAGCCTGTTTCCATGTGGCTCAAGAGGAATAAAAGTACATTACTACTGGTTCCCATGTCTTCATATATGCTTAGCATATATGTTCACATGTACGTAAACAAGAAGCTTCTGCTTTTATCAGCAAATGGAGGTAACAAAGGTTCCCCTTGGGAAAGGAATATCTGGAAAACAATATGGGACATTGGATAGATGAGTTCGCTTCACAAAAATTCTTGAAAGAAATATCAGAAACAACTCATGGCCAATACTGATGAATTTAGTGGCTGCCAATGTCTTCCTCAAATAAGTGTTTTCATTCCATGAAAACCCACTGCCATTGTTTGTGAAAACTAAGTGGACTCCTTTGGTGAATATACCTGAACAAAAACTCTTTAGGAAATAGGACTCTCTTATGAATCCACACCTTTTGCCAAGAGAGTCAGGGAGAATCATAGATTCCACAATGAATTGTTTGTTTTAGTGGCTGCTTAATATGAGTGTCTCTATAGCTGTTGTAGAGGGATTGGAGAGGATAATAGACTAGACATTGCAAGAGATTTGGTGGACATTTTAAATTTCCATCTGTAAAAGCAAGGACAGAAATAAGATTGGCTTATGTATTTTGAGGGTAAGATATGAGCAAAGCAGGATGTATTTCTTTAGTAATAAAATAATTTTCTGTCACACCAATTCATTCGTAATTTTTTAAGAGCTAATGAAACATTAAAACCTCAGTAAAACCCCTCTCCTGTGAAGACAGGTTGAGGAAGTTGACACTATTCAGCCTGGATAAGGTTCCATGGAGACCTCATAGCAACCTTCCAGTATCTTAGGGTGGCCTACAAGGAAGCCAGAGAATTGTAGAAATAGGACCAGAGGCAGTGACTTCAAACTGAGAGTAGGTTTGAATTAGATAGATTGATTACATATTACAGGGAAATTCTTTACTGAACAGTTGTGTCACTGCAACTGTGGGACAGCATGGGGAATAATGCATCTGGTACTCCTTAAACTGACATTTCCTCTGGAACAAAAGTCTGTGACATGGTGTCTTAACATCTCAAAGCTCTGAAATTTAACAAGGGCAAGTGCCAGATTCCACACCTGGGATGGGACAACTCTGGTTGTGTGTATAGACTGGGGAACAAGAAGCTGAAGAGCAGCTCTATGGACAGGGACCTGGTTGATGACAAGTTGGACATGAGCCAGCAGTGCCCTGGCAGCCAGGAGGGCTCCTGTGTCCTGGGGTGCATCAGGCACAGCATCACAGCTGGGCAAGGGAGGGGATTGTCCTGCTCTGCTCTGGGGCAGCCTCACCCTGAGTGCCGGGGCAAGAAAGATATTAAATTCAGAGAGTGTCCAAGGGAGGGCCATAGGGACGGTGAAGGGCCTTGAGGTGAAGCCATGTGAGGAGTGGCTGAGGTCACTTGGTCTGTTCAGCCTGGAGGACACTGAGCGGAGACCTCACTGCAGGTACAACTTCCTTGTAAGGGGCAGAGGAGGGGCAGGCACTGATCTCTCCTCTGTGGTGACCAGCAGCAGGACCCAGGGGAATGGTCTGAACCTGTGTCATGGGAAGATTGGGTTGGATATCAGAGGATAGTTGGACCCTGGAACAGGGTCCCCAGGGAATTGGTCACAGCACAAAGCCTCATAGAGCTTGAGTAGCATTTAGATAATGCTCTCAAGCACATGGTGTGACTCTTGGGGATGGTGCTGTGCAGGAACAGGAACTGGACTTGATGATCCTGATGGGTCCCACCCAACTCTGCATATTCTATGATTCTGTGATTCTAACACATGTGTGCATCATGGAACTGTGCATTCATCTGTTTTTCCCAATGACAGTTTTTAGCAGACAAATTGTTAGTCCATTTCCTGCATATACCTATATTCCTGCATTTCTATAACATATAAAGTTGCTAAATTATGGATAAAGTTCCATAAGTAATTTCTTGCTAGGCTGACCTGAGTGATAAAAGCTACAAAGTCGCTTTTGTCCCTAACTCAGAGGTCATTGAGGCCTTTGGAAAATGACACTCCTGGACATGCATTAACCAGGTTAAGTCTTTGTAAAATTCACACAGTAGTCTGAACAGATCTCTTGAAGGAGCTAACTAAGCTTTCTTATCAAGCAAAAATGGATACTATACACCCTAGAGTCACTCCTAGCCACAGCAGTGGAAAGTAGTACTTAGGGAATTCACAATGTATAGCTGGAAAACCTGTGTATAATTTGATGGAGGCCATTCAGGCCTTGCAACACTGTGCCAGATGGGCTTTTCTGTAAGGTGAAGGATGAACTGAACAGCTTTGCAGGCTCTGTTTGTAGTGATGCTCCTTGCACTCTAACAATCAAAACAAATTTGTATTTTTAGCAAAGATATTACAGGAATTAGCATATAAACAAATGCAGGAGAAAGACAAGAAACTGTTCAAGCTGTTTTGCTTCTGATATAATTTTCTCAAATGAGTTGACTTTTCTCTAGGGGAAGGAAAATTATTGCATATGAATTTGAATAGGAATTGACAAATTCTTCTGTGCCTGTCACAGTCATTTGAGAAATGTCCAGCTTACTCTTTCCATCTTCTTTTATACCAAGGGGAAAAACTGTTGAGAGTGGGATCTGAAACCCAGAGGCTTCAAATGTCTCCTTCTGACCAATAAGTCTAATGTCAGTCCTCCCAGGATTACATTAACTCTTACGGTTTCTTTGGCCTTTGTGGTGGCACATTTGCACCTCAGGAAAGCCTCTAACCTTGAGTGCACCACCTGGCAGAAATACATATAAGGAGCTTTGAAAATTTTATCATTCTGTCTCTCTGATCTCCTGAAAGAGATTTGACCTTATTCTGGCTTAACTGGTGTCCTCTAAATTTAGTATCATTTACAGCTTTCACAAATGTAATATTTATTCACTCTGAAATGCTGTACAAGAAAGACTTTAAATAGAACAAAGACTGATGGAATTCCTTTTCCATGAGCATGTGGGTACCTTTGAAAATTCACACTGTCTTTCACTCCTTTATTGATTCTGCCATTCAGATTCTGTAAAAGATTGTCTTTTGTCCAAACAAATTTGAGTGTGAGTTTTGACATAAGTTTCCTTAAAAATGCTGAAACCTGAAAACACGAAAATGCTGTATCAACATCCTAATACAGTTAATCTAGTTCCATGTTCCCTTTATTTCCCAATCTTGGAAGTTAAATAATAGGAAGAAAACTGTTCAGTTTGGTCATATTTTATCTTTAAATCTTTAAATCCTTGGTTGCATCCGGTGTTACAATCAAGCAGATATGAGAATGGACCTCTGTGCCAGCTCAAGCAGCTGCTTTCTAAAGGCTGAGTAAAACCAGTGCTCCTCCTCTGAAGGACTGCTAACAGAAGGAAATAAAATGTTTTAAAAATGCCCTAGTTCAGTTCAGCAAGTGTTTTGCCTACAGAAACCTCTATACTGGAACTGACACTGCATTTCAACCATTTGTTCTTGAAGTTTTGGAACTTTATATTTTTGTCCTCCGTTTTTTCCCCCCTATTTGTCAGATTTGTATGTATAGGATGGTAATTAGCAAGTCAGCTTTTTATCAGGGAAAAGCAGTATGCCATTTGTTAGCTTTTCTATGCAAGAAATTTGAGAAAGAAGTGAAACTGAGCTCAAGGATGATGAATCAAGATTTCAAAATCTTGAAAATTACATTCTGTAAAATTTTTAAAAATATAGTTGCTTAAACATGGAGAACATTTTATTTGTTTTCTGCATTTTTAACCTTGGGCTGATGCCTTTAATCTTTTTTTTCACATATGGGACTAAAAGCTTACTTGGAAATTCAAACTCAAAACAAGGATTTTCCTGTCCCACATGACTGCTGTAGCAGGGGATTTATCAACATAACATTCTGTGATATTCATGATAAAATCACACATTTTTCTTCAAGCTTGGCAGTTAGCTCCTTTGGTGCCCAGACTTGTACATCAATGTCAATAGGCTGTTACCGAAAATTTTCCAGGCAGATAAAATTAGTAAACTTTCATAAGAGTGGTATTTAAGTCAGTGGTTTGCCCGTCTGACTCTTGCCACTATTTGGAGGACTATATCTGTCTATTTTTTTTTTTTTTTTTTTTTTTTTTTTTTTTTTTTTTTTCTTTTCTTTTCTTTTCAAAATTTTCTTGTTTTCTGCTTTCTGAAAGTGCATTTTACAGAGTGGAGAGCATTTCTGCTTTCCTCAGTTTCAATTTAGAGCCACCTTTACTTTAAATTCTGTCACCTTGCATTAGCGTTTGCTTTTCTTTAGATGTAGTTATGCTTTACCCTGCAAGCTTTAACCAACCTTTAATGGTTATGGCTCTCTGTCCTATGTTTGTTTTTCTTTATTCACTAGTTTTTCTTCTTGAGCTTCTGTGTCTCTGAACTGTTCATCCGTGGCTTTTACATTGGCTCCCCCTTCTCTTTATTATACTTTTTTTTTCCATTCTTATTTTTCAGAGAAGTTGGTGTCTGATGTGTGCTAATTGTAGAGCCTTCCCCTGCCTGCCCTCTGTACACTCTGCCCCACCGGCATCTATATAAAGTTACTCTGCTTTACTTAGAGTCACTGTTCACTTGGCCAACTCCATGTCTCTCTGGACTCCTAGCCACACTCTCTGAAATCATTCCTATAAGCATGGGGGCGGTGGGGTTCTTTTCTGCAGTAACCTTTCTGGGGCACTTGACAGCCCTAGTGTCATCCTGAAGGCTGCAAGCAGAGCTGATGGGGGCAGGAATGGGGAGGCATTAGCAATTTTATTTTTTTACTTGTTTGCTGTGCGTTTAGCTTGATCCATCTGTCACAGCTGTTGGAGGTTGAGCAAGGTGACAAGAGGTTATGCTACAACAGCCAAAGAGGAACAACATCTAGAGATGACCACACCTGGAGTGCCTGGCCCTGGGTTTCCCCTGTCAGAGTGGCATGGATACACTGGAACAAATCCAGAGAAGCACCACAAAGATTATGAGTAGGCTGGAGCACCTCTTCTAATAAGACAGGCTGAGAGAGCTGCGACTATTCAGTCTGAAGGAAAGGCTGGGGCTGATCTTATCAAGACGCATGAGTACCTCATGGGGAAGTAAAGAAGATGTAGGCAGACTCTCCTCAGATGTGCCTAGTGACAAGACGTAATGGCACAAACTGAAAGACAGGAATATTCATTTAAACATAAGAAACCCCTTTTTTCGTGTGTGGGATTCTGAGAAATGGGACAGGTTTCTCAGAGTGGTTGTGGAGTCTTCATCCCTGCAGATATCCAAAATGCAGCTGCACACTGTCTTCAGCAACATACTCCAGCTCAGAAAGAGAGCTAGCCTAGCTCTTCTTCTGAGGTGTCTCTAGTCTTAGCCTTTCTGTGATCCAGTAACTTTTCTAAGCATCCTCACAGTGGGATTTATCATGCTTTCAATTTATCATAGTGAAATTTCCAAGGGAATTTTCTTACTCGTAGGAAAAAGTGATTCCCGGACTGCCCTGTTGCCCTAGTCCGCTTTTCAGATATGCTGTGATTCCTGAATATTTTTCCAATGTATCCCAAAACTCTGTGCCCACGGTAAGACATGTTTTTAGAGGAAGAATCCACCAAGCATTTGCAGAAATGTGTGGGCCTGATATGCATTTTTTGAAAGCAGCTAAGATGCCTGGTTGGTTGGTGATCTTGTTTTTATTAAGTGTCATTATTGATAATGTTCCATGTGACAATAACTTCACCAAGAGATACTCAGTGAACTTAAAAAAAGTTTTGAATATAAAGGTTATATTTTCAAATGGTGGTTTGAAAGAACTAAATAGGATTATGAATATTATCCTTCTTTAACAATGCCCTAAATTTTTATCTCCTTATCCCTTTCTCTTTGCTTTCTCTCTCAAGACATTATGGTTTATTGTGTCTCCACTAGGTGCCTTGCATATGATTTACGCACTGAATGACTCTGCTTTCAGAGCAAGGTAATGATATAATATCCCCATTTATATTCAGAGCAGTCAACACTTTCCAGCTCTCTGAATAATAAAACCACCTGCATTTAATATACATGGAAAAATGGGAAGGCAAATAGCAGATATAGCACAATCACATAAGTGTAATCAGATAAAATATCACAATATTAGAGCAGATCAGCATCTGGTAATGACTTGAATTTTAAAAGGCTGACAAACAGCATGGTCTAAAGCAATCAGGCATACCTTATTCAGAGCTACTTATCCCAGATTTGATTGCTCTTCTCATATGTTTCTGGCAGATTAAACATTCAGGCTTTCTTACTTTAACTCTTGCTATGCTGTGCCTCTTTCAGTGGAAAACTACTAGGTTTTTACCTCTTTTATTCTAAAGTGAGAAAGCAGCAACAAATTGAAGGAGTGGAGGAAGGAGCCCTGCTGCCCTGGCTGTTTGCAGTAAAAAGAGCCAAACCCTTCTGCAGTGTGCACGCAGTCACACATCAATCTGTGTCCTCTGACTCTGCAGCTGCTGCCAGGGCTTTGGGATCCATTATATGTAGTGCAGAACTACTGGAAACTTAAAGGAGGGTTTTTTTTGTGTGTGTCTGAAAATCTCTGAGTGGCTTGTGGAAGACTTTATTTGCGCATTCCACTGCACTCAGTGGCACCCTGATGCCATCTAGGACATCCTGCAGATAGAGACACAAACAAGAAAAATCAAGCAACATCAGAGTAAAGGTGGGGCTCTACACAACTGGGGTGTTTCCTGTCCTCTGATTATTTCTACGCATCTATCAATTTCAAGTCTTAGCTGTTATTGCAGGTGCTGGAGCAGCATCCAAAAGCCATGTTAAGAGCAAGTTCTCCTGTCCCTGTCCCTGTCCCTGTCCCTGTCCCTGTCCCTGTCCCTGTCCCTGTCCCTGTCCCTGTCCCTGTCCCTCTCCCTCTCCCTCTCCCTCTCCCTCTCTTTCACAGCCTGCTTTAATGCAAGCATCAGCGATTAGGAGCTGCTTGAATTTCTTCTTTCTGATTTTGCATTCCAGGCGATGTTACTTCCAGGAATCGCATCACTTGCCACACTTCTTGGGTATGGGGCTCTCATTTGCCTCTGATTAATGAGCTTGTGATAGGACTTTGCGTGGTACAAATTGAATGACTGTGTCCCCAGACAATATTGTGGGCCTCATGCTTGCCCCTGAACAAAATGCCATGCAAACCTTTCCCTGCCCCTCCTTTTTCTTTCAGATCACAGAACTCTGTTCTTATTGTGACAGCAGAAATTTTACTAGGGCTAAAACCATGCAACAATACAGCATCTGAGGAAAAAAGGGAATATTCCATAGCTATGGTTTTTCCCCATTTGACCACACCTGAGGTTACGTAATATCTCAGATGTTTTGCATGTAAGATTCTACAGAGATCAGCATTCTTCATAAATGTAAAACCTGAAAACAAATGGTGCCATTCCCCATGTACACGGTTAGAGGTAGGTTGCACCAACTCTAGAATAAAAGATAGAGATGTGCACCTTGCAGAGCACCATATGGAAGGTGTTATCCTATTAATGACAAGGCACTTTTTTATATTATCACAGTTTAAGTGGTCATTTTAACTCACTGTTCTCCAAAAACATTGAGCCTTCTTTTCATGAGAAGCAGTCTGAAGACCATTTTGTCTCCCATAAACTGGCACATGTGAAAAAGGAACACATGATCCTCACCAGTAACTGCAGATCTACAAAAGGACTGTTTCTTGTCCTTTCCTGCTTTCTGGGTTAAGGATGGAAAAAAGATTTTAGAATCTCATTTACAGCTTAGACCCAACATAGCTCTTCCTGTAAAATTCTTCCCCTATGATTCCCTCACCTTTTTGGATGCAGCATTTTGTTACCTCCTGCCTCCTGAAGGGTGAACAGATGGGGAGTGGGGATGAGGCACTACCATCTTCCTTGGCTGCTGGTGCACGCTTACAGCATCAGATAGAGAGGAAGAGATAACAGAACTGAACCAGTGATCAGAAAGTTCAAAGAACTAGTACTCATAAAACTCCATTTAACTTATACAAACACATTTCAACTATGGGCAAAAAAAAAAGATAAAAATGCATAGAAGGTATGACCAAAGTGCCACTGCAAAAAAGTAGCAGAGCAAAGAAAAGAAGTTAAAATTTATATATTGCTTCCTGACATATGTCTGAACTTTGTGAAATACAAATATAGACCTTTTTAAAAAATATTTTTGAAATAACACAGATCTCTTAAGTTTGGAGAAAGATGATCAATATAGTCCTGCCAGTGAATTTGCTGCCAGGACTGTATATTCTTGTACTACTTCCTTACTGCAGTGAATCAGTGACCAAATGTATTAGGCATCCTTTGTGTACAAACAAAATAGATGAGAGATGATTTGTCATAAGTTCTTTCTTTGTATTAATAAGACCTGTGGAACAGAGATGAGATATAATCTGTGTTTTTGTCTGCCTTCCATCCCTTAATGCTTCTGATTCAAGCTTTATTGTACTCATATCTTTACCATGTTCCTTTGGTGTGCAGTGTTCTGTTTTAAGGACTTTATCTTTCACAGGTCAGGGTTGTTGACTGCATAACACGGTCCTGGACTGCAGATGAATCAGTTTTGGGAGACCCAATATAAAGTTACTGCTGCTATTGCCCACAGTTTGTTCTTTGGTACAAGAATATGTTACTGCTTCTTAAAAAACGATTAATATCAACCAGAACACTAAGTGTTTTTAGGCAGGGCCTACCAAAATCAAGAGTATGAAGCCCAGGCTGCAATGAAATAAGACACAAATCTTTCACTTTTTTGCTGGAAAAAAGTTCTATCTAGTGAAACATCCTGAATTCAGAACATTCACTCTATCTTTTGCTTTAAAGGATGGAAGGGGAATCGAATACAGTCAAACTCTAGTAACAATTTTTCTGTTTCTAAGGCATGTGGGGGTAATTTGTGGCATTTCACAAGACTTTTTTCCCCTGTAATCAACACTAGTTAGACTGCACGTTGAGTGCTGTGTCCAGTTCTGTGCCCCTCAGTTCAGGAAGGACATTGAGATGCTCAGATGCATCCAGAGGAGGACAACAGGGCTGGTGAAGGGTCTGGAACAAAAGCCCTATGAAGAACAGCTGAGGGATTTGAGCTTGTTTAGCCTGGAGAAAAGAAGGCTCAGGGGAGATCTTATGATTCTCTACAGCCACCTGAAAGGAGTTTGGAGTTTTTAGCCAGGTGGAAGTCAGTCTCTCCTCTCAGGCAACCGGTAAAAAGACAAGAGAACACAGCCTTAAACAGCACCAGAGGATTAGAAAATAATTCTTTACAGAAACAGTCATTTAGCATAGGAATAGGCTGCCCAGGGAAGTAGTGGAGTCACCACCCCTGGAGGTGTTTAAGAAAAGGCTGGATGGGGCACTCAGTGCCATGGTCTGGTTGATAAGGCGGTGTTTAACCATAGGTTGGACTTGATGACCTCCAAGGTCTTTTCCAACCAAGTGAATTCTGTGATTCTGTAATTCTGTGACTTTCTCTTTTGCTTGTCTTTTATAGGCTGAAAACATTAAGTATATATTTAGTTTGACATATAACTTGGGGCTAGCTTTATGTCTGTATTTAAGGTTGATTTAGGGGTCCAGTAGGACCCCTTATGGACAAAAGTCCCCAGTGGTGAAGGAATCTAGGCACAGGTTTCCAAAGTGATGGAACATGAGAGACCTTGCACCATCTGATACAAGCCTCATCCTTCAGCCAGTGTTGGATGCTCACTGTCACAACACAGACAAAAATCCTGTTTGAATTCCACATGAACTATGAATCGTTCAACTCTTGTCAGCAGGAGTCAACATGCAACTTACACTCAATTACAGTTCATCTGTATAAGAAACTCAATCACATTTTCTTTTTCAAGCTAAGGCATAAAAATTATCGATCAATAAAAAGATGCTGTAAACTTTTGAAATACGAGTTACCAGCACTGTCTGGTTGGGCTTGGGCATGCCCCTGAATGCTTTGCTGCCCAGCAGCTGTAAATTCATCACCTCTGTCATGGCCTCAAATTAAACTGTCTCCCCAGATGGCTGCTAATCTAAGATCACAGGTATAATGGTAAATTCTGCTTTTAGGGTTTTTTTCTGTGAAGATGCATACCTTTGCATGGAATGTAGTATTTATACAGATGCATTTCTTCCCTCTGTTTTCTGCTACATATAATGTAGAACTCTAAGCTTATTTTAGCAGATGTGCAGAGAATCAAATATCTTATGTGCAGCTTGGGAGGATTTGAGTGCAAGATCATGCAAAGGTATCTTTGAATATCTGAGACTAAATGCTTAACCTACAAAGAATTTTTAGGTCTGGGATATTGTTTTCCTTTGAGAACAACTTAAACACAATTCCACCCCTCTTGACATTTTGAACCCATATCCTTCTCTTCCCTCAATATCTTGGTTGATTCATCCTTTTTCCTTCTTTTTTCTTCTTCTTCAGCTTGTGATCTTGAGTCTTATGTACATAAATACATTCAAAATGAGTGCAGTTTGATGTGCTAAGGAGTGATTTTTTTCTGCACCCCTTGGATAAGCAATTTCTTCCAGTGTCAGAGAAGAGTGAGGTACAGTAACATGACAAGGAATAGAGACAAAAGAGTTGTACCCTGTAAGATGGTTGTCACTTATTTTAAAGAGCATACCAGTGGGGAAAATTACCAGCTTTTACACATGCACATACTCTCCCCAGTTCTTGCTCCCACACTCTTCTTTGCCTCTCTCTTGCTCACACTCACGGTCAGGGAGACATTTCCCTCTCAGGGTTGTAGTTTTCCTGAGATTCTCCCTGGGGTTGCTGGCCCCAAGGTAATAAGGGTCTCCCAAGGTTGCTGTTCCCTGGGAGTTTCCCCTGGGTTGCTGTTCCCAGGGGTAATAAGGTTTTCAGTCTTCTCTTTGCCCTAAGTGTTACACACCAGAGGTAGAGACGACAAACTGAGTCCGCTGGTGCACATTTCCAAGGCCGTTTATTCCTCATTATCTCAGTCCTTTTTCAGCTCTGCCAAACACTTCCCTGGCAGGGTACCTCATCTTAGTTCTTTCTCAGCTCTGCAAGGTGTCTCCGCAGAGCAGGACACGCCGCAGACTGGGTGGATCAGAGAGCCCCGCACCTTATGTACAGTCCCCTTGACCCAACCACTGTCCGAGACGTATTTTTTATTTACAAAATTTTACCAATACCTATTACCTATACTAACATGTCAGTTCTACTCTAAACCAATCTCTAAAACCCAACTCAGCACAAGATGGGGGATGAGAACAAGAACAAGGAGGACAGGGGCCACTCCCCAATTCCTCCATCTTGTCTCTTCAGCCCCATATGCTAAGAATCCTAATTTCTATATTTATATTCTATAACAAACCATCCACTACTTATTTTAAATTCTTAGGATTTGTGATTCTTCCTGCATGTGAGTGTTCACTCCCATGGACAGGGATCAGAGTCAGTGTCCTCCTGGGACCTGTGTGGGTCTAACTGACCCCCCTGTACAGATCCCAGACCCCCCTGTCCGGTCTCCAAACCCTCCAGGATGGCCAGAGGGATGTTCTAGACTCCGACATTTCCCGATTTGTTGCTTGAAAGGCTGCCATCTCGCTACATCTCTTGAAAGGGAAGGGTTGTTTTCATTTAAATTTGTGTAGATAAGATCTCAGTTAGCACATAAGATATTGCAGCCTTTAATGAAACACGAGAACGGGAAACTTGACATCTAAACGGTAAAGGAGTTATTACTCCCTACACATCTGAAAAACCCACATCCGATGTCCTTCCAAAAGCTAAAATGGAGTAGGACCCTCCAGGACTACAGGTTTCCATATGGAAAGTGGGAAATTATGCATTGTAACCACTAATCTTTGTTAAGCTTCCTTATATATACACTGATACAGAGTAAACCCATCTTTTCACAGTCTAAGGGCAATATGAGTCATCATTGAACAGGCATATCTATGTCAGCATTAGCAGGGGTCACCCAGAGGTGCTGGGCAGAAAAATATACTCCCTTGCTTACATCCCATTTTACAACTATCACAGATATTTTACCACAAAAGTGTGATTGAACTGTTGGCGGCTGTTGTACAGAGAGGCTCAGAACTGCTGGTACTGAAAGCCAGTTATCACTCTGCTGAGTTCAGATACCTAACTTTCTTTAGTATTTGAGGTTGAAAAGCAGTTAGTAGTGTGGACCAATTGTACATTAACTTTTATCTCTGATTGGCCATCTCCCTAGAGGAATCTTCATGAAAACTATTTTTCAATTAGTAGAAAATGTCTGGCATTTCAAAGGAATTCAGATATCATTTTTAAAATATTGAAGTAATCTCTCATGACTTGCATTGGCAAGTAGTTAAGTAGGCTAAATAATGAGAAAGACACAATTAACATATTTTCAAATGCATCAATTTTATGGCTTGGCATGTCCTTCTTCCTGCTTAAAATTAGCAATGACAGATACAGATACTCTATTAATTTCTTAATAGGCTGATAGGCACTGCCAAGCATGGAACAAAGAATAAGATAAATTAGCACTTGGGTTTACAAACCTGCAAACCCTGGGAATGATGTAGCATAGAGTAAGGTGCAGAAAGAGGAAACACATAGGTTGAAGTCAAAGCCCTCTGTCCCAAATTTCTGTTCTCTTTCTTCTTGTGAAATTAGAATCAAATTCTAAAACAATTCCTTAATTTTTCCTTAAAAAAGAAAGACTTGCTGAGCCAAGTCCAAACTCCATGTTCCAGAACTATAAACCTAAATTTCTTTAATTTTCTGTTGTGAATTGAGCATAAGGAAATGTTCAAATTTAGAAGTTCCTGAGTATTTCTATATGCCCAATTGAAGATGTGTACTGTGATGTCACAGTAGGAAAGTACATGCAAGCGGGGGAAAAAACCCTTTCACATAATTTATAGAAATTGTGAAGCTATCTATTTTGGCTTTCTTATTGCCTGTGTGTATCTGCCTATTTCAAGCTGTTCCTCTCAATACTAAGCAAGAATGTTAATAGGGGTGTAGATAGTTTAGTTAAACTTGGAGACCTGTAGTAATAGTTGAAGAAAATGAAGTTCAAAGTTTTATAATGTCTGAATGGAAAAAAAAAGTCTAGAAAGAGATATTTATAATGTGTATATATATATATATATATATATATATGTTTCTGAAATTTCCATGATAAATAGAGATTAAACACGTATGCAGATAATTAGCTTTAATGAACATGTTCAAAACAACATCTATTTTTAACTAGATGCAAGAAGCCTGTATTTATTTCACCTGGAGACTTCAGGGAGAGTCTGAAGTTAAAGCTGATTTTAGCTTTCACTCCAAGTGGTTTAAGCAAACATGAATGACGTGATCTATCTGTCCAATTATTTAGTTATTTAAGAAGAAAGCTTAAGTGTTCACTTTTTAGCACTTCTGTTCTGGTTTTTATTGCAGGAATGGTGGATATATTTCATTCTTTTGAGCACCAATTCAACCCTAAGGTTTGTTTTCAACACATATTGGTTTCAGGGACAGAATGGGCACCTCTGTAATTTTCTTTTGTTTTTAATTTATTTCAATATTCAGTACTACTGAATTTAAAATCAGGTATGATAGACAGAAGGTGTACTTGAAAACAAATTTTTGATTTATCTTCTTTCTTCTGAATTTGTCAGAAGGCACTTCTAGCAGGCACAAAAT
Organism: Prinia subflava; assembly: GCF_021018805.1. Lineage (NCBI taxonomy): Eukaryota > Metazoa > Chordata > Aves > Passeriformes > Cisticolidae > Prinia > Prinia subflava. The sequence continues at coordinate 62,952,157 of NC_086283.1, forward strand.
ACCTCTGTGTTCATCCCTATTCAAACAAACAATACGACACCTTTTTCTCTGCTGTAAGACCTTCTTTTTGTTGTTGTTGGGGTTTTTTGGTAGCTTTTTGTTTGTTTGTGTTCTTGTTGTTGTTGCTTGTAAATTTTTACAGCATGAATCACAAAGGTCACCAGGATCACTATGCAAAATGTGAAATACAGATACAGAATAAGCAATAACCTTTCTACCACTGTGAATTAGCTGGATTACAAGGTAATTCTGCTTGTTTCTGGTGTAACTCTGTAAAAGGCTTCTACCGTCTTTCCCTTCTTTCAGTGCTTCAGTATCATGCTTTGCCATGGGAAAAGCTGAATGAACATCCTATATATTCAACCACATACTGATTTTTCATTCACTTTTTTTTTCCTTTGGCAATGTAACAGCCAAATAAGCTGGAGGCTGCATTCTTATTCCTCATATTGCCAAGTGACTGATTCCAAGGAGACTGTTACTGATCTAAACTGAGTGCCATGGAAGAATATGACCCTAAGAATAAACTCCATCATAGACTTGTGATATGGAAAACAGCATGAAACCATTTGTGCTTCTCCTCTTCTCATCCCTTTGAGAGACTTGGGTTCACTGTGATTTCTCTCAAGAGCCATGCCCTGTAATTCAGCAAGGTGCAGCACCCTTGTTTTATGCAGTTTTTCTGATTTAAAGCTGTTTCTAAGGAAGGTGAGGGTCAGCAGTCCCATATGTCAGTGCTTTGTTTCAGCTGCGGTGAAACAGGGCAGCGCTGGTGATGCCTGCCATAAAGCTTCTTGGGACCTGAATCATGAAACACAGTCACTCTCATTCTTCTCTGTCCATTGTTTGAATCTCTCTTTCCAGGTGACAGAAACATTTTTTAAAGTATAGGCCATGGAAACTGGCTGAGAGAACAACTGTGAAAGACTTCAGTAAATTAAAGGTGGATTTATTATCCTGCTCAGGGTCATGCTAACAGTAGTGAATTAAATTGAGGTTGAATTTGTGCTTTTAGATGCGAGAGAACTATTAGGGAAGGAAAGGGAAAGGGAAAGGAAAGGCCAAAGAATGCAAAAATCAGATCAATTTCAAGAAAACTTCGTTTTCTTGTCCAGTGAACATCTATATTTACCCTCCCTCTCAGTAGTGGAAGCTTTTCTGGCAAACTAAAACAGATGAGAAAGGAAAAATGTAGTGGGCCTGACCAAATGATAATAGAAAATTATGTCTTGAACATTACAAATTAAGAAAGCGGTTTCTTAAAACATTTGCTTCTGAAACCCTTTAAGATAATAGTGTTTTACTGAAACAGTATTTGGAGGACAGAGTTTGTGAGGGAGCAAACTAGAAAGCTCATATCCCCTCATCAAAATGACAGTCAGATTTGAACATTAAAGTTGCACTCTGCTTGGAGTAGTGACTTAGATGAGATATACAAGCTGACCTACTTTTTCTTCTGGGTATAATGATCTATTCATTTTCATTTACATTTTCTCTATGTGAGTAAGTACAAAATGCATTAAACTGTTAAATGCAGAAAATTCACAGCTGATTTGTTGAAAAATAGAAGTGCTGGAAGAATCTGTATATTTATTTATCCATTCATCTTTCAGTGTATCTGTATTCCTACCTACCTACTTGCTTTCCTATGTATGTGCATATATACAAAATATTCCACTTAACATGGATGATATTGATATCTCAAAGCAGTGAAATTATGTCAATGGGCCCTGCCACTGGATTTTTTGCATCAGTCTGCAAATATTGGAAGGTTTTTTACAACTGAAGAGTGATAGAATGACTGAAGTATTAGGAACTTCAGTCCTGCTCTAGGGTAATCCCATTACAAGAATGGGAAGGCAATCAGAGAAGTCTCTTACATTTGGTTCTGAAATATATTTTACCAAAGCCGGAAAAATGTAACACTCCATTTAATGTAGGTACCTCATTGCATTATCTGGTATATCTGTTTATACTTAAACTGACTATTACTAGAGAAGGCAGGTAGGGAGCAATGTGCTGTTATAAAATAAAGAAAGCAGGTAGTAAGCAGGTTTAGTAATGAACTAATTTTTCCGTGGAAAAAAGAGGCTTTAAAAAAGTTGTATTTAAAAGTATAGATAAGTTTAAGCTACAGAGATTATACCAAAAGTAAAAAACTTCTCTATGATTCAGGGTACAGAATTTGTGGAGGTGGACTTTTCTCACTTAAGCCACACAGCTAATTTATTTGGGTTGGAAGATACAGCCAATAATATCTTTGTTCTGGTTTTATTTTTCTACATTTGCTTAAAATGTATCAATAAAACTCTTTGAGCCACACATTGATTCCATAAATGTGCAAAGTTGTGAATTTGTCCCTTTATCAGAAATAGTGTGGAGAAGGTCTTTTCCAATACCACAGGTTGAAAATTAGTTATGTTTTCCATAGAAAAAGTACTGCTTGACATTTTTAATACAGCAAAACACTGTGATTATGTTTTAGTGCATAGAATTCTTAGTTATAAATAGTTGCACTTTAGTAGATCCTAGTGAAACTGTTCTGATCTATGCTTATGTAACAATATGGCATGTACTTTTTTCTTTTACTTGAAGAGGCATGGAATACCTTTTCCTTATTAAAGAAGTTCCATGGGTTGTTCAACTCACACTAGAAGTGAATAAAACCAGACTTCAGCTTTAATTAATGAGTTCTACTGTTGCAGCCATGAGGCCTGGTAGGCCTCTCTGGCGGTCAGTCGCCTAAGGGCAAAGAAATGCCTAGTCATGGTGACTGAGCCAAATAACCCCTCTCCTGCTCTGGGACCCTCCCTTATCTCCCTGTAAGACAACAGGTCATTTTCTACCCCTACTCATACCATTGGACCATTGCTCAAAACCTCGGTACCCTATATAAACCCCTCTTTTCCCCAACTGAGGGGAAGAGCTGTCCCTGAAACCCTTTGCAGAGGATGCCAATAAAGATTCATCTGTGGAACTTCATACAGCGCTTCTCCTCTCTCTCCCTGCGTCTGCCAAGGCACTTAGCAAGCTTATGAGCTGAAAATCACTAGAGCTAACACAGCAAAAAGCTGTCACTGCAGAGCTGAAATCACTGATAGCTAAGCTTGCTAAGTATTGCCTAAGCCTGGGAGCTTCACCTGAGGTACTTGGACAGGAGATACTTAACAGTACTCCCTATCCAGAACCACCTAAGGCAGCCAGGAAGCACTGAAGTACCAGGAAAGATAAATTCTACCTTAATGTGGTTATTACAGTGTGGGCCATTCACCTAGAAGTTCTCATCTCCTAAACTAATACCACCAGGAAGAATAAATTGGCATGACATTCTTCTTTGTAGTCTAGAATGTAACATTTGGGAAAAAGAAAAACAGATACTAACAAAATTATTACCCTCAATTACATAGGAAGTGTTAGTTTCTGAAGCAACACATAAGGATCAAAAATTTTTGTTCATACTTCTTGTTACACCCACTCAAATACTACCAACAGTTTATCTCTAAACAGAAAACATTTTGTTGAAATATTTTGGGTAGTTTGGAGACAAGCTGTTTTGTAAGCTATTTGGCTTATGTTTTGACCTATTTTATCCCCATGTGCTGCAGGTGTTACAGTGCTATACTTTAAACTCGCTATATGTACAGTCCTTTTCACTGGGTTCCAGAGTTTATTTTTTAAAGTTGCTTACATTTTGAAGTGGAGATGTGAAAGAAATGATATCCTGTTCTCAATGATGTCAGGTTGTTTGAAGTTTGATTCGTGTCCCACTGCACTTGACGCCTTAGGTTTGGGTTTTTCTGTTTTTGCTTTGGTGGATAGCTTTCACTTTCATATTAAGTGGTGCTGGGATCTTTTCACAGGATGATGGGAGCAGGGCAGTTTTGTCCCAGCAGGGGACTCAAGGACACTCTATTCAAACTCCAGACCCAGAGCATAAACAACGTGAAGAAAGGAGGCATGCAAGGAGGATGAAGCCTCGTGATTTAGAATTATTGATTGGACAGTTGACTGCTGTATGCAAATGGACTGGAACTTATAAAAGTAGGAGACCTTGTGATGAGGCCCTCCTTTGCTTCCATCTTGGAGCTATCTGGGCAAAGTCACTACTCTAGCTCTGCTGTTGCCAGGGTGTGGCCTTGAAGGCACTTAAATAAATACTCACTTTATTCCTTTAACTCTGCCTAGCCTCTGTTTCAGCTTCTTCAGGCATCACACTTACTGACATACACTCTCCTTGAGTCCTGCAAAAAAGTGAAACCTGTAGGGACCAATCCTTTCGCCCATCAGATGCCTCAAACTAGGGCTATGTGGTCTTTCCCTTCATTATGGTCAATCAGAGTTAAAGATGAGTATTTTCTCAAGGTCATAGTGATGTATGAGGAACTGTTGTGATGATTTACAACATCCATAGATCTTTTCCTGCTCCCCACCATCACAGGGAACATCCTCTCAGCTGTATTGTAACATGAAAGTTAGAGCTGACAGATGTGTGTAGCAGAGAAAAAAATGTTTCAGATGCAACCACAACAGAGATATGGGAGTAAAAATCTTACACAACATGCTGAACTGCCAAGACAGACAGCACTGGGAAAAGTGTAAAACATTGTCTTAAGCCTTATTTCCTGAGGTGATATAAATGGGCCTAGTATTTGCGAGCTGACTCTGCTGCCATAAATCAATGAAGAGCTGGAGTAACACATAGGGATGCACCTTGTTTTGAGGCTCAGCATGTACTAAACCTAGCAGCCAGTTGTCACTTAGTTTTAAATAATGTCTTGCCAGCTTAGTGAACATCTATTCATTGTGTTAGGTGTTATGATGACTCAGAAGAAAAAGTGAAAATTCCTTGGTGAAGGGCTTGCAAGCCAAGCAAAGATAAGCATCAGAAGGACATAGCACAATAAATAGTACAAAATTCTCAACGGATTATAAAATGGGGTGCAGCAGAACTTGCAAGTATTATACTCTCAAGCAGCTATACTTGCAAGCAGTCCTCCCAAGAAGTCCTTTTTCCTGTTGTGACAGATTTTGTAGACTATTGGTATCTCTTATGTTTTTAGATTCTGAGTACATCACAGTTTTTGACACACAGTATAAAGACCAGTCCAGCTGTACAATATGGAAGCAACAGGCTTTGTATAATCCCACCACCAGACCTACTAAATGTGCATATATATATGACTTACTGGTATCAGTGCCCATGTGTGAATCCTTTTGAGACTGCAATCTGCTCAGATGAATCCAGAGAATCCAGGGCCTTTACAGGATGTATCATAATGCATAAGCTAGGGCTCTATATCACATGTATAGGACAGATCTTACATGTGGAGTGACCACTTCTGGGCACTCTGACTGACATACAGAAACCTGGAAGTGTTTATCCCCTACACCACATTGGTAGCATAGAAATGAACCAAGAGTCAAAAATTATATTTTGTTGCCAATGCTGTTGAGAGAATGACGATGTTTGGAGAACTACCTCTTTCAGAAAAAAAAGATAAACAAAAACTTAACAGAGAGGTGAGCAGAGAGGCGCCGTTCCTTTCTTTTTGAATGGAATGTGACCCATTTAAAGCAAAATCTCCTGCTCCACAGGGACATGATGCCACTGAAATGGCTGAAATTCAGTGTACATTGTAAGACTAGAATGCAGGACCTGATGATATTGCAGTAGAGGTGTGCAGAGAGAGGATGCACATTCTCCTCTTCCATGATTGATATATTTGAGCGCCCACATGTATGTAGCATGACTGCATGTGAATTTTGAATCTTTGAGCTCTACATGCAGTTCTCCTGAGGCTGTGAAGTATTTCTAAATACTGTAAGTAATTTACTTACACGTAAATGGAGTAGAGAGAATTGCAGCCAAAAGTGTTCCTGTGCCAAGGCCAGAAATTTTAACTTCCCTTGTCCTTAAGGCACTGCCTAAGCCACAACTTTATTATATAGGAAACAATAAAAAAAAGCAGCATAAAATAGTACAGAGTATAGATAGCTTGCCACCAATCTCAACGTCTTTCTGAATCATCTTTTCTGAAATTTTAAAATTTATTTTGTCTCTTCTTGACCTTATAATTGTTTTAAGAGAAGTGTGCGGAGTGCATATAGTGTTTGTCACTATCTCCTTGATTCACTTTAGGGGTAGAGGAATTTCAGGCTGTAAAAGATGATGTTTAGCCTAATTTCCAGGTTGTCTCTTCTAATATTCCAGAAACGTAAAAGCTTTTGGATGTAAAAGAGGCATCTGAATGGAATGAGAAGATTCTCGCTGATAATCACAGGAATGTACATGGTGCAGAAGATTGATGTCTGGTCTAAAGTCAGTTTCAAACCTGAAGGTCAAGGTGTGTTTCCTATAAGAGGGCTTGAAAGTTGCAGTTTCTCTTTTGCTCTCTCTGCAGTTACTTTCAAAGTCAAGTAATGGAAGTAAACATCAGTTTGAGAACCATGCTACCTCATTATACTGACATGGTGTTCTCGGCAGTGTTCTCTTCATTACCTTAAACATAGTATTTTCAAAATCTAACAATATTGGAGCATAATGAGTGCAAATGTCTCAAAAAATGTTACTGCAGGTTAGTCTGCAAGGATTGTGCAAATATATTAGATGTACAACATTAACATGGAAGCCTGACTGCTCAATATGAGCTGATACTTTCAACATTTTTTTGCTGCATGTGGGTGGAAAAATCAGGGTTGTAACCCTCATGTGAAGGCAGCTCTAGTTGGATCAAATGCAATCTTTACAGATTTCTGTGTTATTACTTGTTTTACACTACCAGTTGTCAACCTGATCGGAGTGACCTTCTGTTGAAGGCTGGCACTGAAAAAACCTGTCTCATTAACCAGGGAAGAAAAGGTCATTCTCTTAAAAGTGATGTCTACTCTGCTTAGCTGCAGCTGAATGGCTGTGAATATGGGAAATTCCAGAATCAAATATAATCCAAAAATATTTGAACTCAACAGAGAATTCAGGTCTCACTGGAATGTTCACATGTTCATGCTGTTTTAGTAGGGCCAGGATTCAATGTGTGTGGCTGTGGTATTTTTTTGTAGAGACTTGCAGCTGTCTAGTTCAGGAGATCCAAGATTCTTGGCTAGCAGGACTGGAAAAGTCCTTTGTTATGTCTTAATTGATGCTTCCTCTAGTTTAATTCTAACAACAAGCAGCAGAGAGTGTTCTCTAAACAAATCTTGATAATTTTTTCTCTACTCTGTGCCAGAAAATCTAGTTAGATGTTCTGGAGATTACTCAGTGTCATGGGTTGGCGCTGGCCAGATGCCAGTGCACCCATGAGTGTTTGTTTTTCCTAACAACTACTGTGAGATGTGGTCAGGAACAGAGCAGAGCAGGCTTGAAACTTGGAAAGAGAAAATAAACTTTATTAAACTACATAAGAACAAAAATAGAAAGGAAAAAACCTAAACACACAAAAAACCAGAAATGAAAACCTCCCAGGACACTTCTTCTCCCCCAATTTCTGCCCCTTACACGCTCAAACTTTCAACACTTACACGTTACCTTCCATCTTACTTGCTTAAACCAAAACCCTGGGTTCCCAGTCAAAGTCATCATCACTCAAAAAAGAACTAATCTTCAATTCAGCAAGGGAGAGAGGAGTCTCTCTCGTACCACAGACCCCCCACAGGAAACACAGGTCCACCCTCCCGTGTTCCCATGTCACCCATGGCACCACCCGGAGAAGTCTGCCAGGGTGACACCCTCCTTTCCATGTCCAGTGCTCTCACTGCCCTCCATGGACCAAAACCACATAAAGGGCTCTTTTAAGGATGCTTAGCCAAGTACCAAAACCAGCCATCTTCTCATATTGGGACAGCAGTCCCCCCATTTTCCCCTGGGGCTGAGGGTTCCAAGAACAGAGATCTTCATCTCTCAAGACAGAGGGCATCACCACACCCTCTTCCTCTCTTCTCTGTTCACTCCACTCCTACAGTGGCAGTCACTGCCACAAAGTCTTTGGCTTGAGCCAACCGCATCCACCCAAATACAGTTCTTATGTCCAGGAGGATTCAGGTTCAGTCTATGGCTAACATTATGCAAGAAAAGTCCAGCCCAAAAAGCCACTCCTCTTCACCTCTGCCCACCTGGGATTCCTCTCATCTTCCTTTGACATTTCAGTCCCAGACTGTCTCTCTCTCTCTTCTCTCAAGCCACCAGCCAAGAGAATCAATGCCCAGAAAAAGTCTTCTTCTGCAAGAAAGAGTTAAAAGTCTCTGGCTCTCGGCAGGGCCGCAGGCTTGGCACTCCCCCACACAGCCGGGCACTTTTCCCCCCACCTCGCTCCTTCTCCGCTGCCGGCTGCTGCAAACATCAATTCCAAAGCTCCAAAGCCTCAATCTCTCCCTAGGGGGGGCAGGGAGAGGAGAACAGGAATGGAGGGCACCTCCACAGTTCTCCACCCTTCCATCTTGAACGGGCTCCGCATGGCTCTTCCCCTCCCCTCACCCAGCCCCATGAGCTGGGGGGAATGTGTGCTCACCCTGGGACCAGAACCAAAGACAAAATCCCTCTGGGAGTCCTTGCTTTTAACTCCTTGTGTTCTCAGAAATGTGTCCAACCTCTCAGTGGCTACTCCAGGTGCCAGCATAAAACCTGACCACTGATTGGTTTGACCACAACTTCCTGGAAAACTCACTTCCCCCTCAAACCAGGACACTCAGCTAAACTGAAAAGAAGGCACAATATTTTCATTTGGTTAATATGCAGAGGAATGCAGGGAAAAGAGACTGTTTGCAGCTTGTTACTCCTGACTGGAGCTGGATAAATTTTTCCACAAATAAGCAAGAAGGTAGTTTACTGGTTTTAAAATTGCAACTCAAGTTAACTACGTGTGAGGAGGCCCCCTTTTAATTAGGGACCAAAAAGTTTAAGATGTTCAAATGCTGAAATATCACTGGATGCAAATTTTACTTTAAAATTCTTACACTGTAAATACTTACTCATGACCTCTTGGCTATCCTTGCAGGTGTCTGCTTCACAAGTTTCCCTTTCTCAAGTAGGCCAAGGTCATGCCAAGATTCTGCCTTAGCACAATCACTAAGGAAACACGGCTTTCGTGTGCAGTTTGGAAAATGCTGCTGGAAACCCATCTGTGCAAATAACCTTTGTGGTGGTGCCACTAGCAGTTCCAACATGCCCTCTTATACTAGAGCTCATCTCTTGGCTCTTGAAGTAATACCTCTATGGACAAAATTATCTCTTACACAAGTTGTGCCAAAGGGTCTTGCTATAATTTCCAAGTGGGGAATCCCACTTAGAAAATTATATGGACCTCTGGCAGTACTAATGGATATGTTAGAAGTTGGGTCTGCCTGTAGGCAGCTAACAGTACATGCAAAGTTTTCTCCCCAGCAGAGCTGCTTCCAGAGGGTGTTGACTGCTCTTCACTTTAAAAGATGTACATTAATTCAGTAAAAAAACACTTGAGAAGGACATTGAAAATGCCAAGCAGAAAGAAGTAAAAAAGAAACTAAGAGAACCTGAAGACCAAGTTCTTGTAGAGCACATCTGCATTAAAGAAAAACAAGGCTTATTTGTGGAAAAACAAGACAAAAAACAAGATTCATTAGCTCTCCTTGTTGTAGTTGTACTGGAAAATGTTGAACGGAGAAGGGAAAGACTTAATTTCCCACCTTACCAAGAGGCATGCTGGTATTGACACTTCTTTGGCACAGCTAGTGCCAAATTAAATCCTGATTTTACTAGAATAAAAGTAGTCTATCTATTAGTTCTGATGACGGTATGAGAGAGACTCAGCTTTAAAAAATTAAGTTAATCAACCAAATATGTCCCAGGCATTTTTACCTCTCCTCTGCTGTTTCCTGCACTTGCACTAGTCTGACCATAATACTTAAAAACCCTTCAAGTACATGGAGTTTTACCAAAGTGTCTGCTTTTCAGCACTCCAAATTCTCAGTTGCATGCTAAGACACCGATTTGAAGATGTTGTTCAAATCTCTTTCTACCTGATTTGGGGGTGTGCATAGGTCTGGGAGTGGGACATCTCCCAGCTCCATGCTCTCCATCGTAATTCTAAGCTTTGGTTTTTCCCTGCTGTAAGTCAAGAGAGTTTCAAGGAGTTTCTGCAGAAATCATAAGTCATATGTAACATTTTCATTGCAAGGAGCAGGTCATGAGTTAAGTGATTATGTTCTAGAACACAGCAGCTATATGATTTGTTGTTATTTTCCTATGTATCAGAGTTTTAAGCAGCCAAGAAGTCCATCCGTACAAGTGTGTGACAAAGTACCAGCTGTCATTCCAGAGGCCACGCAAAGAGTGTAATCATTTAGTGAAATGACTTCACTCATTAATGGAAAGTAATCCATGTCAGGGAAACGATCACATATAATTTGGTGCAATTGAACTTTGTCTTTAACCTTTTACTATGATTTATGTGATTAGGTCACCAGAGGAAGTGGTTTTGAAAAGCATGATTAAACACTTTAAAGAAACAATTTCTATCTTCAAGCACCTTGTGCAACTTCATTTTTCAAGTATTTGTCCTTCCTCATCAGCCTGGCTGCATTGAAATATAGAAAAATGACCTTTGAAATACTATTTTATTTCTTTAATATAAAAACAGGTGACAGCAACTGAAGCTGCAAATGAATATCTAGTATTCTGATACAGAGTTTCTTTAGTTTTTATTCCATACAGTTGCAACATCTGTTTAACAACTGTCTAATGATTCTAAGTATAGCACAATAAATATAATTTTTGTTTTGTTGATCTGCTGCAACTTACCTTTTTAAAACTAGTATATAAAATTATAGCCAGTAGATATTGCCTGGATAAATACACACCAAGGCAAAATTCAGAAAGAAAAAAGTTTAGAATCAGTTCAAATTCTTTGCTTAATACCTTTAGCTTTGTGATGAGCTTACACTTCTGAAGAGGATGCTTTGCTGTCCAAACACATCCTACCCTATTTGTCTTCAGACATCAATGCCAACGAACTATGAGAACCACATTCTATTCCAGTGGCGAGCAGGCTATGACCCATAAAAGTTCATCAGTTCATCGATAAGTAACAAAAATTTAAAAGTATACAAACTAGTCTCCTAAGTTCAATAATGTAAGGCTTTTTACCTCTTCACTGCATTTGGAACCAATCAAAGAAGAGAAATATGATGCTTATCAGCAGAACTTATTATCATAAAAGGCCAAATTCAACACATGGTCCTTCCAAAACTTCACCATGTTGTCAGGTCATGAAAGGCCGACATAGTCATCAAATATGGGTGTGAACAGGAAATATACAGATTCCCATGGCCACTGAGGCTTGTTTCCATGTGGTAATTGGAATTTGTTCCTTGCAACTGAGGGATCTGGTTGCAGCTGTGTTGTTAAGGTTGAGGTTTAAATATCAAAACAAAGCTTATTTTCCACTACAATTATCATAGCCTGTCCCTGCCAAACTTCAGAGAGTTTAGCTATAAATTTGCATGCATTAGCTCTATAAAGAGGCTTCACAACTCAAGTCCAATCCCTGAGACCTCAGCTCTTACCAGGGATATGTTGCCTACGTCTCAGTACTGCTTTATATGACTCCTATGCTCTCCTCTTTCAATATGTCTGTATTTGCAGCCAACACCACATAGGCTTTCCCCCACTGCCAACATCAGGGAAGAAATCTTAGTCTGGTGGAGGGAAACTAGGGAGGGTGAGAGTAGTGCCTGTTCAGTAGCACAGGATTTATATCATAATTGTCCCTAACTTTCTTTATCTCTGGGACGTTGCCAAGAACATTTCTTTTGTGCTTGAGCATGTATACAAAGATAAAGATTAGGCCAAATATCACAAACTGATGTTGAATTCTTCACATTACCAACAAGCCCTCAAACCTCACATGAAAATTCAGTCCAGCATAAGGAGTAGCATATGATACTCTTCATGAAGATAAAATGAGAGAGGAGAGAAAAAGAAGGCATAAAAGAGAGAAAGAGAAAGAGAAAAAAAAGATCAACAGTCCTTAGATTCTGTGTTGGTCCATATCTAGGGACAAAGAGAATGAGACAGAGAGAGAGACAGAGAGAGAGAGGAAAATGAGAGGAAGGGGGACAATTCGCTTCCTTTCATAGAAAACCTGGGGCATACCTCTAATGTAAACTGCACCTTCTATGCCATATTATTTGTGCATGTACAGCCAGCCCTTCTGAGTCCTCCAGTGTGGCGGTGTGGAATTAAGTTCATAATAAGTTTGTTAGGTTTGTGCAGGTTGATTGTACAATGGTATGTTCCTTGTGCCCCATTTTTCCCCTGTTAGTATTACCCTGCAATTCCCCAAAGTCATGTAGCTATTCAGTTATTTGTCAATCTTTTCTCATAGTCTGTGTAAACCCCTCCCTGTTGTCCCTGATTGGTTTCTGTAATATCACCCCATGTTCGTACCACCTCTTTGGTTGAAGCCCATTGGTTGTAACCTCCTTACCACGCCCCATTTCACTGCTGTATAAAATGGCAGGGCAGAAGATCCTCAGGGGCAGTCTGAGCATCAGGCAGGTGGTGAGGAGGTCACATGGGACCCCCAAATAAATCTGTCATTTTTACCGGACTGGCTCCTCCCTTCTTCTTCTCCGTCGTTGTCAGCATTCTCCACCGCCTCACACAGCCTCTCAGGACAAGAACTCAGAGGGATCAGCAGGCTTGTGTGACCTGCCTGGCTGTGCCCTTTTGCCTGCTGCGGTGTCTGAGCCAGCGGGGCAGGCAGAGAGACTGAGCTCTCTTAAAGGCACCGCGACACTCCAGGAACTGATTCAGAGTGGGAGGAATTGATGCAGGTGCATTGAGCACGAGGCTGAAAGTATTAAAATAAGTCAGCTGAGAACAGTGCTGCCCCACCTCCATGGGACCCTCTCTTCCAGTCACGCCTTTCCTGTCCCAAAAGTCAATATGTTCAAGACAAATCATGCTTATGTATGGTTCTTCACAAGGCCATGACATTATATCTGTCTGATGATCAATGACTGCATGTCAGAGAAAAATTCAAGTGTTGGAGTCCATGTTTCCATGGATCCCCCGCAGAGAGTGAGAAGTGCAAGAATTGAATTAAAACCTTTAGAAAAATTAGAATATATAAAGCCACATACACATAAAGTAGAAATCTAAGCCTCAGTTTTAAGCTTCACATGCCCTTCACACTAGCCTGATTGCTAGTGTAGAAGTACAGAGCTTCAGGCCTAGTGATAGAGTTTAGACATAACAAAAATAGAGTACTGTTTATAATTTTTGGTATGAATTTTGTGCAAATAAGATAAAGATTTTTACGTGTGTTAAGTAAAGTTTTACTTTTTACGTGTGTTAAGTTTTTCACATAACAAGACAGAATTTTTACGCACAATAAGATAGAACTTTTATGCTAGTAAGATAGAGTTTTTGCACTGATAGATATGCTATATGCATAGGTTTTTGATACTGCTTTTCATAGTTTTTCGTAGTTTTACGAACTTAGAAAATGGCACCTAGATTGGGTAGTGTGTAAATAAAGATATGAATATGCATTTGTAACTTACGGATAAAAAGCCTCTGGGTTGGGAGTGAAGGTATCGATTGATCAACCCGATCTACCGATCCAACCTCCACCTCCTGCAGCCTGGGGAAGGAGCCCTGCCAGGGAGCCGAATGGGATTCTAAAGGTACCATCTGTTATTGTCTTTGTCACTTGGATCAGTGCCCTGGGGTCCCGTCCCTTCCCTTTCCCCCTGCGTTGGGAAGATCTCTGTTCGGGGCTGCCCCAGATCTCTGTTCGGGGCTGCCAGGGGCTCTGCGAGGGTTCAGGACCCCGGGACCCCTTTCTGTCCTTGCAATCCCTGCAGCCAGGACCCTGTCTGGGATTCGGGACCTCGGGACCCCTTTTCTGTCACTGCAATCCCCGCAGCCAGGAACCCTGTTTGGGGTCAGGAGCTGAAGGTTGTTTTATCCTAAGGCTGGAATGTTATGTTTAATTCCATGCTAAGACTACTGTTTATTCTGGAATTTTATTTCTAAGACCTTATACTTATAACTGTTTGTAAGACTGTAAGACCGCTCATTTAGGACTCTCGCACCTTCAGATACATGCTTTCATGTAATAAACAACTCTGTATAAGACCTTAAAATGTTCTTAGACCTTTAAGACCATTAACCCGTAGAAACAGCCTCGGCAATAATGCAATATTTTTGCTATTTAAACCAAATTTAATGGGAGAAAAAAAACATTTCTTCAAATATTTTCAATTGTTTGCTGGCCTAGAGTGGAAAAAAATTATGCATTTTTGTGAAGTTTTCACAGGTATCACAGTTATTAGATACTCAGTGGAGGCAAATCTGTAAAAAACAGTGTAATATTATTATTTAATTTGAAGGATATTTTTAGCACAGCATAAGAAACAAACACAGACTCCACTGCTGTTCAAAGTTACCTAAAGAGGGTTATTTTCTTTTGTTTTGTTTTGTTTGCAGGCTTTTATTTTGTTTGTTTTTTTCCTTCCTTTCACAACTGCATGTGAATCACCGAGTCATAAAATGCCTAAATTCCTACTACACAATGCTTCCCACTCCCTGCTACCAACTATTTACTGAAAACCAAAGCATGATACATTGCTTTTCACTTATTCATACATTTATACAATGCCTCACAGAGTTGGCTTAGTACCAGCTTCTTCCCTTGTACTTGAGCCCTCAAATTTTGGAACATCTGTGCCAAGAGAAAACAGTTAATGTCTGCTCCTACAGTGGATCTTGCCGACTCTTGTGTTTTCAAAGAGGGAAATAAAATACAGGAGAAAGGACAAAGAAAGCTCTTGAAAAGACATTTACTTTCTAGCTGTAAAAAACAGAGAAAATAATGGAGACAGATCTAGTGACAAAACCCATCACCATTAAAAACTAATTAAACATTTGCATTTCAGAGGTAAGTTTTTGTGCAAAAATTTGGGAAACAGCTGCTTGACAGGGAAGATTATTGACTGTAATTTGCTGCGTATTTCTAAATAAGTTATATGAATTATACTGACGATTTAGTCAGCTTTGCATAGCTGCTTTATTATTCTTTAAAGTGAGTGATTTATAACTGTTCTCAGAGATATTTTATCAACCACTTATCTCCTTCATCTAGACCTGTGATATGGAGGGATATAATGAATTTCTATTTAATGTTATAAGAACTAATCAGATGACAACAGCAGGATAAAAATGACTGCCTTCATGGTTAAATATTTTATATTTAGTAACAAAACTGCAATTGAAAATAAAACTAATTTAATCTTTAGACCTTATCTGAACACTAAAAAATGTTGGTGACACAATGAACTACAGTATATTTGCTGCATATTTTAATTGTTTGTAACTAAAGAGAACCATTTATTTTGGTGGGAAAAGTTCCTTAATGTGTACTCACTTCTCCCACCTAGATATCCTGTGGTACTGCGAAAACTTTTATCCACCAGTTGGCTATATTCTTCACAGCTTTGGTCCACTATTACAACCTTTAGACAAATTTAAGGGTCCTTTTATGGATTTTGCCTGCTAAAAGATAAGTGTTTGAGATTACTATTTTAATTATAGCAGCAACAGAACAATTGTGAAAATACTACTTGTGTGCTGTTGGAATGAATTCATTCCAACATTCAATTCTCTCTCATCTTCTGTTCCTCCTCTTAATGTTAAAAAATTATTTATTTATTTTTCAGTTTCAGGGGTACTTCTGCCTTTAGCTGGACTCTCCAAAACCAGAATGTGTTTACAGGTTCTCCCATTTCCATTTTATGAAACGTTAAACAAAACCATGTATGAGGCCACTTCCATGTTGTAGATCATCTATAAATAAGACTTTAGGTTCTGCAGCATAAGTCTCCCTGTAACCAGTGCAGGTGTGTGATAGTTCACATATCAGAAAGAAAATTCACATAATATTATAAGTGTCAAGCCCCTTTTTTTCTGGAGATGGATTTGAAGTTGGAAGGTGTATTTTAAAAATTTGTTTTGGCTTTGCTGAGAAGGAGGCAACAGAAATATTTTCACTCTGTCATGATGATATCTGTGATGGAGGATCAGAGCAGCTAAGACTGCATTCCCACAGTCTGCAGGACCAGGATAGAACACGGCTATTCAGTCAGGATGAAGACTGCATTTTCTTCTCTGGTGTTTATGTCACTTCTCGTTAATTCTGAGACACCTGCTACTGTACAAATCAGGGTAAACAGAGTCATGTATTGGATTAGACCTTTGTCATGAATTAATTTGTTTCCCAGCAAGTTGTAAAAATGAGCAAGGCCAAAATCCCTCAGAGCAGAAAATGTCACAGTGATTGCTAATATATTATTGTGCAGAGAAATGCCTAATGCAACCCCTGTTATAATATCATACCTGCTTACTACTGAATTCTCCAGAAATTTTATTTGACATGTCTAAGCTAATTAGCAAAGTCTTGTTGATAAGAAGCAGCTAACTGGGCCTGAATGTGTCAGAACATAATGACTAAATTGTGAGAATTCATGGGCCTCTGCTTTGAATAATTAACTTGACTCTTTGTAGAAAGCACACAATTTGGAAACTAATTTTCTTTTTGCATGATGCAATTTGTCCTTGTGTTGCCTTTGCAAAGTAAACTGTTCAAATGTGAGGCTATTATCAGCATTCTCTGAGCTTTCTTCCTCTCAATACTTAGCTCATTGCTGTTCTTGCATTACTGCATGCTAAAAACTGAAATGTGAAATGTTTCCCTTCAAATAGAACAGGTGTATCCTTTCTACACTGGCTTTGTGGTACAGAACCTTTTTTCTCTCCATGATGTTTAATATACTCAAAGACAACAGCTTTTCACTGGACTGTTAACAGAAATGAATGATAGTTGGTATGCACAGGGAGTACAGCTGACTTGGCAGGAGGGAGCGTCCCCTGGATGAAACCTGGACAATGCTAAAGTTAGCACCAAACCCCTGCCAATTGCTTTGAGACTGGGCTTGCACTGTTTGGATCACAGGTATGGTTCTGTCCCTGCTGTGTCATGTTGCCAAGAACATTACTCTGTCTGTTGTGTCATTGTTTGGCTGAAAGGAATGGTTCCCAGTCCACTTCCCAGTGAACTCTTTATGTCTAGATTCCAGAAGTCACCAATGCATTTGGAACTTTCAGCATAAGCATTAAAGTATGGAGCCAAACACTTTTTTCATTTTCTGTCTTCCCTTCCTAGAACTGAAGAATAATAAGCCTGCCAATGATAATGACAGTGGTACCTACCTTCTGCATTAACAGGTCACTCAGATGATTCTTTGGGTAAATGGGGAGGACCACACAATATCTTGTTCTGTTGCAATCTCATTATCAAGGTCCAAGTGAAATGACCTGTAGCTCCATCCAGAGAGCACTGGATATGGCCTGTGGGCTCTTTGACTTGTTGCTGACCCTAGACAAGGAAAAATCTGTGTTTTAAATAGTGCTGACTGGTTCAAGTGGAGCAAAACAATAATAATATGTGAAGGTGAGAGTTTACTTCCAAGTCAAACAATCATCCACCCCTCCGGAAAGAATTGCTGCAGTGTTACAGCCTTTTTTGTGAAATGGTAGGGTACTTCAGTATATTTTGAGCTATTTTTAGAGGCAAATTTCCACAGTTGTATTACTCTGCTGTATTATATTGGAAAACACAGTTTCCCCGAAGTTCTGATGGAATACATTATGAATAGGAGCTTATCAGTCTCTGATGCCTCTGGGAAATGCTTGATATACTTGTCATTCCAAATATTTCTTCATATCCCTGATTCCATTCTATTCTGTGAAATTTAGCAGGCATCCATCCTTGTCATCCTAGTAATGTTACTTTCATGATAAGGAACATGGATCTCCAATGCCTTTCTTAAATCAAACAATACCTATTTTATGCTTTAGCCTTGACTTTTAAATAAGTATCTTTTTAGAGACGAGATGCATAAAGTGACATTTATGCTAAATTTGCATGGTCTGTTCTGGTCCTCACCTGTAATTATCATGGTTTAAAATTTCCTCAGTTTACATTAACCGATATGAAAAGCCTTGATTTAATATACTGAAGGATAAAATTGTGTGTGTACCACCTGGAACAGAACTCCTACAACAGATAAAACTGTTTCCCTCAAATTTGGAAGCAGCCAAGGTGTACAACAAAGCCTGCTTTGCAAGAAGAGACATGCACCTAATAAACTACAGCTAAAGGAGCCTGCCAATGCAACACAAGCATCAATTATCACCCTCAGTGTGAGCAGAGAATTTTCCACTGTTCAAAATGTACTCCCCTCAACTATTATTTCCCTATTCCTACATGTTGTAAGGACTGAAGCCCTCTCCTTCCCATATGCTGGATTTAGAAGTGCTGTTAATAATGGAACCATGTACTGTGGTTAATGAAACTTAAAATCTTGTTCCTTCCAATCTTGAGGTTGCCTCTCTAAAATCTCTGCACAGTTGGACTATGTCTGGCAATTTATCAGCTTGATTCTGGCTTACTATCTAGTAGCCAAAGGTTTACAAAAAATTTAAAAACATATTTCTTTCTAGAGGGAGAATGGTGAAATTTGCAAAGTATTCAGTGATTGTGGCTGCAAGTTATCCAAGAAAAATGTTGCATGACTTTCAGAGACCATTACTAAAATAAAAAGAACCAGTGTCTCTTGACATTTTTGTGCTGCTTTGTATGTGAAATGAAGATTACTGATTCACCACATATGATGTTTATCCATGTATCTGACCCTTGTTATGGGAATCTCTTTTCTCACCTGTAGCTGTTGACAATTAGTGTGTTCAGGGAAGTTTTGTCTTGAAGAGCACCGATCCTCTTCTTCCTCTCCTTAATCATAGATCAGTAATGCTGGGAGGGTATACTAGTAGGGCACCCCTGTTCTGTTTATCCTGCTATAAGCTTCATACTTTGTCTTCAGCTGTGGATCAAAGTCACAGCAGAAATACTATTCCAAGCTGGCATGATATGCTACAGGGTAATGCTGTGCCATATGTCTGCTGTGCAAAACACAGACTTTGGAAAGCAGTCTTCTGGATCAGACCAGAGTGATCACATGCAGACATTTCATACCACTGAATGTGCTAAGCTTTTTTTGTGTGGTGGGTGGTGGGTTTTTTTGTTTGTTTGTTTGGTTTGGTTTTTTTTTTTTTTTTTTTTTTTGTGGTGATGGTAATTTCATTAGTTTCAATCAATCAAAGGCTTCCATTCTTGCTGATAGAACACATTCTTCATTTATGCATCATATCCTGAGTATGAAATAATCGTGAAGACTGGCTTCAAAAATGAACTGAAATTTTCAATTCAACTATGCAAAAAAACCTTATTCTAGAATTTTTCTCAGTTATGTGTTCTCTACATTGAATAAGCTTTGTTGATTTTTTTTTAACCCAGTTTAAGAAATACTTCAGGAAGAACAGGAAAAAATTTATCCTATATGAATGATGAATATATGATACATTACTTTATAGCAGTAGTAGTTAAGTTCAAAAAACAAAACAAAAAAGTTGAAATAAATTTTGGTTCTGACATTAGATTTTATTGTGGCTAACTCATTGAGGGGCCATGATTTTTTTGGCATACTGGAGTTCAAACAGAGTAAAATTGCCGTGCATGGATTTCCTTTAGTCAGGAATAAGTTATACTAAAGTAGTTTTGTTGTTATTTGAGATACTTTTGTGCTTTCTAAAATCTCACATCATTAGGGTTTTTTAGGGGTTTGAATTTTGGGTAACTTGCTTAATTGATTCTTTATTTCCATTATTTTTTTAAAATTAACTTTTTAACATAGCGTTGTGAGTGGGGACACTTTCAGCACTATATGGCTTTTTCTCATTTTAGGGAGAGAAATTTTTTTTTGCTTTTTTGTAATTGACAGTCTTCATGTTACTTACCCCTTTTTCACGTGTTTGGTTTGAGCTGATATGCAGGTAACTAACTCCCAGTTCCTGTGGAGCTGCATGTCTGAAAAGGTATGTTTAAAGATCAGTGGTTCTTGTCTCCATAATAAGCAGTGCCTGTAACTTCATGTGTTCTAGTCAGGTTTATTTCTAATTTTATTTTAAATGGACAATTCTCTTGGCCCCATTGTTATTGAAACAAGATAATAAATTTTAATATTTAGTAAAAGGATCAATAATTTCAGTAGTCAAGAAAGAAGCAAAATTAAAAAAGGGAAAAAGATCAAACTCTAGAGTAGCACAGTTGTGACATTTTAAAAGTTTTTATAAGAGAAATAAACTTTAATAAATAAACTGAGGACCTTAGGGTTAGTATCAGATTATACTGCAAAGAACACTGCTCAGAGCATTTTTTTTTTATTTCTGGGTATAAATACTTTCAAAGAAGGCTATATTTGGATGTCAAAGAATATTGGCCTGAACCACAAATTAGATAGAATAGAATCATAGAATCATAAAATCGTTTAAGTTGGAGAAGACATTTAAATCATTTAGTCCACCTCTAAATGCAGCATTCCTCAGTCTACCACTGAACCAAATCCCTTAGTGTTGCATCTGTACATCTTTTAAATACTTCCAGAGGTGGTGACTCAAATTCTTTCCTGGGAAGTTTGTTTTCAGTGATAATTTTTTTCCAATATCTAACCTAAGTCTCTCATGGTGAAACTTGAGTCCATTTCCTTTTCTATAATTTGTTACCTTGGAAAAGAGTCTGATCCCCACCTCTCTGCAGTCTTCTTTCAGGTAATTAATGAGTGATAATATTTTTGTCTTTCTTTGGACTAAAAAAAATGTATTTGTGTATCTTGTAGATTTCAACTGGCTCATGACCACAACTAATAAGACACTTTAAAAATAATATCAAATGTCCATTTAGAGATGGTGTTCTCTATTGAAACCTTAATACAGATTCTGTTTTTGGCACTAAACTCCTTGAGGGAATTTTGGGAAAATCTTTTTGTCAGGACCGATACTTTTTTCCTTAAAATGAATCCAGGTTTCAAAGAAGTATAGAATTTTCCATGAATATGGAATGTCTGATATGGTTTTATTTTGTTTACATAAATATAAGAGTCTAATTTTTAAAATTATCTTTTGTCTCTGAACATGTTATGTTTGTCTCTGAACACAATAGGTATTATATCATCCCATCTGCTATACTGTTTTTTAAAAAAATTTGTCTCTCTAACTACAGTAAATTCTCATCTCCTTCCCTGACCTTTTTAAACTGAAATCTATTGAACCAGTTGAAGGCTAGTGACACAAGATACTATAAATTTCAGGATTGCACCTGGCCTAAATACACATCCTTCTCTCCTGCTCTCTTTCTTTTTCATAGGAAATTCTATCTTCAGGGATGTGATTAAATTTCTCCTTCAGAAGCAATGTTAATTTTATATTCTGTAGATAACCCTCCTGTGTGCATGCCAGTGTTTGTGTATGCACATGCATGCTGAATTCTAGTCACCTCTCCTTTGCTTATGATTATTTTCCAATCATGTTGCAAAGGGTATATAAAAGATTTCTAGATTAAAACCCAGTTACTACTTTTTGATGTAATAGCACAGATTAAAAGCACTTGAATATAGCTGAGTTGCAGTAGACACAATTGGAAAAACTTAATCACCCTTGTGCTGTCTTTAAGGATAATGATTAATGTACCATTGCAGGATGATATATATGCACATAGATTACTGTTTGAATTACTGTGCCTTCTTTGTGACTTATTGTTTCCAGAGATGTCTGAACATTTCATTTAAAGATATGAGAAGAATGAAAGCCTTTTTTTTTTCTTCCCAGAAAGGTTTAAAAAAAAAAAAAAAAAAAAAAAAAAAAAAAAAAAAAAAAAAAAAAAGTAGAAAGAAGTTCTTTCTCATGTTGGAAGGAACTGTCTGAGCATTGGTTCCTGCCCAAGAAGGGAAACAAAAAGGAATTTCAGCCATTCAAGCAGTGAGTCAGTTTCATTGAGGGACCAACTTAAAAGTCTCTATGCAAACCCACACGGCGCAGGGAATAAACAGGAGGAGTTAAAGATGTGTGGATGCCTGCAGGCTTATGATCTTATTGTCATCACAGAGATGTAGCGTGATGGCTCTTATGACTAGAGGTGAAGTGAAAGAATATAGCTTCCTTAGGAAGGACTGACAAGGGAGATGAAGAAGCAGCGTTGTCTTCTATGTCAGTAACCATCTGGAGTGCATGGAACTGCACTTGTGGATGGACCAAGAGCTTATGGGTTGTAAGGCCCCAAAGGACTTGCTTGATGAGACTTTTAAAAGGGCTTATGTTTGTTCATGTACTCTGAGTTAGACTCAGAGGAGAAATACCAACAAGAAATTTTCAAGAGGTCAAAACAACAAAACCGACTTTACTGGCAGCTTTACAATATCTGAGCACTTTGGCACAATGCTTAGTGCAACATTCAATCAACATAAAACCCTTCCTTCTCAAAGCACAACAGCCTGTTCAACTCAGCAAACTCTAAGCCTATTTGGTTTTAAGTTACTTAAGCTTTCTGAGAAGAGGAAATTAAGAAGAAAAGGAAAATTCTGTGGTGCAGTTGATACACTGAGGAAAGGGATACGATCCAGAGGAACTTTGACAGGCTTGAGAGGAGGGCTTGTGAGAGCTTTATGAATTTTAACAAGGCAGAGCAATCCCAAACACAAATAGAGATAAGGGGGAGAATAAATTAAGGTCAGCCCTGGGAAGAAAGGCTTGGGGGTGCTGGTGGACAAGAAGCTCAACACATCTTGACAAGGTGCCTTGTAGCCAAGAAAGTCACTTGTGTCCTGGGTTGCATCAAAATAAGGGTAGCCAGGAGATCTAGTGAGTGGATTCTACTGCTCTACTCTGCTCTTGTGGAACCCCACTTGGAGTATTCAGTCTTTCAGTGAGTCCGGAGGAGAGCCACCAAAATGCTCTGACATTTGCAGCACCTCTGCTGTTAAGACAGGCTGAGACAATTGGTGCTCAGTCTGTAGCAGAAAAGGCTCCAGGAAGACCTCACAGCAGCTTTCCAGTACTCAAAAGGGGCCTTCAAGAGAGCGTGAGAGGGATCTGCTGCATCATCGAGCGGTGGCAGTCCAGAGAAATATGGCCTTGGGCTGAAAGAGGGAAGACTTAAATTGGCTATTGGGAAGAAATTCTTTGCCGCGGGGGTGGTGAGGCACTGGACAAGCTTGCCTGGAGAGGTTGTTGATGCCCCATGCTGGGAAGTGTTCCAGGCCAGGCTGGATGGGGGTCTGAGAAACCTGGTCCAGTGGACAGCCCTGCTGCCCATGGCAGGGGGACTGGAACAAGATGTCCTTTATGGTCAGTTCAGTTCGAACCATTGTACGATTCCATGATAAGTCACTGTGGTTGGACTACAAATGGCCTATGAGAGCTGGCACAAGTGGCTTCCATTCATAAGGGAACGTAGAGCTAACATAAATACCACCATGACCTCCCTCGAGGATAATTTAAAAGTTGTTTTGGAGTAGAAGAGAAGAAAGTATTTTTTATATTTTTAACACTTATTGTCATCACAGAATGACACTTAGTTTTAAGAAATTATTTCTCATGAAGCATGGTACTTTTTTTTTTTCTAATTAATAGCTTTTTATAAAATAGCTGAAAAGATATTTATAATAAACATTACATTGACACAAATAAGAGAAAGCGTGTGAAAGAGATCAGGAATATTTCACAAAAAATTTTCATGTTTTTATTGAAGTAATATTAAAACTCATAGATATTTATTCAAGAAATAAACAGTAAGAATTACAATTAAATTAATGATGAAATTTTAGGAAAGAGTTCATGGGATGTAATTATTTATCTGTGGACATAATTTTAAGATATGTATTCATTATAGACAGGAAGCAAAAATTCCATTAAGTAACATCTCTGACCAATTAAAATGAAGTCATCTTGACTTTGAGCTCTGAACAGTTAGAGACCCTTGTGGACAATATTAATTATTAAAAACAATTATAGAGGTATTGAGTGAAAAATTTTCAAACCCCTTTTTTCACAAGAACTAGTAAGGAAATGAAGTTGTACTCCTGCAGTAAATTCAAGAATATAAAAGATCATTGCTGTTATCTATTGGATCTAAAAGCCAGTGAAGAGAACAGAGTTTACAAAAAATGTAGAATAACTGTGATTTCAATGAAACATCTAATTTTATATTTTTTTGTTTTCCTTATTTTGTCATTGTAGTATAAATATTGATGATGCTGTTTAATAAGTGACAAATTAGAAGACTGTAATAAAACATAAAATGTAAAATCCAAAAGACATAAGCCACAATATGCTCTATGTTGAATTCTTTTGAACATTTTTCTTTCAGCTTAGATTCAATCAAAATGTTTCAATGACAACATAATCGCTATATAGAATACAGTTTTCTATTAAGAAAATGTTGTTTGCAAAAATCTCCAGTGGATTTAACACTTTTTGCTGACAAAGTAGGCAATCGGCTAACAGATTCTGTATTTTGTCTTGTTGACAGATGCTTAAACATTCCATGTAACTCCAACTGCAGTATCTCTTACATGTGGTTTCTTTAGTCAATTTTATTCAGATCCAGCCATTCATGGAAATGCTGTGTGATTTGATTTAATTTGTTCTGTGATGTAAAAGCAACAACCATGTCAAAAGAAATTCCTCAATTGCCAAAACCTCCTCAAGGCTGTTATAGTGAAAAAGAAAATTGTCTAGATAAACTCCTCTGCTTCTCTTCTGGTTGCATCATTGCTACCAATATTACTCTGCAAGTTTCAGTGTGAGTTATACAGGAAAAAAAGAAGTGAATATACTGCTAGCTGTTTCCTTCCTTTCCTTTCTTTCCTTTCCTTTCCTTTCCTTTCCTTTCCTTTCCTTTCCTTT